>NC_090937.1:1550815249-1551123895 GCF_040938575.1 Ambystoma mexicanum | reverse complement strand
ACAAGAGACTAAGCAAAAACCCCCAAAAAACGAGAAGAAAATATTGAATCCAGGAGGGGCAAAACATGAACAAGAATAGTCAGTGCTAAGAAATACAAAACCATTTTGCCCATTTGAAATTTCATGAAATCAAAAACAATACAAAATCATTCGCAAAGAAGTCATCCGGTTAAAGTGAATATTCAATAAACAATACACCACTTGCTTTTTTTCTAGCCTTTCCCAACCCTCTCACAGGGCAAAACCCCACTCGACGCTATTTCTTAACTGCCATTAGTTCAAATACTTCTTTCAAAAAGTCTAGCAGGGTCAAAGTCAAGGAAATTTGGGAGCTTGACATCTACTTTCCCCACCAATCATCGGCAGACATAGTTGAAAATGTGGTGAAGAACTTCGCCAACCATGTCGACGGGAGGTCTCTTGCCCCCGCGCAGGAAAGTGTAAGGTGTATTAATGATTCTCTATCACCTTCACAGAGCCTACATTGGTAGTCCCGTACAGCTGCCGGCTTCTGACTCTCTATGACTTCATTAGTAGGGAGAAAGTTCATCCTCACCCGCAGAAAATTGGCCGCTATGCCTGCATCTAAATTTCACTATCGAGGCAGTGAGCCCCTTGTTCTGATATCCTTAAAGTTGTTCCCATAGAGCTTTGAATTGGCCCTTTTATCCAGAGCTTGAATACAATCAGGGTCAATATTGGTGCCAAACACAATATCCTGTGGCTCCAGTTCATTGTGAATGGTGCCCAGTAGCGTATATGCACTTTCATTTCTCTCATTGGTGGTCGATACTATGACTGGAGTCTTCGACACGCAGGAACTGCTGGCTCGGGCTGAGGGCGTGAAGACCCCGGGGAAACTCTCACGTATTCACAAGCTTGGACCTAGATAGAGGGACCAAGACCCCTGCCTAGATTCTCTGTTCCATGTCTTTACACCTACTGAATTGGCATATTTATACATTTGCATCTACATTTGCATCTTTGCGTTTGTATCGACTTTTAAAGAAGAAAACAGGAGCATCCCTACTTGCTTGTTATGTTTTCTTTAATACCTTACTTACCCTTGTATACAGCTGCTTTGCTTGTTCCCTTGCAAATGAGCCAAGCCTATTTAAATGCAATGATGCATATCCAGGAAGATGTAGAGACATGTCCCTGGTTTATGTTGTCTTCTGGGCTACTTCCGTCTCGAGTCTGGTTTGAAGTGTACCAGGTCATGACTGACCCTGTTGTTGACCTTCGTCAGTTTCTACCCGTGACCCAAAGTTGAACGCCATTTTCTCTTCTTGGCTTGTCTTTTTAGTCTGGGCACATCTTTGCCCACCGTCAGGTGTTAGACTTGGAAGCCCCTTCCTTCCCTATCCTCTGTCCTCCAGTCCAGGAACCTGCACGTAGGCACGTGTGTGAAAAAAGCATTCCTTTTATATGAAAGTTATAACAAGGTGAAATGAAATCCTGTTTCATTTTTAAACTACAAAGAAAAGCATGTACTGAAGCAAGTTCTTGGAACATGAATAGTTCAATTCAGTTCTTTGTTTTTGTGATTCAATTATAGCTTTTCAAAACGCATTAATACAAAAAGTAAAATAGAACAGGGAGAACGACTTCGAAACTTTAATTTCGTACTTGTCGCTAGTGCCAGAATTAAAACACAATAACATTTGTTACAATACACACTTCCCATGAAAAAGTACATTTGAAATCTCACCCTGCATGAGTCATTTGCATATTTCATCTGCGAAATCCATTCAAGCACTGACATTAACATTCTGTCTTTGGCCTTTGCAATCACGTGCGTTCTGAGCAAGCAGGGCGGCGCTGCAAGTGTGTGCTGGCCATCTCGGACAGTTTCTGAAAGACTCAGGAGTGTCACATGCTTTGCCCATAATTACTGTTTTCTGGATTAACACTATGCAAATATTAGCCAAATATATAAGACACTAATTTTTAGAAGCATAGTTTGGAAACTGTAAATAACTACCAAACTAAATAAAATGTGGGTGAGTTAATGGTATCCATCCATATATTCAAGACTGGTTTGTCCTCAACAGGCCAGTAATGAAAACAGTATTGATATCAAATCTCCCTGCTTACTCGTCATTGTTTTTTTAACTCATCATTTATCATCCGCATCCATTAGTTCTCAATCTTCATGCATCCTCCCCATGCATCAACCCTCTTCCTCATACATGCTCCTCTCTTGCCACATATTACGCATTTCAGGATATTATCATACAGGCTCCTCACGCTCTTCTCCTGCTTACTCATCATTCCTCCACATCACTATCACCTCACTTGTTCTCATCACTTCTCCTTCTCACTCCTCAATTCTCCTCTTCACTCCACAGTCCACCTCCTCAGTCAGCATTGTCTTCCTGATTCTAATACCCGAACCCTCCTTTTTGATTCTCAGGGCTCGATGCTCACTCAACCTAATCATAATTCACGTTGCATCGTCAATCATCTGTCATCTCCTCACTATTCATATTGCAAATACTCACTTCTACTTCATTCTCCACCCTTTCATCTTCCTCAATCATCACTTGTACTGGTTGGACCATATGCCTTAGTCGCATTCAGGTGCACTCTACACTACTCTTTCTCACTCTTCTTCCTCCTCAAACATCATATCTCACCTCGTATTTCTTTTCCTCACCCTTAATTCCTTCTCCTTATTCATCAGTCATCCTCTTCCTTGATTCTTCTCTGCACTTCTCAAATCTTCTTGCTTCTCAATCAACATGCTCACAGATGAATCATCCAAATCATTCAATCCTTAATAAGGGTGGCAGAGTGAGCAGGTACCTGGGCCCGGGGGACAGAGGGTGGCCAGGAGAGAGAAAAAAGATCAGCCAGGCAGAGGGGGGGCAAAGCTAGAGTCAAAGAGGAAGGTCTTGAGGTGCTTCCTGAACCGAAGATGGTTCTCCTCAAGTTTCAGAATGGCAGGGAGGCTGTTCCAGAGGGAGGCCCCCACCAAAGACAGAGATCTACGCCCAGCTTGTTTCTTTGAAAAACGACTGACCCTGAGGGAATTAGAGGTAGAGGAGTGAAGCGCTCAAGGGGGGAAGTATTTACAGAGGGATAGTTGAAGGTATTTTGGACCCAGGCCTCAGAAAGCCTATGCACCTGAGTTTGCATGTATCACAGAAACTTGACTCTGTGAGTCCTCTGGACCCTCTGTAGTCCAAGTAATTCCTGATAACTATAATATTATTAGGTGTGACTGGGAGGCAGATCACCCAGGTGGTGGGATTGCAGTTATGTTTAATATTTCATTGTCTGCTACTGCTCTATCACTTAGCCATGCAATGAGGATGGAAGCTCTATTGGTTGGATTACAGTTCCTTGCCTCAGTTACTTACCTTTTTTAATAATGTATCATCCTCCATTTTATGATTCTCTTTTTATTGACTGTTAGATTTGCCAACTTAGTTGGCTGTTGATGATTTTAATTTTAAATTCAATGATCCTGCCACTCAGTCTGTCTCTCACTTTTTTCTGGTAGCAGTGGCTGATACCAGACTTGTGCATCTTATACATGAACCTACAGTTAACTGGGGCAATATTCTTGATATGAGTTTCTCAACTAAGTATACTACCTCAGTGTTCCTGGCTCTCACTTTATTATTCATTTTACTATAAGGACTGACTTCTGTGTTATTAATCCCAATAAGTCTAATATAATCAAGTGCAAATGGTGGCATATCAAAGGCACTGACGTGGCGGCCGGAATTGATTTTTCATGTACCTCTTTGTAGGATACTGACCTGTCCACTGTTATGTCAACTTTTACTACTATTGCTGATTGCATGGCTCCTCTTGTGTGTTGTAAACAATGGCATCATACATCAGAACCATGGTTCACTGAGGATCTGAAGCTGCTCTGGTTGAAGCGTAGACAAGCTGAAAGACAATGGCGGAAAACGTATTCCTCTGCGTATAAAATTCTATCTTGTCAGACTATTCATGCTTACCATTCTGCCATTCGGACAGATAAACACAATTATTATACTTGACAAGTTGAAACAGTTCTTAATAAGCCTAAGGAGCATTTTAATAGTGTTTGTTCTCTTTCATCTGTTTCATTTCATAAATTATTGGATTTGCCATCTCAGTCTCTGTGAGATTCTCTCTCTGCTTTTTATATCCATGACATTTCTGACATATTTGAGAAAATGGTCTTGCTGGGTTTACAAACTGGCCGATGTATCTCAGATGCCTCACACGCTGCACAGGCACACTGGTGGTCCAGATTCATCCCCTTTTCCACGGAGGACATTATACAAGCTGCTAATAGACTGAAATTAGCATTCCCTCTTGAATGTATTCCTTTAAGTGTTATAAAAGATATTGGGCCTCATTACAACTCAGGCGGTAAGGGGTTTACGGCAGCGTTAACAGCGCCGACCCTTACCACCTGATTACGAGGTCCCCTAGCGCCATGGTGCTTTTAACACCTGCTTTTAGCAGGTGTTAAAATCCATGGCGCTAAGGGACCATGGAGTTAATTACGCCACCGTAATTTACGGTGGCGTAATTAACGCCTTCCCCACTCCCATTATGCCCTATGGGGCAAAAATGGGAATGGGGAAGGGTAAATGGGGATTGGGGACTTACCGCCCCGCCAAGGTCGGAATGGGGCGGTAAGTCCGCCAACCACCATGGCGTAAACGTAGTTTACGCCATGGTGGTAAAGTCACGGCCCAGGCGGTAACTTACCGCCTGGGTCGTAATGAGGCCCATTATCTCAGATATAGCTTCAATTGTATCTCAGGCTATTAACCACTCTTGCACATCAGGCATTATCCCTTGTGAACTTTAACCAGTGCTAGTGGTTCCTCTTCTTAAAAATGACTGCCCAATAGCACTGCTCCCCTACCTCATGATATTGTTAAAGGCACATATCTTATCTCTGATCTCAGCTTTTCTTGAGGCTTCAGGTTTTTTGATCCCTTCCAATCAGGCTTCCACCCTAGTTGGGGCACTGAGAGCGTTTTTATTTCAATGAAGGATGATTTTGTTCAGCTTTCTGATCAAGGTGGAGTGGGGGTCCTGATGTTATTTGATTTATCTGCGGCATTCAATACTGTTGATCATTCTATCTTACTTGATCGTAAGCCGATGGCCAAGTCTTGGCCTTCTTTGAATCTTCCCTTTGTAATTGATCATAATTACTCTCACTCTCAATATTTCACTCAACATTTGTACATATGCAGTCTCAAAAACAATAGATAACGAATTGGTCTTTAATTGATATTGTTTAGTTTTGATAAAGATATTTGGGTGCTGCTTGGTGGTGACCATTAACACTCAGACTGCCGAGTGTGACACAATTAGTATAAAGCAAAAGTTTCTGGTCACCTTCTAGCGCACCTAATGTTAAAACTAGCTAAAGGTTAAATGATGTTCCAAAAGTCATATTTGTTTTATCATGAGGTGTTTTAATTCCAAAGTGATCCGCCAAACGTTATTCATAAATAATAGTGCCCTCAACACGTGTTTCACCAAATCTATTAGCTCATCAGGAGGGATTTGTAACAGAAAATTAAATTCAAATTCATTGATCAGATATAAAAATGCCTAAAAGAAAACAGACAATAATAATTATCTAATGTGCATATCTAACATTGTGAAGTAAAGAAACTAATGTTTGTATTGCTAAAATACCCTTTGGTGCGAAATTAAGTTTACAATCTTGAGAGATCCAGGCAGTAAATTTACTTAAAAGATTTAACATGCTGTTGGCATAATCATTTGTTGTGCATGTCATATGAAGTCTTACCTAGTGGTTAAATGTTCGCATTCATTACAGAACTTGACACATGGATGTTGGCTTCCAATTTACTTTGAAATTTAACTGGTCTCGGTACACATGTGTGTTTAAAGTTTCCCCTGTGCTGTGTTACCCCAATTGGAGTTTCTAAGAAGAAAGAAAAGGATGAAGTGCTATTGAGGTGGATGTCAACTATGTTTGGAGAGTCTGTATATCAAAGTAAATAATAGAATGTATACGCATTGACATTGACGGTAATATTTCACTCATTACCAGCTTCTCTCTCCTGTGGGGATCCCCAGGGCTCTGCCTCATCTGCCATTCTTTTCAATATTTACATTTAACCTCTGGTTAAACTCATCCCCTCTTACGGACTCCGGTGCTACTCTTAAGCTGATGAAACACACAGTATTGTACGGCTTGATTATGAACAGCCAATTTATATCGAAAAATGCAAAGAAGAGTAAGAAAAATACAGCCTTCGACCCAATAATGGGTCTTTTTCAAGGCAAGAATGGATTATTGAAGAAGGCAGAATTTGAAGGGGCACATTGGCCTGTATGCCTGATACTAGGGCAAGGGCATGTTTGGTCAAACCATAATATCAGCAAAATCGAATATCCAATAAATGTGATAACTAGCAGATAATATAGTGCATATTGGGCTTTGTATTGAGTCTGCAAAGTGCTAGAACACTACTACTTGAGTTCTATTGACACCGTGTGGTCCCCCATGATAGGAACGGCTTTTGCTGCTACATTGACTGCTAGTTATCAAATTTATTGGATACTTGATTTTGCTGCACTTATGGATTGACAAAAAGTTCCCTTGCTATAGCATCAGGCATACAGGCCTACGCGCCCCATCAGATTTTGTTTTCTTCGCTGCCTTGAAAAAGATCTAGTGTCGGATCGTAGGCTGTATTGTTCTTACTCTTCTTTGCATTTTTCAATGTAAATCATGCACATTAGCACCTCTTGTGCCAGTTATCACTCATCCAACACCCCACGTCCTCCAGCAACTCCGAAGATGATTCGCAGAATTCTAATCACTATCTGCATGCAATATAATGCTCTTTTGATTTTCAAAATCATGGGTATGTTTATTCGGAAGAAATATCTTTCAAACAAGTTCAAAATATACATATACATCAAATTAGTATAGTAAAGTCCATGGTAGCAAATAATTCAAAAAATATTTGAAATGCACTTTAAAAATGTTCATAGTATATCATAAAAATAAAACAGATATTCATCCAAGGCTAAAATTGCCCAGGTTTCTCGTAGAACACAGAGAGAATTGTCCACAAATCCTTTACTGACTCATATCACTCTTCTACGAAATTACCGAAAAGCCCATGCAACACCTGTTAAATTAGTCCAAAGAAGATGAAGATAGTATAAAGTGGGACAACATTGATCAAAATGTTGTTGTCTTAAGACAGGGTGTATTCTACTTTTTCTGATATCTGAATATGCCGGGCAAAGCATGGCAAAGTGCATTAAATCTTCTACAGCTTGTCTGGTGGCCCATTGCCAATTTTGACATTAAAATCAGCTCTTAACAAGAGAGGGGTATTTGATTCCAGCTGGTTTACCATCCTTCCCTCTATGCATTCTTCGAATGAGGCCAAACTATTTAGTTGGGATTTTTGAGGGCTGATATAAAAATTCATGATCACCAAGCCAACCCCCTGCCTGTCTTATCATTTGCATATAGGTCAGATTGGTTTCAATAACCTTAATCCTAAAATTCAAAGAGGCATTGACTGAGATGGCAAGACCCCCAAACTGGCACCCTCTAATTTTCTTGGAATCTGGGATGGCGAATGTCACATAACAATATGGAATAGGGTCTTCCAGAGCCCACGTCTACTGCAATAAAACACATCATGTATTTTTAAACATGAGACATCATCTTGACTTAAAACAAGCCCCCGCTATGATCCGTGAGAGCAACATTATAGAATCTAAACGCTGTATCTCGTTCCTGCATCATCGTGTCTGGCCCTAATAGAGGAGCAATCAGGCTGGGCAGAGGTTGTCAGATCTGATAGTCAGTCTATTTTCTATAGGTGGATAGAACTTCAAATTGGTGGGATACAGCAACTACCCTCCCTCGCCTGTATACCGGTTGCTAGTCTTGAGTGAAAATGTATCCACTTGGTTTTGAGGCAGGCCTTATGCTCATGTTGGGGGGGAATGGTCTCCTATTTGACAGATTGGTAGTTTGCTGCACTTGGGGGTTCCCTCTAAGGGATAGAGTTTGTGAGCTGGAAATGGTGGGCAGATAAAAATAAGAGAGGGACAAGCCTGCTTTTGGGGAAGTTGCCACTTGGTTGGGGACATTTGACCAGATTAGAATTCATCAAATGGATAGTGAGATTGGGGTTCGAAAATGTATCCACAATACAAGCCCCCTCACTTTTTTTGAGGTTTGGCCCAACCATCCAACCCTTCTTGCCATAAGAAATTATTTGGGGTTTATTGCGGGACCTTTCAGTCTCGGATTCACCCAATGACTAACTTTGTTAATCAAAGAGACAGTTGATTCATCCTTACCATGTGGACATTTTAGAATATCAATTATTATCCCAACTAGTGAGGAAGGTTAAGTGCCTCTCTGTGTTGAACACTGATTGAAGCTTTTTGGCTACCCTTTAAAGAAGACACCTCTGCAGGAAATTAATTGGAATACATTCGGCAAACTTGTCTGCTTTAGCATGAAGTGAATCCATTCCCAAAACTAAAGTGCCAGATGCCTTAGCATTAACGAGTAAGCAGAGTGTAAGAATGCTAGTCTTGGTCTTGGTCGAGGGATCTTTGAAGGGTCCAACCAATAGTGAATTCACCTCCATGAGAATTTTTGTGATGTTCGTGATTTAATCATCCATTATCGCCAAGGAGCTCAAAAGGGATTGTTCGAAAGACTCTATAATAGGAGTCATTTCTTATCTAATAACATTCCTCGGTATTGGTGTGTTGTTATCCGATAGCAATGTTTCATGAGTAAAATGTACTCCCTGCTCCTTTGATATAGAGAGTTTCGTGACATGAATGTTGCCCAATGATGTTACTGGGTTTTGGGGCAATGGTGAGTTAACAATCTTAGAGAAACATTTGGTCACTATGGTGCTGACCCCTGCTCTTCTAGAACCAGGAGCAAGCAAAGCAATCTTTTACCCCGCCCCGGTCCAGCACCTTTTTGGGCAAACACTCTTCCACTGATTGAGATTGAGAAAGAGACTGACTGATATTACCCAGTGTATCATCAGAGGGTAAAATTGCGAGAGGGACCTCACCTTGGGTTACTGCTTCTATAGCACTCTCAGTTAACAGGATATGCTCCTCTATCTTGCCTGCCATTTCTTATTTCTCTAACAGAGATTGGGATTTATTTTTCTAATTTCCTTCTTCATTCTTTATTAATTTTTTTCCAAGTTACAGGTTGAACTTCCTTGGCCTTGAGTCTCACCATTTCTTATGAACTGCCTCTTTAAAGTGCACCTGCAAGAATACCGGTGAGAACAATACATCTAAGATCTGGTAAACAGTGTAGGTAAAACATGTAAGTATTAAAGTAAAAACTCATTAATAGTCAAAACAATAAACTTTCACAATAAAGAGGAAAAGTCTCAAGCTAGGAGAGGAACGCCCGGCAGCGTGAAGAGGTGCCATAGTCTGTCTCCTCCCCCTCTCCACATCTGGCTTAGTAGAGCTGCGGCCAATAGCACAGTAAACTGCGAAATCAGGAGAGTATTTGGTGAGAGCAAGTTGCAGATAGCATGGTCCCTGGCCCCAGACAGCCTTATGCAGAGGGATTTAAATCTGATATTTGCAGCAACCAGGAGCCAGTGGAGAGATGTAGGCCTGGAGAAACATGGTCCATGGACCTAAGGCCAAGGATAAGACTTACAGCCCTAATCTGGATTAGCTGGAGGGGTCATATAGAAGAGGAAGGTAGATTACGGAAGAGGCTGTTGCAGTAGCCCAGCCTGGAGAGTACCAGCGCTCTGGGGCCATTGAGCTTCTGGGGGATAGTGAGGAAATGGAGGATACCCCTGAGGAGGTATAGTTAGAAATGGACCTTTTGGCAAGGTCCAAAATGTAAAGAATGAAAGAGAGAGAGGAGTCGAAGATAGCTCTCAGGTTTCTGGTCTCAGAGGAAGGAGAGGGGGGAGATCCCATTGAGGGTGGCCAGAGTGAGGCATTAAAAAAAGGGAACAAGAGTCCTGGTAGGAAGAATCTCAGTCTTGCTGGCAGTGAGACAGAGGTCATTGGAGGTACACTAAGACTGGATAGCGGACAGGCTGTCAGGAATGACAGAGGAGGCCAGAAGAGATGCAGAGGGTAGTCTGAAAAAGAGTTGGGTGTCGTCTGCATAACACTGGAAGTGGGGTGAAAAGGTGGAGATAAGATGATCAAGAGGAGCGAGATAGATGTTGAAGAACCAGGGTGAAAAGATAGAGCCCTAGGGAATGCCACAGGTGGAGATAGAGTTGGGTGAGGACAATGAACCCAGGATAAACTCGAAGGGGTGGTCAGTGAGGAAGGAGTGAGGAAGGATTTCAGCCATTCAGTGCCCACTCCGAGATACCAAAGGTATCATGGAGCTATTTTATGAGGATGGTGTGGTTATCTGTGTCAAAAGTAGAGGAGAGATTGAGTAGAATGAGAACAGCAGATGAGTTGGAGTCAAGAGATGCAAGTAATTCTTCACAGGTGTTCAGAAGAGCAGTTTCCATGCCTCTGGATGCTTAGAATCCAGATTGATGGTCATGCAGGCAGCCAACTAGTTCAGTATGCTGGGCACTTGGGGGGAAGGCCAACTTCTCCAAAAGTTTTCCAGGGAAGGGAGTGAGAGAGATGGGGCAGTAGTTAGCCAGACATGAGGGGTCAGCAGAAGGCTTTTTCAGGAGGGGGCGCACAAGAGGGTGCTTGAGCGAGAGGGGAAAGACCCAGTGGCAAGAGAGTGGTTGCATAAATCTGCAAGTGCAGGGGCAAGGGACCCTATATTTTCCTTAATAATTCTGGAAAGAAAAGGGGGAGAACTGTTTAGAAGAGACCTTCATAGAGTGGACAACTCTATTGACCTTGTCTGGTGCGATAGGAGAGAAGGAGGAAAGAGTGGATGTGGGAGGCCAATGGAGGCAGAGGGATGGTTGGAGGGAAGGGGAGGATGAGATAGAACTCAGGATGTCCTGAGTTTTACCAATGATGTGGGTGGCCAGTGCAGTGGAGAGAGCCTGGGAAGGAAAAGGCGAGGTAGGGACGGCAGATGGGTTGGCTAGTTCATTGCAGATTTTAAAGAGTTCAGCCATGTTGTTAGTAGCTATACAGTGCGGGCATGGAAGTGGGCCCTCTTCTTGGAGCGAATGGAGAGACAATATTGTCTTTGGCTAAGGCGACAGGCCAGTTTATCAGCAGATGAGCTTGAGGTCTGCCCCTTCCGTTCAGCAGCTCTGCATTAGAATTTCAGGGCTGCTAGATCAGAGTCATACCAAGTGTTACGCTAGGAGGCAATTTCAGGTGGATCCTCATGACAGGGGCAAGAACATCATGAGTGTGAGTGATAGCGAGAGCTAGATTGCTGAGAACAGAGTCAGTAGTTAAGTCAGAGGTTGGAGTGGGGGGGTGAAGATGGAAGCAAACCAGCAACTGGCACTAGATTCATTTTATGGATGTCCGCAAATGAGGCTAGCAGAGCTGGGTGAAGTTCGGCCAGAGGGCAGAAAGGTCCCAGGTGGGAGGAAAGGACAGTGTAGTCAGACCAGGATAGCGGGGTGGAGATCAAGAGATTGGAATGGATGAAGACATCACGCGTGTATCATGCGTGGGGCTGGAGGGGAGAGGTGCAGAGGTCACGGAAGAGAGTGGAGTCCGTGATTGAAGAGTGTAAGTGGATGCTGAAGTCACCCCGAAGGAGGAGGTGGAAGTCAGGAGAGAGGAGGAGAAATCGGCCTATTCTGAAAGAAAAGTTGTGATAGGGCCCCCATGAAGTTGGAGAGATGCCGGGCATGCATACCAGGCTTTGAGAGGAGGAGTAGGGCTGGGTGGGTATGAAGAAGAAAGGACCTACTTATGGAAGATCAAGGCTACACCACCGCCTGTGTGGTTGGGACAATGCTTAGAGGTGATCTTGTAGCCATCAAAAGCAGTGACTGAGCTGGCATTGAACCATGTCTTGGTGAGAGCAAGGATGTCGAGATAAAAGTCTTCAAAGGGGAGACACATTTCGGAAGAATGTTTGATAGCAGATTGAGCATTAAGTGTGGCTAGGGGAAGCCAGTCACTGCCCTTAAAGGTTTTATGAGGAGCGGTAAAGGGGGGGTACACTCATCAGATGTGCTACGATAGGGGAAGAAGGAGAAGCAGGAGCAGGAAGGAAGTTGATGAGAGACAGTAGGCGCTAGTGAAAGAGGAGGAGATTGGGTTGAAGACCCTGGCCATGATAGTGCCATTGTGATAGACAATAATGAGGCACCTCGAGGATGAGAAGCCAGCCAAGAGAATGTCCCATCTTGTCACACCATTAATGGGTTAGGAAGAGAAAGGGGAGAGTGTGTAAATCAGATGCGGAGCCCATAGATCTGGAGAGGGGACAGAAAAAGAATGTCAGTGACAATTTGTCTGGAGGTGGCACTGACGTAGGTTTCTGTGATAGTTTAGGATTACAAGAAAAGAGATATTTTTTTAACCTTTTGCTTTCAGCCTTATTGAGAGAGGATGGATAGGTGATAACATAGCAGTTAAAGTAGATGGGAGGGATGGAGAGAGCCATAGAGGGACATAGAGAGGGGAGTGGGAAAGAAGTAGATACTGCACAGGCACAAAACAACTCACCAGGCAGCCTATCAGCTGTGCTAGTGGGTAGTTAAAAAGCGTACCTAGATTTGACTTTAGTACAAAAACAGTAAAAATGCACAGAAAGTGGAGGTTGCGGCAATTTAAAAAGCACACCTAGATTTGCCATTGCACCAAAACACTGAAATAGCACAGAAAGTATGGCTGCGACAATTTAAAAAAACCACAGCTACATTCACTTATGAAAGTCTGCCAGTGTAGCATTAAAAAGGTTAGGCATAGTAGGCAGCAGAAGCAGGTAAAAAAGAGATGTAAAGTAAGTAACCATTGCCAGTTGGAGGATGACACCATTAGCCGTGAGGCAAAAGTCAGTAAGAAGTCAGGTGGTAGGTTATTACCCAGGCAGGTGATGTTGTGTACTTACTGGGGCAGGGTGGTGGCACATAGTTCATGTTCTTGGGTGCAAGCAGCACTTAGTTAATCTGTAGTGGGTGCAAAAGAGGTGCAGCAGCATGGGGGGTGCCTCCTACCACCGGACAGGACCAGACAGGGGCCTTAATGTGGGCCCTGGCTTGGTGGGCCGGCTCTCCTTGCCTTCTGGCTACCTGTTATGGCTATAAGCTAGAGAACAAGCCAATGGGGAGCAACATGACTCTGTTCCCTACGCAACCCTCGTAGGCACTTTGCTGAGGAGGAGGGCCACCATGATGAAGGAGAATGTTACACAAGAGAAAGCAGTCGAAGAATGGAGCACAAGGTTCTTCATGTGGCTGCTGCTGCTTTCCTGAATTTTTTAATGAGGCATCGCCCGTCATGTGTAGCACCACCAAAAATGCCCACAATTTGCCATACC
Source organism: Ambystoma mexicanum (assembly GCF_040938575.1). NCBI lineage: Eukaryota > Metazoa > Chordata > Amphibia > Caudata > Ambystomatidae > Ambystoma > Ambystoma mexicanum. Next base: position 1,551,110,463 of record NC_090937.1, on the reverse strand, counting down.
TCCACGGAGCTAAGTGCTATCCAGGGATCAGGGCCGGTGGCTTAAATGTGGAGGAGGAGGGACCCACGTGACCAATGCGCTCCAGGAAGAGAAAGAAGATTAGAATGTTCTATCGTTATTCAGAATTAAAGCCATATACAGATTGGATTATACAGACGGATGCATGTGTATAATGTGATTGAGATTTCAGCTGGCTGGTCAATTACGTTTTTGAAGATAACATGCCAGAGGTTGTATAATATTGTTGAGATTTATGCAGTCAAAGTATTTTCCATTTTTGTGCACAAGCTGACTGTGATTGAATAACATTTTGCCTTCCATTGCAATATGCACAGCACCACCTTTGTATTGACTTTATCTTAAATAATAAAACAGATATCAGAATTAACAAAGGCAACTTGTTTATTGTCGCCAGAATTTTGGGTCTGGATTGTAAATCAGGAGCAATAAAATCTGGTCCTACCAACTTGGATCGAGCAAGTTAGAAATAGCCAATAGTCAATATCTCTGACACACCTCACTATCAGTGTCTGTCTTAATGTGCCCCACGGTGTGGAGTTCTGCCCTGATTTGCTTCAAGTCCCAAGTTGTCCCTCAATTTGAACCTCAGAGCTGACGGCTATCTCAACATCACCCTCAGTACAGAGTTCTGCATCGATTTTAACTGCAGAGCCCAGCGGTGGTGCCACCTATTAAATACTATCTCATCTTTTCCGCGGGTACTTTGGATACTCAGGGAAAACCAGGATGTGTTCTGGTTTTGCAGCAAGTACAGACACTTCATTATTGTGTTTTGCACCTTCCTCCCATTCTCTTTCCTTAGAAGTAGAAGAAATGCCTGTCTTGGGAGGATAGCTCAGCAGCAACGTGTTTGCCTTGGAAGAAAGTCGACACAGAGCCACACTGGTTCGATCCCTGGGTCGGCACTTAAAAACATCTGGGTATTAAGCTAGTTATAAATAACCTATCATATCATGGGCTTCCCTTCCTTTTCACCTTCTCTCATCTCCTACAACTGTCAAAAACATAGGAGATGTATCTTGGGTCAATAAAAGACAATATGGCCTCATTATGACTTTACCGGTGCAGAATTAATGTACAGGTATTTACCTCTATCAGCAGGTTTCTGCACTGGCAAAGTACAAGTTTGTCGGTGGGATGGCCAAAATTACCTCCAGCCAAGAGTTTGAGGTAATTCCACCATCCCACTGGGAGAAATAGCCAGTATTTCTGGCACCGGTATTTCTTTTGCTGGTAATACTGGCAAATCCCCCCATGGAGTCCTATCGCACTACATGGAATTGGGATTTACCGCCCTTACTGACACCCATAATCTGGCAGTAATTCAGCCAGACTGAGCGCAGATAACAGTGTTACCCCATCTTATTCGCCTAATGGGCTACACAATGAGGCCCTATAATGTCCCAAGGAATGACAGATGTGGCATTGGCACAGTATTTGAGTATCAGAATAGGATTATGTAACTGCCTCTTTAGATCTGCCAGCAGTCTACGAGATTCTGGTCAGCATGTTGGGGCTCTGAAGAGGGTCAGGCCAAATGTTTTGTGGGGTCATACAATGTTAAGCATTAGAGATGAGGGAGGTTGATGAAGATCTGTGTGGGTGGTATTTCAACTGAAGTAAAATACAATTGCATGAGGATTGTTGGATCCGTAAAACTCAAATGAACTGTGGAGACATTCACCAAATGACTAATGGACCATGGTGGATAAGTGTAAAATGAGGTGGTTTAATATAAATCTAATAAATAACTATAAAATGGCTCTTTGTTGTTCTTTCCTTTCAAAAATTCCCCAGTAAAGATTACATACACAAGATTGCTATCTTGGTCATTCAAATCTTTTATGCCCAAAAAATTGAAGATATTGTAAACTCTTCCAGAGTTCTTCAAAGTGCTCAGAACTCTATCCAAAGTCTGCACCTTATCACCTACAGTTCAGATCTCAATAGCATAGTGTAACCAAATCAAAACCTTCTTTTGAGAACAGAATCAGGAAAATAGGAAGGAATATTACTCTCTCTCGGTCAGGGAGCATGACACAGAGGGATACCATTCATGCAACCAATGGTATGACAGGCACAGGTTTATTCAGCTAGTGCCAAGCCTATTGATGGGTTTCATTCAAACCTAGAACAGGTATGTTGTAGTTGTTTTATTGAGAGTGAAAAGCTATGCTTGAGGTGTCAAGCTCGCTACCCCACTTCTGTGGCTCTTGCTTTTGTGGGGTATCGTAACAGGTTGAACCTTGGTTATAGACTGGGCTGTGTTTGTGGATTTCAATGGTAGAATTATTCGTTTATTGTCCTGTTTGTGTGGCAATTTTAAGAAACCAATGTATTTGAGTGAATTATGCAAATGTTGTGTCCATTCCTCTATGCTGAGAATATTTTATGTGCGAACTACAAAAACCTAATCTGGATGATTATTTATATGTGAATTTTATATGCACACATGTTCTTTAAGGTATATTCTTAAACTATAAATGTTGTATTTTCAAATTATGATTTTGTGTATTGTATTTTGTATTGTTAATGTTGAAAATAGTTTTTTAACCAATAAACAATAAATAACAATACAAAATAAACTTGTAAACTAGAAACCTATTCTCCAGTGCTAAAAGGGTGTAAAGGATTGTGTAGGCCAAGATGGAATCGGGCACCTCCACCGCCAGATAACAAGTTATAATGGATGCTGGCCTTGATCGCTGACTGGGCATGACCAAATCTCTCAATGCAATGTTATCTATGGTAAGAACCTGCCACTGCTGTATTAACTAGTAAGAATGGAAGCTCCCCTTATTTTTTTACATTTTTTTTTACTTGATTTAATTGTTTAAAAGAAAACAATTTTTACAAGATTGTTCCTGAGTGTAAAAAAAAAAGATTAAAAGGCCCGGATCTTGCCAGCCTCTGCTGTTTTGAGAAGGGAAGTTGAATGGGAAGGATTGAGTGGAGATGCAGTTTTAATTCATCGCAGCATCATCTCCTCTGGTTGCGTTGTTCACTTTGTCCTGGTCCTGACGATTCAAAAAGCCAAGACTTTCGTAAAACCCCATAACTGCGATTGTCAATTTAGTGTTCTCCCCACTCATCAAATTGTTCCATTTCCCCTCATCGTCCACAAAGTCAAATTTGCCAAATAAGTGCCCCAGATGACGAGAACGAGTTTCGTCTACTCCTCTACATGTTAGGAGTAGGTGCTTCAAGGTTTCGATTGAATCTGGTTGGAAGCAGAATCGGCAGAGGCTGGTAGTGGCTTGTTTTCTCCTCTCTGGTATCTCATTTGTGTATGTGATGTTAAGGCGGATCCGCATAAAATTTTCACAGAGCTTCTTGCAAGGGCACTTCAATAGATATGTTCTCGTTTGACTAATTTTAACTTGGTTGTTTGGGCTGTTTTCATTGATTTTACTAGCGGGACTTCATTTATAGTTTGTATCCAGTCTCTCTCCATCACTCTTTTTTTTTACTTTTCCCGGAGTGTGAATAAGATCCTCTCGAGGGCAGCCTGCCCAATCAAGACGGGAGGTGATTTTCTCCTCCCATTGTTGCAGCATCTTGCACTTCCCTGCTCTCATTTCTTGTTCAACTGCTTTAAGTATCATTGAGGAATTAGGTGAGAGCATTTTGCGGTATAGCTTCAATTCATTCCGTGCTATGATCGAGTTTAGTGACTGTAGAGTAAGTTTGTTCCGGATTACTCCCACAGTTGTTGATTGAGGTAAATTGAGGACTTTGCGCCAGTAGCATCCTTCTACTTTCAGCCAAAAATTTGATGTAATGTAAGGCATAGCTTCCACCCCATACGTTAAGGTGGGGATGACTTTCATCCTGTAGAATGTCAGCACTGGGGCAAGTGAGAAATGGCCATACTTTATGGAGAGCATTTTGGTCTGTGTTATTAGCAGGCATAGCTTTTTCAGAATGGTCTCACACATTGGATTTTCTTTGATGCTTTTATTGAGTGTTATGCCGAGGTATTTAAAGTCCTCAACCACTTCCAGCGTTTCTTCCTGTACTTTCCATGAGAATTTCACCTTTTTACTCACCCCTTTTCCCAGAATCATGATTTTAGTTTTTTTGATTCATTTGGAGCTGGTTTGCCTGCAGGTAGGAGTCCAAGTTCGTTAGTTGCCTTTGGAGGCCTATAGGCGTTTGGTCCAGCAGGATGATGTCATCTGCGTACATCATTCTCGATATTTGCTCTTCAGCAATTCTTGGCGGGAAGGTTAGTGCCTTTGCCTCTTTATCTTTGTAGTCCGAGGTGTATGCGTTGTAAAGGGCCGGTGCTAGTGGGCAGCCCTGCTTTACTCCTCGTCTGATTTTTGTCCAGTATGACAGCAGGCCTTGTTGGTTTAGGCATACGCACATTGACGTGTCAGAGTACAGCTCCTTGATGTGGTTCAAAATTTCAGATGGACAATTGCTGTTTTCGAGTTTTTTCCAGAGCACAGTTCTGTCGACGCAGTCAAAGGCCTTTGTTAGATCGATAAATGCCATATAGATTTTGGGGTGTCCTTCTATTACTTTGGCTTTCAAGTTACTTAAATATAAGATGTTGTCAGTCGTTCCCGAATTTTTTACAAAGCCTGTTTGTAGCGGGTCCGTCATGTTGCCGGGGGCTACCCAACTTTTGAAGCTTTCCAAAATAAATGCCGCAAAGAGTTTGCCTATCGAGTCTAGTAATGATATTGGCCAGTAGTTGCTCGGGTTGTCTCTTGTACCTTTCTTGAAGATGGGCACCACAATTGCCTTTTTCCAAGATGGTGGAATGGTTGAAGTTGTGTTACAGTTCTTGAAAACTTCTCCCACGAACTTGGACCAATTTTCAGCTTTTAGTTTAAGGTCGAAGTTGGTGATACCGTCTGGTCCTGCCGCACGTGAGCCATTGAGTTTTTTGATTTTATTGAGAATTGACTCTTGGTCTGTTGGAACTTCCATTTTACTTTGTCATCAGTAGATATGCATGTTGGGAGTTTCAGGGGCGCTTTATAAAGTTGTTCAAAGTGTTTCACCCAGCTCGATTCGCCCACTGCGTTGATTAACGGCTGGTTTTCTCCCTTTGTTCTTCCGTTAATCAGAGACCAAAAGTCCTTTTTTTTTGCTGCAGATCGTGCGCAGCATCAGTTCTGCATCCTCTTGGTTTCTCTGATATCTATTAGCTCTGAGCCACTGTTGGTAGTTTTTAGTAGCTTTGTCTGAATCATTTAAGTAGAGTTCTGAGCCTGATTTGTTTGCTCTTCGTTTTAGTTTTCTTACCAACTTCCTCTTTTCCACCAGTTGTTGGTTGAAAGCGTGGTTTATCGTTGCTGGCCGCTTGAAGTCTTTTTCTACCAGCTTTCTGTGGACTATCAGAGCTGGAGAGTAATCTGTTATGTTTTCTGCTGAGTGGATGCCATAGTTGTAGCACTCAGAATAGTCTTTCGTCAGGGCGTTGATTGCGTTATCTGATAAACGAATACGAATACCCTGCGAGTCTGCTTCCAAAGGCAGCTTTGTTCTTGGTTCTTTTTTGGAGCTTGTCTGCCACTGGTGAAGAAGCAAGTTGTGGTCGCTGTTTTCCGTTCTTCTAACCTTGAAGGACGCAAAATGTTTTAGAAGACTTCTGGATATGTGGATGTAGTCCATGACCGCCTCTTTGCCCTCTCTCTCCCATGTTGGAGTGAGGATATCTTCTGTATTCTTTATCTGGTGCAGGTTGTGCAGGTCTCTAGATTTCATGAGACTTGACCACTGAGCAGCTCTACCACATGGGTTTTTCTTGTTGGCTAATAAGTCAATATTCAGATCTCCGGCAATCATTATATGTTTGACGCCCTCTTCTATTAGGGCTGAGTCAATTGTCCATTCCACTTCCATCATAAGTTGTTCGTTCGGGATTCTCAGAGGGTTCCAGTAGATATTAAGGACCAGGATCTTCTCTAGCATCTGAGTTTTGTTTGGGCTTTTGATCGGGGTTGACCATGAAATTATTGATGCCAAGATGAATTCCGATTTCTTCAAGACCTTGGAAAAAGATAGGGAACTTCCTGACTTGACCGCTGTTATTAGGCCAGATCGTGATCTGCCTTTTTGACCTTTTTGTACCAGGGAGTGTGCTAGTTCAAAACCATCTAAGCAGGGTTTGTTAATGAGCCCTGTCTCCTGAAGGCAAAGTACATCGAACTCAGACAGTTGCACGTCTGTTCTTCCAGTCAAATGGGCAAAGCCCCTCGTGTTCAAAAGATGCCAATGATAGTGTACATATGTCGTTTGAGCCTAGGTGGGGCCAAGATGGATCGCGGGTGGCCTTGTATAGTGGCTTCTTTGTTCTTAGCCAGTTTACTTGCTTCGCGAACCTATCCCTGTTTTCGTCAGAGTTACAGGGAGCTTTCTCTCCGAGGCTCCACTTTTGTTTGGTATCGGTAGGTGGTGCAATTTTTTTCTTTTGGTTGACATTATTTGGGAATGCACTATGTAGTTTCTCCTTTTTCCCCTGATGTCTATCTGGTAAACTAGGTGAATTGTCTTTTATCTGTTTTCGCAGCTGTGTTAGGTCGTAGCTCCTCTGCAAGTCTCTAGTTGTTTTTTCCCCTCTCAACTCTCTAGAGTTAGTTACTCTCTCTGGGGCGGCCTGTGATGGTCTATTGTAGGAGAGTCTCCTACTAGGTGAGTTAGGGTTTTGTGTAGTTCTTGCAAAACTTCCTTTCAATGCTTTCTCCTCCATCGTTTTATCAACTTGGTTCAGTGTTGCATTCGTTGCTAGAGTAAGCTCAAGCCCCAAATGTTTAAGTTCGTCCTTGGCGCTCCAAAGTAGTTTTTGGGCCTCATTTGAATTTACGTGTAGGTAGGAGCTGTCCTTTCTTCCATTGGGGTTAGGTTCCAAAATGTCAATAATGTTTAGCAAGACCGCTTTGAGGAGCTTTATTTGCTCAAAGATGCTTGATAGCGCTTTGTAGTTTAGAGTCCAGTTATCTCGTGCTTCGCAGAATCTTTGGAGCTTGAATGTTCTCATCGGGATAGGTTGCACACTAGGAGTGTGCTTACTTTCCCAAGCGTTTTCTTGCCAATTAGGTGACTCAGGGATCACTCTTGCGCCGTGAGCCCTTGACCTGTAGTGTGTTTTTTGTTGAAGTTGGGGACAACGCAAACTCGCCTCCCCCAAAGGGTGATAGTTGGGGGCTTCGATTTTTTCTGCATATTCCTTTCGAGACCCATTTTTCCTGTTATTCCCTTGATTGTTGGGTTGGAGTATAGTACTGTCACTGAATGTCTTCGCTTCCGCCCTTGAGGGTACGAAGACTCCAGGGTTCTTTCAGCAGTTTGTCAATGATTTTTTTGGTGCGTGTTCAGGATTCTTGTGTAGGACTAGCGTCTTCAAAAACCACTCTGTTGTTTGCCATTTGCGTTTGTCGAGGATTTGGGACATCTCTTTTGGTATTTTTTTGTAGTGGGGCTACTGGGATTTCAGAATCCGAATCCTCAACAGTATATAGGCTTATTTTCTTCAGGTCAATTGAGTCATATGATTGTTCGTTGTCTTGGTGATTCTCTTCTACTAACTCACTCTGGGATGGTAATAGGATGGGTTCTTTCCGGATAGGTCTACAGGGGTTTGAGGTCGTTAGTTTTTTTGCAACTGTTGCTTTAACTGCAAGGCAGACCTTCCAGGATTTTGCGGCATGAAATGGCAAATTTTGTGGCATGAAATGGCAAATTTTGCGGCACAAACCTTTATTTATTGCAACATTTTTGTGGGACATTTTGTATTAACTGGAGGGTGTAAGATTGCCACATTGCAGAAAATAGGCATAGTGCAAGGCTACAAGAGAGCCAGGGTATCATTATTATGTATCTTTTGTATTAATTTAATAGGAAGAGTCCCAGATGTCTCTGGCTTGGCAGAACAGTGTTTGATTTGGCTACATTTCTGGTTTAATGTTCATGCCTATTTAATAGTATTAACTAAATTGATCATTATCAATTGTAATGCTGAAAATATTCCCCTTTTATGTTCTCCAATCCCCCAAAAACCCACACACCTCTCTCACCAACACACATCTCACCAACTCTCCATCACAACTTGCATTCCTTAACCTCTCACTCTGTCATACAAATACTCACGTGCTATGTCACACTGTCAAGTCACAATTTACACTGCCCAGCCCCTGCCACACTCCAACTCATACTCCCAACTCACACCTTACACTCTACAATTCCTCCCGCAATATACAGTCCTTCATTCTTTTGTGCTGCTTCTGCATCTTGCATCCTTTCTCCCATTCTATCGCACTCTTCCCTCATCCTTTTTCCCAATCTGCAGCTCACTGCCTCTTTCTGGCCAACCACTTCCTCTCTGCTTTCTGGCTCACTGACCACACACTCCCTCTACTTTCTGTACCTCTGCTCGCTCTCAGAATTCTGGCCCACCGCATCACTGCTTACTCTGCTCTCTTGTGCAGCGCTTCCTCCTCTGACCCACTGCTCTCCCTCTGCTTTCTTGCCTATCACTTCACATCTCACCCATCACTCTCCCTCTCTCTCATAGTGTAACCATTTTTTTTATTTTTTTGAATGGTACATTTTGACCCAGTTCCTCAAATAATGGGGCATTTAAAAAAAGAACAGAGGATATGTTATTTTTAGACAATCCATTTTTGGAAATGAGAAGGTCACCTTATTCTCAAAGGTGACCGGCGCATTTCCACAGGCTTCAGCTGTAGCGCAAATTGTGCGCTGTCTAGCTGCCTTTAATGGTGATCTGGGTTGTTTGACCGAAGTGTAATTATTTGCGGCGGAATTCACCGTAGTCAATTTCGCTGCAAATTGATTTGCACTTCTCCCAAACAAGCCAAAATGTACCTTTCACCACCACCCCACCCCCTCCCCCACTTAACTGCTTGGTCGCTGCCGCTTCCCCTGCAACCCTGCGGTGCCAGATCCGTCCCTCTAACACGGGTTGGATCCGACTCCGCAGGGTCCCTTTTTCGTTATTTTCTTTTTTTCTGTCCCCGCCTCCAATTTTGAAGAAAAAGGGGAAAACACTTCTCAACCACCCTAGACCAAAAATACTGAACATGGGGAGAGGGTGACACCCCCGCAACACATGTTCAGTATTTATAAAAATCGATGGAATAGTACTGGACGAAATAGGTCAAATTGGAACATTCGATAGATTTTTGTCATCAAAATGGGCAGTACTTTGAATGGAATCGCTCTCCTGACAGTGTTCTGCAAGCTCCCAGCGCCTTTCACAGGGACAGGCCCTCCAGGTGCCTGCCGCTGTAAAATGCGACCCAAAAAATTAATTTTGATCCTGTTTGAGGAACAGAAATGCAAGCAACACAGCAGCGGTTCATACCTTAAAAGAAATGCATGACAGCGTCAGGAAAGACCCTGTCATGCAGTGGCAGCCCCACATCCTGTGCGCGTAGTGTTGCCTACAATTTCTACACATTTAAAAGTGCATCTTGCTTGGAAATGAGGGATGCACTTTTAAATTGACAGAAACGCTACTTTATTTGATCAAGGAGGTGAAAAAGGCCATCTGAATGGGCGCACATATAAAATGTGCCCATTCATGTGACCCTTGTGGATTGGGCTGCACTTTTTTGGGGCGCAAGTGATGAGATGCATTAGTGCATTTCATTTCTTGTGTAAGAAAAAAAAAAAAAATTGAGAACCTGGCACCCCGAATATAATTTTTCTTAAAACAGTCATTTTTGCAAATTACTTTAAAAAAAACAAAAGTTAAAAAAAAATGTTTTTTTAAAAAATGCTGTTTTTGCACAAAACGGCAGTTTTTGCGTCATTTTGCGCAAAACGTCCGTTTTCGCGGCATTTTGCGGGATCGCAAAATCGCTATAAACTGGAGGGTCTGGCAAGGGGTCCATTCACAAGCACTAAGTTACCCTTCAGTTCCCTTGATAAGCAACTTTGCCTCGGTACCACCTTTTTCGTGGGCTCCGTTTGAGACGATGCTTTTTGTGAGAAGATATCAAACGTGGGGAAAATGTGGTCAGACGTAAACGTGAAGATTGCCGAAGCAGGTTTTGTCTTTGGACTTTTGTTTTCATTCAATTTTGGCTCTGTTTTTTTTTCTTTTTTCCCCCTGATCTGTGTTGTTTTCACGCTCCTGTTGTAATAGAGGTGCAGGGGTAATGATGGAATGCGGGTCAACTTTTTGGAATTTTGCCGGTACTATAGGAGTGCGGGCTAAGTCGTCATTTGCCACATTTGATGTACTAGAGGGGGTGACTCCCGCAACCATCTCAGTTTGAGTTTGGTAGGATCTTGTTACATGAGCCTCTGTTTCTCTCCCAGGAACATCTTTGCTGGTATTCCCCTGGCTTGACTTTTCTTGGTCCACGTTAAGGTGCTTCTCCTTGGGTGTCACGAAGCCCTCCAAAAAGAGTATTTTTCAGTACATCATAGCGATCAGTGTATTTTGATCTCTCATTGCGTCATTCAGAGATTCGTATAACTTTCCAAAGGATTATAGTGCTATTGTGATTGTTGATAGAATGGACATCGCGACCAACTTCTTTTGAGGAGAGTCTTGCGTTTGTTTGCTGGCGACCTCACTCATCCGGCTATTGGGTACAGATGTCCTCACCCATAGCTCTTTGGTGTTTGTTGTTTTGTCAACATATTTCTTCTTGTCTATAGTAGAGTGCAAAGGGCTGGCAATTAGTTGGATCTCTGGAGGTTGCTCGGCAGGAGCTATGCTGCTAATTTTCCCTTTGTCTCTTTTCGGAATTTCTTTTCCTGTGTTGAGTTCCCCAGGATCTTTTATGTTATTGGGTTGTAATAGCCATTCCTCTTGTGTTTTTTCTCTTCCCTTAGCAGGATCTATTTGGTCGTGTCGAGGTGTTCTATGTGATAGTGACACTTCCTCAGATTGATGGATCATGGTTTTCTCCATGTTTGGAAGGGACGTTGGGGACTTTGTTAAAAGGTCCGAGTATACACTTGACTCAGTTGCGCTGGGCTGGGTAGACTGGGGGCTTTGTCTTCCCCCGTAGTAAGTGACTCTAAATGGGCCTTGTCTGGTGTAGTTTCTGCAATCTTTTTGTTGCTTGCCTCCTCAAGATTTTTTTTGTTGGACGGTAGATTCCTTTCTGGCTGCCGCAGTTAGGGGAATAATTATCTCAGATAGGTGTGAGGCTGTATCTTCTACGATCGCCAGCAATTCCGCGTCCGAGATGTCGTGGTGTATGAGCCATTTAGGCGTCCTTTCCTGCCAAAGTACTCCTTTAAGGTATTCATGGAGTTGGCGGGATTAGATATGCGTAATTTATTTTGTTTTTTACATGTTCTCTTATATGGGGCTTTGGAGCAAGATGCTTTTCTGGCCGATGTTTTGGATGTAGTGGCCACTATTTTACTTGTAAGGTGGTGTTTGGGTGGTCTTTGATCCACCTTTCCCAGCAGGTTCATTGTAGGAAAAACTTGCTGGGGAGGTGTTCCCTTCTCGCTTGCTGGGAGGCCGGGATATCAATCCAGGGGGAGGGCTCTACCACCTCCTCGCCCTGCCTCTGCCACATTTCTTGCTCTAGGTACGTGGGCGTTCTGTGTTTGAGAGAGGACTCCTTTCCCAACCCAGGGGACTCCGGCCACGGGGGGGTGGAGTTGTTCTCCCGCTGGCAGTCCTCGTCTTGATTCGTAGCTTCCCCCTCTGCGGTTGCCGGCCGCGGTGTCTGTGGTGTCCCTGGCTGGGGGAAACAAGGTCTTCCAACAGCAGGTGCGTATGTTTGGCCACCTGGACAGTTGAGGATGGCCACCCAACACTCGAGTGTACGGGCTGCGCTAACTGTCCCATTGCCACAGCCTCTCCCTCGTCAACTCCGTAGTCTCCGGTAGATGTTATAAACTGCCCACTGTCATCAGTGTTGCAATTAGGGGTAATGGTGGCAGGGAACTTGTGTTGTTTCTCCCCTTGGTGCATGTGGTACTTTTACTCCCCCCTCCTAAAGTTAGATCTTCGGTAATGGGGGGAGGGCTTTTAATAGAATTACTTTTTTCCTCCCTTCCTTTTTTAGGTATTTGGTGAGGTCGCGGGTGGGATTGGGATTGGCTCTGTAGCGAGTTTTTCAAGGTAGGAAGGGGGTCGACTTTGTGACATTTGTTGGTTGAATTGTTCCGTGTCCCCTCTCCGGAGTGTTTCCTCCTGCACACCCAATGAGACGGCCATGTTTACTTCTTGTGTGTATGCCCTCACCTTCTCCCTCCAGGGAGTGTCTTTTTGCCGTTGTTGCCATTGGTCCCCCGACAGGCCAGGGAAGGTGCTCTACTCTCCACACGCCAAAGCCGCCAAACAGCCCAACAGCTTCACACCAGCCCTTCTGTCTCAGGGCTTACGCCGCAAGGGCGCTCTGGGCGTGCTTTTGATCCCAGCTGGCGGTCACGTGACTTCTTCGTCGGCAGTGGGATGATCCCGTTCTTGGCGGAGGCATCCTTTTCACCTCCTGCCTGAATGAAAGTTCATGCTGGAGAGGCAGATGCAGTTGCAGGTGAGGATTTTAGTTATGTGTTTCCTTCACTCCTCCCAAGCAGCAGCACATCAGCAATCCAGTACTGTGAATATATTCAATATATTCGCCGCAATAAAATGAGGCAATTGCAGCTCTGCCACAGCCCACCAGCTTCACACCAGCCCTTCTGTCTCAGGGCTTACCTTATTGTTCGGACTGGGCAAAGTGGAAACTGAGACTGCTTTATGAACTATTTACTAAGTAAACCATATAGTATAAGTTGAATCGGTTGACTCTGTGCAACCTGGCTATAATGGAATGTTGCCTTCTCTTTTAAATTGCCAGAATAGTATCTGCCCTTATTGTGCTATTCAGGCATAATGGTGCCTAGAAATTATTAAAGCAGGTGGCACTTGAATGGCAACGGTGTGAGTAAATGAGCATTTAATTGCAAAACACAGAAATCATGTATCTGGACTTTCGATGCCAATATCTGACATGTGATAGAAATGCCTGCCATATGCTCTGTATACTACATCATATGGGGTGCCCCAGGCCATATGAATGCAAATTCCTGTTTGTTTTTGATGGGCTATTCCCTACTGGTTTGCTTTGGTCTTAATATTTTCAATGTCTGAAGCATTCCTGCTTGCTTTGCAAGATGATGGATGTTCCCAGTGTTTGCTGGAGGTCATATTTTCACAATGTGTGTCATGTTGGCTTGGTGTGCAGGTAATCACTCGTCTGAAGGGGTGTGTCTGTGTTCGAATGTGGGGACTTCGGGGCTTGAGCAGGGACCTCTTGGGAGTAGTTCATGAGTGGGATTCATTATTTTATATCATCTGGGATCTGCACAGAATCTCTGAACCCTGTTTTGCAGATTATAATTGCTGAATCACTTCCAATCTTTCTATCTCAATTCCAGAGTAGAATCTCTGTTACGGATTATGAACCGGGGTCTAGGCTGGGCCCCCCACTAGTTCATCAGAAGCCTGGCTGGTCACATTTATGATAAGCTCGTGAGCTGGTTTATTGGGTTCAAATCTGACTGAATGATTCTCCTGTTTGAAGTTGATGGAACTGTCCCAAAAATGTTAAATAACTCATTAGGAAATATTCCATTACAGCCTGAGGGTTAGAATACAATGGGGAGGGTGAATTAACTATTACAGCTCGCTGTACATCTAATAATAATGTGTATGGCAGGCAATTTGGGGTTGTCCATGGACCTGGTACAGATGAGTTGCTCATGATGCAGAAAGGAAACTCCCAACAGGTTTACTCTATCCTTTTTTCAATGACTTCTGAAACCTCTCACAGTCAGATAGTTTTCCAACTGACCTGGAAATAAAGTATCAGGTTACTCAGTCAAATGGCATGTATTAGCTGAATTCGGCATTGAGATACAGTTATTTCTTTATTTATCCATATATTTATTTATAGAGCGCCTTAAGCCCTAAGGTGAATGGGCGCTTTAAAAAATGCAAACATTAAGGACAAACATGCGTTAGGAAACCAACATAAATGAAAGCCCCATAGGCAAATAAGATATTGTAACACAGGGGAGAAGTATCTTTATCTTTAGGCTGTCATTAGTCTCTTGTGTTCATGTGAGCTTGGTGGGGGAGGGGTAGAATGGAACATACGGGCTTCTTTGGGTAATGGTATTGTTAGACTCTTTACTTGGCAGAGTTCCTAGTTTCTGGCTAGTGTGAGGACCCATTCGGGGAGCACTGGTCATCTGAAGAGATGTACCTGCCAGATTTGTCTTGGCTAGAGTGATGCGGGGCAATTGTTTGGTAGCCTGCAAAGGTGTCACATTTTTAATTAATCCCCTGGTTTGTTTTTCTTGACCTGAGTTAACTGTATGAGTATTTGGTTTCGTTGTGGCAGGAAAAGGCTTTTGATGTACATATGTATTTTTTCTCCTTTTTTTATGAGCAAGGTGGGGTGCCTGACATTCGTAACAGGTGAGGAACGTGCATCAAGTGGGTGTGACAGCGATACATTCATGGTCGTATTTCTTGAGGGAGTAGTATTGCCTGCTCTTACTTGGTGATCAAGTGGAGGTGAGTTTGAGCCCATTTCCCAAGCAAGGGATAATTTGCACTAACCCATCCATTCGGGTCAATGTTGATTGTGAATGTCTTGATACATTGGAAGCTGTCTATCACAGTTCCTGTTCCATCCATTTGGATTTCAATTGGTCTGATTATGTGTTGGAAGTGATGAAAGAGCTTCATATTGGTACATATGTGTCCAGTTGCACATTTATGAATGAGGTGAAAGTCCAGGCATCCTGCGGAAAGCACGAACAAGCTATATTAAGTCATAGAGGCTCATTATGAGTTTGGCGGTCCGGAAATAAGGTGGCGGTAACAAAGTGTACCGGCACCTTTGCGGACCAGCAAATTCCAAGACTGCCATTAGGGGCAATGATCTACCAGCAGGCCTGACCTGTCGGTAGATCATTGTCTCTACCAGCCGACAATTGCCGAAATCACAGGCACGGGTATCAACGGTGTCTGTGAAAGCTGCATCCGCATCCCATGGAGTCCGATACAACTCCCTGCAAATGAGGATTTACCGGCATCTACCCCGCGCCCATAATATCCTGGTAATACCGGGATATCGTGCAGTGGAGATGGTACGGTAGTACCCGGTATACCACCGGAATTACCGGCAGGATACCAGGGGCCTTGTAATGAGTCCCAAAGTGTATGTCATACAAATGTTGGGGTAGAAATCATTTAGCATTACTATAGTTACAACCTGCTCCCGCATGCTGTCAATAATTGGTCCCAGCCTGTGGTGTCTTGTCGTCAGGTACATACTCTGCTAGGATTGTCCATGACGGATGACCAATGCTAATCCACCAACTGCACTTTGAAAAGGGTGAATATACTCAAATTGGTGCAGGACGGGAAATGACGGTGACAGTTGTGTCTCCAGGGAAATGGGAGATATGGTAGGAGTGGTGGTCTAGGGCAGTGGAGGATATGGTACAGGCAGGAAAACCTACTCTGTGTAGGGTGCAACAGATCAGCTCTGCAATTCCTTTAGTGCAACCTCATTGAGGCAATTACTATGAATAATAGAATGACAGTTAAGTGAATCGTAAAAGCCAACAATCAAAAAACAAAGCTACACATATCCCATGTATGCAAAGGGCATCTTAATTGATGTTTGAACTTATGGGCCAATGCAGTAACCACAGGGTGCTGGAACAAGTGTGGTCTATCTTGTGCATCCCCAGCACAGTCCTCCCCTAATTAACATGGATTCAGATGGTGGCCTTGGGTGTGGCACATCTTGCCTCACCTCTGTGCCTGAGATAATGCCATTTACCAATTACTGGGAGGATAGCTCAGGGGCAAGAAGCTCGTCTTGTAAGAAAGACGACGCAAGGCAACACAGGTTCGATCCCCGGATCTGTGTATTAAGCGCGTTTTAAATAACCCATTGCAATTACACAAGGGAGTAGCAGGCCATATAAGAACATTTTCCCCAAGTGTGTTCTCACATCAGCTCTTGCGCCACTGTGCTTGTAATGGAGCAACGTCTGGACCAGATGTCCATTGTGTGCACCGCTCCCTGCATGAACACCTTCTGTGACACCCACTGCGCCTAGACCTATCTAGCAATCAAAGACTCATGTCCTTATGATTAAATATTGGTGTAGCCTGCCACCCGAGGGGTTCAGGATTATAATAGTATGCTAGAGAAGACAGAAGTCCTTGAAAGGGTCTGTACTCCCTTGGCAACACAACATCACCAGCGTGCTGACCGGAAGCGCCCTGGGTAATGAGACCTTTTTAGAATTCTTAAGCAGGAGGAAGGACGGGAAAGGTGCATTCTAACAACATCATTGCGTGATCAAGCTTGATGAGTATGGGTTATATGGGGAGAGGTTTGCCCAGCTCCAGACAAATGCACTCCCATAGATGTGACTATGAACAACTGGGCCCTACTGTATCAATACGACATTAACAGGCCGATTCATGGAATAATTAGCGCGGCGCAAGTGGGCAAAAACGTGCGAATCGCAGTGGAATAGCGAAAATCGCAGTGCAATTGCGAAAATCGCACGAAAAGCAGCGCACGTCGATTCATGGAAGGCCGTGCGCGAGAAAACCAGCGGATGTGCGATAAAAAAGTGCGCGGCGCACGTTGGCGCACAGGCCATGTAACAGCGTGCGCCAGGTCACAGCGAAAATCGCACAGGCCACAGCGAAATTCGCACATAGCGCGGCGCACGCAACAAAAGTAGGCGGAACACGGGCGTAACACTCGGAATGGGGAACAACTTGCCAAAACGTGGGCGTCACGGGGGAAGTACAGGGCACAAGTGCGCGGAACGCCCACACGCTCGCCTACAACACGTATTCATGGAATAGAATAGTGCAAAAAAGCGCACGCTCAAACCAGCGCACAGGCACAAACACGACCGCCACAAGAAAGCAGGCGGTAGCGTCTCTGCGGCTGTAAGAAATGTGCGCCAAAAGGTGCGCCAACAAATAGCACCTATATACTGCCATGATGAATGTCCCATACTGTGGCCCTCCAGGAAAAATGACGTGCAAAGGGGTACCCACAAACACGGACACCCGCTGACTAAAAATACGTGTGCGTGTATACCGGGGTGCGCGGGAAGTCTAACACGCGATTTCAGCAGGGTACGTGCATCACAGGGGTTCGCGTGAAGTTATTCACGCGATCGGGCCTGGGGGAGCGGGCTATGTGTATTTCAGGGGTTCGTGTGAAGTTTCACACGCGATCGGGTCTGGGGGAGCGGGCTACGTGTATTACAGGGGTTCGCGTGAAGTTCCTCACGCGATCGGGCCTGGGGGAGCGGGCTACGTGTATTTCAGGGGTTCGCGTGAAGTTTCACACGAGATCGGGTCTGGGGGAGCGGGCTACGTGTATTTCAGGGGTGCGCGGGAAGTTCCACACGCGAATAGCCTGGGCGCGTGTATTTCAGGGGTGCGCGGGAAGTTCCACACGCGAATAGCCTGGGGGCGCGTGTATTCCAGGGGTGCGAGTGAAGTTCCACACGCGAATAGCCTGGGCGCGTGTATTTCAGGGGTGCGCGGGAAGTTCCACACGCGAATAGCCTGGGCGCGTGTATTTCAGGGGTGCGCGGGAAGTTCCACACGCGAATAGCCTGGGCGCGTGTATTTCAGGGGTGCGCGGGAAGTTCCACACGCGAATAGCCTGGCGCGTGTATTTCAGGGGTGCGCGGGAAGTTCCACACGCGAATAGCCTGGGGGCGCGTGTATTTCAGGGGTGCGCGGGACGTTCCACATGCGAATAGCCTGGGCGCGTGTATTTCAGGGGTGCGCGGGAAGTTCCACACGCGAATAGCCTGGGCGCGTGTAATTCAGGGGTGCGCGTGAAGTTCCACACGCGAATAGCCTGGGCGCGTGTATTTCAGGGGTACGCGGGAAGTTCCACACGCGAATAGCCTGGGGGCGCGTGTATTTCAGGGGTGCACGGGAAGTTCCACACGCGAATAGCCTGGGCGCGTGTATTTCAGGGGTGCACGGGAAGTTCCACACGCGAATAGCATGGGCGCGTGTATTTCAGGGGTGCGCGGGAAGTCCCACACGCGAATAGCATGGGCGCGTGTATTTCAGGGGTGCGCGGGAAGTGCGCGGGAAGTCCCACGCGCGAATAGCCTGGGCGCGTGTATTTCAGGGGTGCGCGGGAAGTCCCACGCGCGAATAGCCTGGGCGCGTGTATTTCAGGGGTGCGCGTGAAGTTCCACACGCGAATAGCCTGGGCGCGTGTATTTCAGGGGTGCGCGGGAAGTCCCACACGCGAATAGCCAGGGCGCGTGTATTTCAGGGGTGCGCGGGAAGTCCCACACGCGAATAGCCAGGGCGTGTGTATTTCAGGGGTGCGCGTGAAGTTCCACACGCGAATAGCCTGGGCGCGTGTATTTCAGGGGTGCGCGGGAAGTTCCACACGCGAATAGCCTGGGGGCGCGTGTATTTCAGGGGTGCGCGGGAAGTTCCACACGCGAATAGCCTGGGCGCGTGTATTTCAGGGGTGCGCGGGAAGTCCCACACGCGAATAGCCTGGGCGCGTGTATTTCAGGGGTGCGCGTGAAGTTCCACACGCGAATAGCCTGGGCGCGTGTATTTCAGGGGTGCGCGGGACGTTCCACACGCGAATAGCCTGGGGGCGCGTGTATTTCAGGGGTGCGCGGGAAGTTCCACACGCGAATAGCCTGGGCGCGTGTATTTCAGAGGTGCGCGGGAAGTCCCACACGCGAATAGCCTGGGCGCGTGTATTTCAGGGGTGCGCGGGAAGTTCCACATGTGATTTGACAGTGTGGGTCCTCCCAGGTGTACCCTGTACACCCTCCACGGCCCCTGCAGGCAGCCCACACCACAGGGGACTACCCTGCATCCCTGGTCATGTCCCGCAGGCAGCCCACCCACCATGGGCATGCCCCCCAGCAAAGGCACATGTCTCCTTGAACTAATGAACACCAACTCATGTCTCCTTGCACCCCCACCCCCCAGCAGTGCAGGGGCAGCCTCCACCAGGCCCCCACTCATGTCTCCCACCACCCCCACCCCCCAGCACTGTGGGGCACCTGCCAGCAGGCCCCCACCCATGTCCAACTCATGTCTCCCACAACCCCCACACCCCAGCCACCAGGGGCACCCTCCACCAGGCCCCCACTCATGTCTCCCACCACCCCCACCCCCCAGCACTGTGGGGCACCTGCCAGCAGGCCCCCACCCATGTCCAACTCATGTCTCCCACCACCCCCAGCCACCAGGGGCACCCTCCACCAGGCCCCCACTCATGTCTCCCACCACCCCCACACCCCAGCCACCAGGGGCACCCTCCACCAGTCCCCCACTCATGTCACCCACCACCCCCACCCCCCAGCCACCAGGGGCACCCTCCACCAGGCCCCCACTCATGTCTCCCACCACCCCCACCCCCCAGCCACCAGGGGCACCCTCCACCAGGCCCCCACTCATGTCTCCCACCACCCCCACCCCCCAGCCACCAGGGGCACCCTCCACCAGGCCCCCACTCATGTCTCCCACCACCCCCACACCCCAGCCACCAGGGGCACCCTCCACCAGGCCCCCACTCATGTCACCCACCACCCCCACCCCCCAGCCACCAGGGGCACCCTCCACCAGGCCCCCACTCATGTCTCCCACCACCCCCACCCCCCAGCACTGTGGGGCACCTGCCAGCAGGCCCCCACCCATGTCCAACTCATGTCTCCCACCACCCCCAGCCACCAGGGGCACCCTCCACCAGGCCCCCACTCATGTCACAGACCACCCCCACCCCCCAGCCACCAGGGGCACCCTCCACCAGGCCCCCACTCATGTCTACCACCACCCCCACCCCCCAGCCACCAGGGGCACCCTCCACCAGGCCCCCACTCATGTCACCCACCACCCCCACCCCCCAGCCACCAGGGGCACCCTCCACCAGGCCCCCACTCATGTCTCCCACCACCCCCACCCCCCAGCACTGTGGGGCACCTGCCAGCAGGCCCCCACCCATGTCCAACTCATGTCTCCCACCACCCCCAGCCACCAGGGGCACCCTCCACCAGGCCCCCACTCATGTCACCCACCACCCCCACCCCCCAGCCACCAGGGGCACCCTCCACCAGGCCCCCACTCATGTCTACCACCACCCCCACCCCCCAGCCACCAGGGGCACCCTCCACCAGGCCCCTACTCATGTCTCCCACCACCCCCACACCCCAGCCACCAGGGGCACCCTCCACCAGGCCCCCACTCATGTCTCCCACCACCCCCACCCCCCAGCCACCAGGGGCACCCTACACCAGGCCCCCACTCATGTCTCCCACCACTCCCACCCCCCCAGCACTGTGGGGCACCTGCCAGCAGGCCCCCACCCATGTCCAATCCATGCCCCCCTGCACCTGGGTCCCAACATTCCCCAATCATGTCCGTAATGCCCATCCTCCCCTGCCAAAAGGCCCAACCAACTATCACACCCACCCACATATCAAAGGCAATTACATGTTACACCCCCAATTTAAATAATGCAATTGAACACATGTCTGTCACACACAATGGCTGCAAGTGAATGACAAAACACCCAACATGACATGCCTGAAAGCAATGAGATGATACGACACATTGAAGAATAAAAAAAATAATGTATTGAACAGCAAGTAGAATGAAATGAAATAAGAAAAAACACAAAGCAAATCAAACAAAACAAGATGAATGTCCAAGAAAATAATCTGAAAAATAAAAATAAGCCAACGAAGAACCATGAAGAAGATCATCCTGGGTCCATGAGCCCAACCAAATTAAACCTAACTATGACTACTAACTAAAAACTGAACTATATACAAAAAAGTGGTGCATTGTCCAATCGCTACCAAAAAAAATCAAAAAAACAAAGGAAACCTAACCCTAACTATACAACTATATACAAAGGCAGCGGGCTATTCGGACGGCTCACTGGTTGTTGTCATGGGCCAGGGCATCATCGAACTCCTGGTCAATGGCTTGGAGGCGGGCATGTTCCCTGGCCCCGAGGTCCCGCAGGGATAACGCAGTGTCAAGCTCAAACTCCCTGCGAAGACCCTCGAGGCACTCAGCCCGCCTCAGCGCCCTCCGCATGGAGTCCTCCGCCCTGACCATCGTGAGCCGTTCCTCCTCTGCCCGCTGCCGCTCCGCACCTATCTGCTGGCACAACCGCTCCCACACGGAAGCCACTCCCATTCCAGGGTTCTCCTGCCCTCCGGCCGATGCCTGCACCCCTGATGTTGATGGCCCCGAGCCATGATGCCTCCCACGTTGAGCCTGCTGCTGCCTCCGACGCAACTGCCTGTGCCAGCACGACGGCATCCAGGCTGATGGAAACCACCGACGCCGTCGTGCACGTGCCCTGCCCGATGATGCCGTCACATCCTCCATCTGCTGGGGTCCAGTTGCTCTGGTGTCCACCCCTGCTGGATCACTGACTCCCGACTGTGGCAGGGATGGGATCCCCACCGAGCTGGCTGCATTGGTCGGGGCAGGTCCACAGGGGGCCCTGGTGGCATCTGGGCTGGAAGACGGCAAGGAGAACGACTGGTGGATAGCCTGCACAGAGGAGGAGAGGGCCGCCACATTGGCCAACACTTGCAGGAAACCCCCGAACATGGCCGATCCCAATTGGGCCACGTCGGCACGGTGCACTTCGTGATGCCGTGCGTGCTCCTCCCGGGAAGCACGCACGGCATCACGAATCACAGCCGTGCGCATCGCGACCCCAATCAGGACCTTCTCCGCACGGCCAGGGGTTCCCACGTCCGCAGGTGGAGGGGAGTCAGGTGACATGGACATCCCCTCTACCTGCGGACAGGCCTGGGACGGGGCATCCCTGCTGGTGCATGGTGGTGCACTCACAGGGTCAGGGACAGCGACATGCACAGGCCCCTCCACGGTGACCTGTGCTGCCTCCTGGCCCTGGACTGCACCACTTGCACCAGCAGGGATGCCCCCACCAGGCCCCATGTGTGCCCCAGTGGCGGCCTCCTCCTCCTCTGTGCAAACCACCAACCTGGATGGCTCCTCACCGTCTCCCACCGTAGCAGGCCCCTGTGGGGGCTCACCCACCCCTTCCGCTGCAGCCGTGGGGGCATCCCCGCCGCCTTGCTCCACAGCGCCGTCTCCGCCCTCCTCTTCACTAGCCGCTGCGTAGAGGGAGACAAAGAACACAAGCATCAGGGCACTGTACAATGGTCCCCTAGACAGGAAGCAATAGCAGATGAGCACCACTGTCAAAGTACACTTCCATCATGTCCCTCCACAACACATGGGTCAGTCCAGGCAAAACACACACAGTAACAGGCATGGTGCATGCCATGGACATTTCCATGCATGTCCAATGGACTCTTGGAACATTCAATGATATGTAACTCACATGCATCATGGCTCATGCCTATCACATGCACACACTTCACCTCAGTCACATCCATCTGGCCCCAAACACACCAAACACAGCGGATACAAGGGTAATTTGGCTGCTTTACTGAATCTGTGCATTGTCACACACATGTGTCATGCATCCATGGCATGCACAAGTCACAGACACGCAGGTCAGGCACACAGACATGGCTACCATATATGTACCTGGCATCAGCACCCATCCCTCACCCCCACCCATGTCCAGGTACAGAGACTGGCATGCTCTCATGTTCTAAAACTGCATAGGGCTCCCCATGCGGCATTTCAACACATGCAACAACCATGTGGGTCACACATCACTGGTCGCACATGCATTACCATGATGTCCCTGCACACATACATGCATACATGGCCTATGGCACACATACAGGCAAGTATCATAGAACCAGCACACCGCAACATGCCCTGTCTCACACAGTAATGCATGGACACTTACCGCTCAACTCCAGACGGGCCTCCCTCTCAAGGATCTGGGCGTGGAGCGCTGGGTGTACGCGTTCCAGGACCCTCATCTGGATGGAACTCATGCGGCCCCGGCCCCCCTCCACGAGGCGCCGGGCCTTCATAAGGGTCCTGGACCTCAAGTCCTCCCAGCGCTTCTTGATCTTCAGGACGTCGCGGGTTGCCACCCCCTCCACGTTGATGGCAACCACACAGTCGGCCCAGATCCTCTGCCGTCCTTCCTTGCTGGCGCGGGACGATCCAAAGAGGGCATCATACTGCCCCAGGACATGCTCCACCAGGACACCAACTTCGGTGACAGTGAAGCTGGTGCCCCTCTGCCCCTCTGGCCTGGGGTTGCCACTGGTGCCAGATGTGGAAGTGCCCGACATGGCAACCCCAGAGGCAGGTGTGGGTGGGCAACTGGGTCCTGGGGCTGGGCTGTGGAGCGATGTAATCCCAGTCGGGAGTCTTCAGTTCCAGCAGGGGTGGACACAGCAACTGGACCCCTGCAGATGGCTGATGTGCAGGCACCAAATGGCAGGGCACGGTGGCAGCAGGCAGGCAGGCAGGCAGCAGCAGATGGCACGTGGGAGGCTGCTCGGGGCACGGGGGGCAGTAACTCGGCCTTCTGGGCAGGACCGTGGTCTTCCGTGTGTTTTCGCGTGGCCAGCTTGATACGGAGTGATTTGGCACGTGAAAATCCTGCACGTCAGTGTGAAATCCGAGGAAAGGCCCTTAGCGCATAAGCGCATCAGCACGCATACGCGATTCTATTGGACCAGAGTCCCTCAGCGCGTAAGCGCGTCTGTGACGTGACCCGCACGGGTGTTCCCCACTCAGCACGTGATGACGGGGCACACGTGGAGATACTGCACGTCAGAGTGTCATCGCGTGTAATTGGACAAAAGTGCGCGTACACGCGATTGGCCTCTGTACGTGTATTTAATGGGTGCGCGGGCACTTACACACGCAAGTACGTCAGCGAACCTGTATCCCGTGGTGCGTGTGAATTTCCACACGCTATTGGACTGGGAACTGGATTCCAGGGGTGCGCGGGTCACACGCTCGCCTAGAACACGCGCAAAGCATACATTTGCGGACTTCAACAATAACAAGCTCAGACGCCAGGATGAACATACCGTTCCTAGCAGCAGTGGCAGTGGGCTACCAAAGGAGGAGGAGGAGGATAGTCAGGGCCAGAATATTCACCCCCAGAACCAGCCTTTTCGGGATGCCTGATGACCAGGTGTATGGGAGGTACAGGTTTCCACCACACATTATACTGGACCTGGTGAGTGAGTGGGAGGATGACCTCACATCACCCACCCTGTGCTCCCAAGCACTCAGCCCCCTGGAGAAGGTCCTCAATGTACTGCACTTCTTAGCCACTGGATCATTTCAGCGGACAAGTGCCATAGTGGGTGGGGTGTCACAGGCCACCCAGTCACGCTGCCTACACCAGGTCTTGAACATCATCACTGCACGGCCATCAGTCCGCAGGCACATATACCTGCCCAGAACACCTGCAGAAAGGCATGCTGCCGCCCTGGATTTTTACGCTGTGGCACGATTCCCCAAAGTGCTAGGTGCCATCGACTGCACCCATGTGGCTCTACGTCCCCCCAGGGCATCTGAGCACATCTATAGGAACCGCAAGCACTGGCATTCCATCAACGTGCAGGTAGCATGTAATGCCAAGGGAATCATCACCTCAGTATATGCCAACTATCCCGGCTCCACCCATGACAGCTTCATTTACCGAATGTCCACCCTTAGCCGGGACCTAGAAGCTGGGCGGCATGGCGATACATGGCTGCTTGGTGAGTATGTATGCCACTGCACATGCATGCATGTTGGATACTGAGCAAGGTCACAACCCCACCAATGATACCAATCACCACCTCCACAGGGGACAGTGCCTACCCTCTCAGCCCCCACATGATGACGCCAATTCGGAACCCCACCACGCCACCCCAGGTAAGATATAACACAGCCCACATTACAACCAGGGGCATAGTGGAGCGCACATTCGGAGTGCTAAAGTCACGCTTTCGCTCCCTTGACCGTTCTGGCGGGCAGCTGTTATACGCTCCCCCAGTAGTGTGCAGGATCATAGTGGCAGCATGTGTCCTGCACAACGTTGCAACACGCCGGGGCCTGGCCGTGGACATGGTGGTGGCCCCACATCCCCAACCACATGCACAGCCGCTACGCATGGGAGAGGAAAGGGCACGGGGGGAGGCAGCCCGTACACAGCTAGTGGCTTATTACTTCACATAGAAATCACACCCCTGTGGAGTGCACACTGCCCTGGCACATTCCATCTGACAATCAATGATGACTCAACCTGACACTGATCCTGAATGTCTGGAGAATGAACCGTCAAAACCATATCAGCCTGAGATTGTTAACCTGGAAGTGTCACAATGTGTGCATCCCTACCCACACAGACACCACCAATGCAGTTTTGTGAAGTTACACATTGAAGCAGCTAAAATGAATACCCACTTGCAAAATGCAACAAGAGGACAGTGCCATGTCAGCCAACCCAACCCCAGCACCGCCACACGACACACCGTGCCATGTCATGCTAATTGCAGGTAAACAAAGTAATCCCCACAACATGACATCAGTCTCACTATGTACAGTGGCACTATTAGAAACCTGCAACACCTGAAATGCTCACAGCAATGCCGGACCAACAACATACTTGAGCACGTAGTACCATTAACATGACATCACAAATGTTACATATTAGTAGTCTCACCACCTGGAAATGCCTGCACTCCCACCACTACCAACTGTGCAGTGTTGTCGCCATGTAGAGTTGTAGGTGCACTGCTGCCAACATGGACCCCATCTCCAGACTAGAGGTCCTTGTGTGGACATGAGGAATGGACCTGCAAATTGGGAGGTAGACACAGAAGAAGAGTTACACATCAATGCAACATGCAGTGTACAACACAACAGCAATATGCACTATGAATGTATACACAGTATTGACTACAGACTGCCCACACAGCTCATGGGAGTCCAACGTCACTGTGTAATTCACTGTCACTTGGGCACACCCTTTACAAGCCCATGGAAACGGGAAGCAGGAGGGGTGTGTGTGACTCAAACCCAAGCATCTGAACCAAATACATTACAAGCCTGCATGTGCCCAGCCACAATGCAGCGTATGCCCACAGGAACCACGGAAGCCAACAGATCGTCCCAAAAAAATTGGGAATAAAAGAAATCAAAATAAAAATAAAAATAAGAAACAATCAAAAATGGCCATTGATGGGCCCGGGGGGGTTGGGGAGGCCACCCAGGAGGTCCGAGGACAGGATGCACACCAGAACCCACCTGCGTGGATCCTGGGAAGATAAAACACCTCCATGGGCTCATGGCCCACACGGCTACCCTATTGTGGGAGTATCACTGCTGTCGCTATTATCACCCTGTGCAGCTGCATCCGGAGGTGGTTGCACTATGGGAGGCAGCCCACGCAAGGCCCTAGTCTGCTCCTCCATGGCTGCAAGCATGCGGGTGTGGTAGGTCTGGTTCTGGAGGATGAGTGTGCGGAGGTCCCCATGCAACAACTCACGGGATGCCCGGACCTCCGCCCTCGTTGCCTGCATCTCAGCTGAGAGCGTACGGGTGAGACGCTCCAGCTGCTGTTCTGTCCTTTGGTGTGTTGAAGCCTCAAGCTCAACAAGAGTCGTCCTGAGGTGAAGGAGCTCCTGCCTCAGGGCTTCCCTGTGGCCCTGGGACTCAATGGAGATGGCCTCCTGCAGAGTCGCCAGTGCCGCCCGCCTGTCCCTGTTGGACCCCAACATGTCCTCCCTGTGTGACTGGTAGATGGAGTCGGTTGCCTGCTCTAGTCGCTCCATCAGCCTTTCTGGGGGGACAATGGAAGTGGCCACCCTATCCATGGCCTGAGCCATCATCTCGGATGATGCAGCCTGTTGGGTTGCCATACCGTAAATGGATTGCTCCCATGCGGTATTGCCGGGTGGCGTACGGCCACCACGTCGGCGGGCACCACACCTGTCTGGGGCAAGGCGAACTGCGCCTTGCTGTGCCGGCACTGCCTGAGGCTGCAGGACTGCATTCCCCCTCTGATCTGCTGGCCCAGGAACAGGATCAGATGTCGCGGAGTGTGACCCTGCATCCGTAACCACCGAAGGCGTAGCTGCCAACACTGACATCCCCATGGAGGGTTCTGACCCTGGTGCAGGTGGGTGAGACAGAACAGAATCCCTCCCTGGAACACTCACCTGCGACGGCACGTAGGTCTCATCCGAATCAACACCTGAGTACAGCTCGGGGGAGGTGCAGCCAGAGACACCCCTTGAGAGCACGACCTGCAGCACTTGTGGGTTCTCCCCCACCACCACACCACGTCCCTCACTGGTGGTTGGTCGGCCCTCGGACCCCTCCTGGGTCTGCACCATCTCCACAACCCCAGCAGTATCAGGTGCGTCTTCCCCTGCAAAGACATGAAAACAAAGAAATGGAAACAGGCATTAGCACCATGGCACACATTGAGGGCTGAGAAGCAAGAGAACCAGTACTTGATTGACACATGTCCCACATGACTAAAACCCTCCCATGCATGCACCCTCACTGCGTATGAAGTCCAGGCAAATGGCACACACTGATGACACCAAGATGGAAGATGAACACATTTTCTGCATGCTGCCTGGCAGTGGCATCACACATTGGCCTGTGATTGGCAGGTGAAACACACATGCCATCACACAGATGGCATGTACCATTGCTATTGAGTGAAGATGGAGAGGAGGGCAGCACCTATTCATTCAGTCCAGTTCCCGCATGTAATAGCTTTTCTAATTCTAACAGGTCAGATTTTTCACCTGGAGCTGCCAGTCTGAAATGGTCCAATTGCACAGAGACATGTGTGTACAAATGATATCCAGGTAACAAAGTCACTCCACTTTACCATACCCATGTCAGACATGTGACTAGTGGACAGCGACATGCCTAGTGAAAGTGGTGGAATGCAAACAAACTGACTGAATGAACAGTAAAAAGAAGCAAATATGTTGTGGCAAGGTGACACTTCAAGGGCAACTGGCGTGCAGTTGGGCTAGATGTCTACTGTTGGCAGAAGGGATACTGCTATGGCAAAATGCAGCTGCGCAGGAAGGATTGCATGAAGCACATGGCTGACCCATACGACTCAGGCGCACACACTCTCACCTGGCACCCGAACAGAAGCCCTCACACACACACCATGCACATGGATGACACACACATGCATGTGCACTCACCGGACAATGCCTCGTAATCAGCCAGATCTCCCACGCCTTGGATCTGTTCCTCCGTGACGTAGGTCCCAGCGACTGACTCATGTGGAGTGAGTTCCATGTCTACTACTGGAGACCCACCTCCAGTCACTAGAGTTGCGGCATGACTTGAGGCCAGCTTACTCTTTGCCCTGCGCTTTAGGTCATTCCAGCGCTTATAGCAATCATTGGCTGTGCGCCTCACAATTCCAAGGGCACTTACGATGTCCGCAACGGTCTGCCAGTGTGCCTGGCGTTGTGCAGGTGTGGTCTTGGATCCTGCAACAATGACCATCTCGTTGTCATGTCCGGACACATACTCGACAAGTGCATTCAGTTCGTCATCCGTGAAGCTGGGCTTCCTGGACGGGCCGGACTGTGTAGCCGTGTCTGGGGCATCAGCCTGTGCCGGACGAGCACTCTTCCTCTTCCGCTTGGAAGGTGGTGGTGATCCTGAGTGTCCTGCGCCGCTCTGGACACTAGGGGCAGGAGCCCTGGTGGACTCTGTATCAGGAGTGTGGGATTGCACACTCAGCATGGGAGTTGGTGCAGGCATTAGCCCTAGTGTGATGGTGTCAGGGGGAATGTCAGCAGCATGGACTAGGACCGACACTGTCCTGGCTGGGTGTGTGAGGGCTGGGGTGGATGGAGCCGCAGCTGCCCCTGCAGCCTCTCCGCCCTGCCTCCTTGGTGCAGCAGATGACCTTGCTGCCCCAGATCCACGTGGCATGATGGCATCAACGTGCACCAGCGCACGTGTCGTAGCCCTGCTGACCTGGAGGTCAGCCATGGAGTCAGCCAGGTCTGGTGCCACAATGGGCTGGTCCAACAAGGGCTGAGCATGGATGGTGTCAGCCACATCAGCCTCAATGGGAGGGGGGGGGGTTTATGGGTGCCCGTGACTGGTCCTCCACACATGGGGGGACAGGCTCACCCTGCAAGTTACGACCACGTCCCCTACCGGATCCACCACGGCCACCACTTGTGGCTCTTCCACCTTTGCCACCCTTACGGAATCCTCGCCTCCCAGCCATGGCACTGATGTTAATGTGCGTATGGGAGTGGATGTAGACTATTGTCCTGGGCAATTGGGGGTCAAAGGGGTTGGGTACCAGATGGTAATTGTACCCTAGTGCTCTAGCAAGGCTGAATGTAACCCCTGGGGAAAGATGACGGGTCACGCAACGCACAGGAGGCCCAAAAAAGGGAGATGACGTGCACGCAACCCCTCCTAGACCACGTGTGCAGAAAGAAAAACCTGCACTACGCTGTGGCACCCAGAAACACAAGAATGAATGTATGCGTGTCACACGCAGCCTAGAATGACCTCTGAAGGGGTAGGCTACACACGGGGCTAGCACAGATGTTAGATACGTGCGTGACTCACCGTCTGCCAGGTAAACGAGCGTGTAAAAGGAGCACGTTTGGTTGGCAACACCCCCGCCAAAAGAAGATTTGTCCGCTGTCTGAGGAGACAGGACAACAGTAGAAGGGAACACTGTTTGAGGGAACAGGCCCAGGTAAACCAGTAAAAGAGAAAAAAGAGAAAAAGCTGTCAGAGGTAACAGGGAATACGAACTAGAAACGCCGTGAAGTAAATCGCGTGTGAAACGACAAGAAGTACAGAATTCACCCACTCGCTCTCCACGAAAAGCACGTACAAGGAAAACGTGTTCTACACGTACCTTTTATACAGGCCCACACGTCCAGCGTCACTTACGCGGCGTGTACGCGCTAGGGCCATTTCCACCTATTACATGCTTTGTCACTTCTGCGTGTAGGGCCATTTCCACCAATCACACGCGATTACACTCTGACGTGCAGTCTTTCCACGTGTGCTCTGTCATCACGTGCTGTGTGGGAAACACCTGTGCGGGTCACGTCACAGACGCGCTTACGCGCTGAGGGCCTTTCCTCAGTTTTCACGCTGACGTGCAGGATTTTCACGTGCAAAATCACTCCGTACCAAGCTGGCCACGCGTACGCACACGGAATACCACGCTCCTGCCCGGAAGGCCGAACTACTGCCCCCCAGAGCCCGAGCACGCTCCCACCTGCTGCTGCCTGACTGCCTGCTGCCCCTGCACTGCTGGGGGGTGGGGGTGATAGGGGACATGAGTGGGGGCCTGGTGGAGGCTGCCCCTGGTGGCTGGGGGTTGGGGTTGGTGGTAGACATGAGTGGGGGCCTGGTGGAGGCTTCCCCTGGTGGCTGGGGGGTGGGGGTGCAGGGGGACATGGGTGGGCGCCTGGTGGAGGCTTCCCCTGGTGGCTGGGGGGTGGGGGTGGGGTGGTAGACATGAGTGGGGGCCTGGTGGAGGCTGCCCCTGGTGGCTGGGGGGTGGGGGTGGGGTGGTAGACATGGGTGGGGGCCTGGTGGAGGCTGCCCCTGGTGGCTGGGGGGTGGGGGTGCAGGGGGACATGAGTGGGGGCCTGGTGGAGGGTGCCCCTGCACTGCTGGGGGGTGGGGGTGGGGTGGTAGACATGGGTGGGGGCCTGGTGGAGGCTGCCCCTGGTGGCTGGGGGGCGGGGGTGGTGGTAGACATGGGTGGGGGCCTGGTGGAGGCTGCCCCTGGTGGCTGGGGGGCGGGGGTGGTGGTAGACATGGGTGGGGGCCTGGTGGCGGCTGCTCCTGGTGGCTGGGGGGTGGGGGTGGTGGTAGACATGGGTGGGGCCTGGTGGAGGCTGCCCCTGGTGGCTGGGGGGTGGGGGTGCAGGGGGACATGAGCAGGTGTGCAGGGTAGTCCCCTGTTTTGTGGGCTGCCTGCAGGGGCCGTGGAGGGTGTACAGGGAACACCTGTGAGGACCCACCCAGCCTAATCGCGTGTGTAACTTCCCACGCACCCCTGTAATACACGTACCCTGCTGAAGTCGCGTGTAAAACTTCCCTCGCACCCCTGAAATGCATGCGCCCAGGCTATTCGCGTGTGGAACTTCCCGCGCACCCCTGTAATACACGTAGCACGCTGGGAGACATGAGTGGGGGCCTGGTGGAGGCTGCCCCTGGTGGCTGGGGGGTGGGGGTGCAGGGGGACATGAGTGGGGGCCTGGTGGAGGGTGCCCCTGGTGGCTGGGGGGTGGGGGTGCAGGGGGACATGAGTGGGGGCCTGGTGGAGGGTGCCCCTGGTGGCTGGGGGGTGGGGGTGGTGGGAGACATGAGTTGGACATGGGTGGGGGCCTGCTGGCAGGTGCCCCACAGTGCTGGGGTGTGGGGGTGGTGGGTGACATGAGTGGGGGCCTGGTGGAGGCTTCCCCTGGTGGCTGGGGGGCGGGGGAGGTGGTAGACATGGGTGGGGGCCTGGTGGAGGCTTCCCCTGGTGGCTGGGGGGTGGGGGTGGGGTGGTAGACATGGGTGGGGGCCTGGTGGAGGCTGCCCCTGGTGGCTGGGGGGCGGGGGTGGTGGTAGACATGGGTGGGGGCCTGGTGGAGGCTTCCCCTGGTGGCTGGGGGGTGGGGGTGCAGGGGGACAAGAGCAGGTGTGCAGGGTAGTCCCCTGTTTTGTGGGCTGCCTGCAGGGGCCGTGGAGGGTGTACAGGGAACACCTGTGAGGACCCACCCAGCCTAATCGCATGTGTAACTTCCCACGCACCCCTGTAATACACGTACCCAGCCAAATCGCGTGTGATAATTCCCGCGCACCCCTGTAATACACGTACCCAGCCAAATCGCGTGTAAAACTTCCCGTGTACCCCTGTAATACACCTACCCAGCCAAATCGCGTGTGATTATTCCCGCGTACCCCTGTGATACACGTGCCCTGGCTAATCGCGTGTAAAACTTCACGCGTACCCCTCTAATACACGTACCCTGGCCAATCGCGTGTTAAACTTCCCGCGTACCCCTGTAATACACGTGCCCTGGCTAATTGCGTGTAAAACTTCACGCGTACCCCTCTAATACACGTACCCTGGCCAATCGCGTGTTAAACTTCCCGCGTACCCCTGTAATACACGTACCCTGGCTAATCGCGTGTACAACTTCCCGCGTACCCCTGATATGTACGTTACCCGCTTTGCGTTCCTTGTTTGGCAGCCCTGTAAACTGGTCCAGGGTTAGCGCAGCCCTTTGCGATGATTTAGCGATTTTGATGGCTTTTCCTTGCGCGAGGGCGTTCTTGGGGGCGTTACTGGCGCTGCTGCAGGGTCGCTGCGATACTCTGCGCCACGGCTGGTTTGGGAGCCTAAAATCCATGAATACGCTGTGCGCGGAAATCGGTTTTAGCGCACGTGCCTGGCGCAGACAATCGCACGCGGACACTCTGCGCCAGCCGCTTGCGACACTTTTCTGCGAAATTCTATGAATTACCCTGTCAATATAGTGTTGCATGGAAGCCTAGCTCCTCCTTAGAACTGTGGGAAATTCAGCAATGTTGATGTCAAGGCACTCTATCAACCAACTATTAAAGGTTCCATGACCTTAGCACGCCAGGAGTTTGATGCAATATGCAACAGGAATGTTAGGCTTTAAAATATAACATATTGCAATCATTAAAAGTAATGATTGGTAATATTACAGCACACCTCCTGGTATATTCGACACTCCGCCTGTAAATGTCATTGAAACAGCAGGTATTTATAAGTCATTTAGCACTGACCTTTTCCCTCGCAGGAAAGTACAGCTGAAGCCACAATAGGATTTGCCTCATTCGTGTCGTTTATGCTTTGACTGCTGTTGCAAGTGTATAGCTCAAACGTACATCAATTTAAAGCAATTGATGTGTAAATCCAGCCTCTAGTTCTGAGACATGAACAGACTGGTACCTCTCTCAAGATACTGCGCTTCACCCTAACCCTCCATTACCTGCCCCTTCTCCACTGTCCAACCTTTGTACTTCGACACATTGACAATGACGAGGTGTTAATGATGGGGCTACCTATTTCTCAAAGATTTCAACTTGAGCCAATCAGGAGAGGCCTTTGAGCATCTCCGGCTTGCACCTGCTACCTTATAAGTGATTTGCAAAGTCTTAAACTGGAGAAAACAAGAAGATGGCTAGAACATCTCTGACATTCCCAAGGCCTTCTCAGAGATGCACTCTAGCCAGCTCTGGATTTACACCAGTTTGAGGCTTCGAGGATCAGGTGAAAGGTATCAGGTGCAAATCTGAGATGCTCAACGCCGTTGCCTGATGTGTTCCAGTGCAAATCTTTTAGAATCAGGCCCGGTGTGCCTGCATACAGCTGGGAGCTAGGGATTGTACAAACATGTGTGTTACCTTCTAGCAGGTCATTGTGTATTTCGCAAGAATGCCTTTTCAGTGTCTACCTACACCGCGGCAGAAACAAACAGTACTGCGCGGCATACAAGGCGGAGAGCAGTGAATCAGCGTGTTATGTCAATAGGCGATTATCGCACAGGGCTCCCGTATTAACTGCAAGGGTCCAAAATCTCTCTACAGTCAATTTAAGAGTCATGACAATGCAGTAATTTGTAACATGGACCAACAATTTGAAGACATCTGCCGGAGGTTAATAGCGTGATATAGGAACTTCAAGAAGTTACTGGAAAAATGAACTAACTAACCGTCATGTACTAATGCATGCATTGGGAACGCAACCCTTTGACCACGGATTTCTCTCAGGCACTGCAGCCGCTTTGCTGGAGCCCCCTCTTTCATCAGCAAGGAAGTGCCCGCACTTCACCTTGATCTGGCTGCCACCTTTAGCCCATGTACACCAGCCATCGTGCCCCAAGATCAGGGATATGGTGAGATTGTGATCAAACCTCCCTCCCACACACCCAGTTAAGCCCTCCAGCTACCTACAGTGTCTGTGTGCATTGTTCGCAAAGAGCTGCCTGAATCCAAAATGTTGGGTGCGACGCAGCGCCAAAATGAGGCTTTGTTTACCTCGTTGCTTAGTGACCATTTGCATGAAGTTCCAGTCTAATCCGCTGGCAAGTGGAACAGCCGGACACGAAGAAGGCCTGATAAAGGCCCTGTTTGCCCCTGTTTGCCCCTGTTTGCAGCTGGGCATCACAGTCTACCTGCTACTTCGTGACTATCAGAGCAAACCTATCCCATCACTGCCTATTACTGTTAAATTGATCCGCTGGGCTCCAGTCCATCGCACGTGAGTACCATTGTCACTGCACCGGTATTATCCCAAGAAATATCAGCCACCAATAACCTGTACGCATATTGAAACCTATGCGTGTCCAGGGCGACCCACGAACCTCACTCCTGGACTATAGTCTCTCGCCACTACTACTGTTTCATGTCCCTGTGGCACTGTAAGTTCTATTTACCGCTGTAATCGGCCATTGCTAGGCTTAACCGTACAATTTGTGATCCCTTATTGTGGCCCCTCCATGTCCCTGGTGCAGTATCGCTGCTCTGCTCCAGCAAACTCAGTTAGCCTATCGTGTCTGGAAAGCCATTGACCCGATCACAAGAACCATTGTCTTTACACTACTCATAGTAATCTAATATGCAAGCTCACTCCACCTAGCCACCTCCGGCATATTGCCCCGATGTTTTGCAACTTTATTTTCCTGCAATTTCATGATAATACTTACTCGCACCATTGTATGTAACCTATCATCTCGTTTGTCCTGTGCATAAGACCTATTTATACCTGTGTGACTAAGTTATCCTACTCCACTAGTCTCCTTAGGCTGCAAAACACTTCCAAGTACCACTATAGACCATGCTTTATGGACAAAATGCTCTGTAGCATTTTGTTCACCGATTATTAAAATCTTTTTTAACTCATCTACAGTTACTATACCTGTCTGCTCTACACTGCTCAATCATACTGCTTGCTGTCATAACTAATTAACTTTGGGTTACCTGACGGAAATCCCTTCTCCTCTTACCGTATTCAAATCACTCAATCTTTGATAAACTGACACTACTAGCCATTGAGAGCCCTCACCTTAGCCCATGCACCCAGCATTACGCCATAGATTACAGCACCGCCATAGCTGCTCTCCAACTGAATACATAGCCATGTTCAGATTGCTATTCTCCACCATGTTCCCTTTTTGCATAGTACCAGACACCTTAACCTGTTCAGGCAGCTCCTTCCTTACTCATGCAAATGGACTTTCTAGAATAGCTTAGAGCTAAGTACGGAAAATTTACTCTGAAGAATATTCTACAGTTTTATCAGCAGAAAGTGATACCCACCCTAATTTATGGAGTCGAAACCCTATTACCTAAAGACTCCAAGTGGTGGATCAGACTGGAGGCCCTCTTTTGGACGCAATTGTTGCAACTTCCTAAGAACACTCCAATGCCACTAATTCAATACAAATTAGGCCTTCTTTCTTTGGAATCCCAAATCAAATGGAGAATGTGTGTTCTGTTTAGGAAATCCATCATGGGAATTTCCACTCCTGGGATTTCGGGTATTATGGCTCTGCAGCTATTGGCTCAGGATCATGCATTTACTAAGTTGTGGTGCAATTTTGCACTAGACGCATTAGCTGATGCCTCAATTACCCTAGATTTGCTATTAAACTATCCCCAACAAGCAAAACAAAAACTACACCAGCACGACTGGATCGAAAATCGTAGGCAGCGCCAAAAATACAAGACTTTTGATCCTCGAGTGTTTGTGCATAAAGCTCTGCGTGAACCAGCTGATTATCTACTAAAATGTCCATCATCGCACATGCATCAGCAGTATTTGAGATTTCGTCTAAATCTTTGGCCTACTAGAGAAATCATGTCTAGACGTAATTTTATTCCAAAAGAACTAAACTATTGCCGTTTTTGCACAAATAAGGCAGAGAAGGTAACATAAGAACACTGCATAATGTACTGCCCTCTATTGGCCAATCAAAGGAAAACATTATTTTAAAAAAAACACCTTGTAAATGCATGTAGCCTTATGGAAATAACTAACATCTGGCTAGCTATAACCAATAAGTCTAAATTGGACATGTGTGTGGCAATAGTGCAATATTTGGAATCTATATTTCAGCAATATGACAGCAATAAGCTGTCTCCAAATTAAATGCATTGTTCGTCTAGTAGTAATTACCTAAGTTGGTCATTTCCATTTTTTAACAACACTGTATATTTCAAATACAATAATTTGCATATCTTGATTAGTTTTATTCAGTGTGAGAAATGAAATTTTACTTTTCTTTCTTTTAAGACAATGATGTAACTTTAAGAAATTTATAGATGTATAATTTTACTAATTTGCTGATATTTGAAAGGATGATTGTATTATCCAAATCAAATAAAAAAATGTTTAAAAAGAGAATAGGTTGTTACCGGAATCACCACAAACCTTGTGCCACAACTCTCCTATCCACTACACCTCCATTTCTGCCCATCCACGCCAATATGAACTCAGTAAGTGTCACAGCAAACCCGAAGCTCACCCCACCTAACAAGCTAACATCCTTGACAGGTCATGCTTATACCTCAAATAATCTGATTGATGTAAATACAAACCTGATTCGGGGCAACACCATACTACACAGACTAAGATCACGGACCTATGTGACAAACATAAACTACAACTCAGCTTGTGCCCTGTCCAATAACAATCATTACAAGAAGCCAGTGCCAGTGACACTCAGAGTCCTCTTATTCCCATAGAGCCACCCACAGAGGCATCATGTAACATTAAAGGTGCCCTTATCAATGCCCATTCATTAGGAGCCCGCGCTATTGAAATCCACGACCTCATCATAGAACAACAGTTGGACTTGCTAGTAGTCACAGAAACCTGGCTACATCAGGTGTTAATGATTTCAGTCAGGTGACACACAGCTCACTCTCGACCTAGTATGCGGCGCATGATTGAAATGCTTATGTTTATATATTAGATTCAATATTGAGATGGTACACCGCTCATATCAAAACCCCGTTTCAAATACCTGGGTCACAATGGACCATGAACCAGGCTGGTTGATAATATATAATATTTATTTATTTATTTAAAAGTTAAACCACATCATACCATTTTTAATATGGGGCAGCAATCACCAATGGGGAGATAAGAACAATAGGAATGTGGGCAATGCACTTAGTTTAACCTTCTATTGACACATCTAAAAAACACCAGGGAATAAGAGAACATTTTGATTTTAGGTAAGATAGAACTTGCGTTAGAATTTCCCCCTGCAATGCTCCCTCAACCCACAAATAATCAATTCTGAGTGGATAAACAGAAACAGCAGGTAATCAGGAGTGACAAATGGAAAACAGAATTGAAATTGGACCTTCCCTCCCCAAACAAGAGAGAAAAACGAATTTTAAACCCTAGCAATGCTAAAAATGACACTCAGAAATGGATGAATAAAATAATGAATATGTGCAAAAATCTTGAAACAAATGCAGTTCTTCACTAAAGCAACAATGTAACGGTGCAAACAATGATGAGCAATGGATCAGCAAGAGCATACAGTCGAAAATGAGTGGCAGGTTTTAAAAAATGTTGCAGCAAATGACACGTTGGAAAATTAGCAAACTTTGCAATTCCCGCCTGAAATTACCAAAACAGTTGTGAATAAAAATGGGTGAAATACTGTAGATCGCAATGCTGTTTTTGTGTTGGGGTGCAGCTATAGATCAAAGGTACAATATGGAAGTCTCTAGCTGGTAAATTGAGTGAGTTATGCAAGATCTAGAAAGGTGTGTTTTGAGTGGTGAAGAAGAAAAAGGAAATCAGTTTTGACACGAACAGTTTTACTCTACACTAGAGCATTCAGGCTAGGATACCAAAGAGGGCCACAGTAAGCTCCAGGGCTGATTCACAAATTCAACCCTAGTTCCCCAGCGCACGCCCTGGCGGAACCAGTCCGATCACTCGAAACAGGATTAATAGCTTAAGATTTATACAAGGCAAAATTACTAAAGAGATGGCGCTAGCACTAGAAAGCAATGACAGGGTTGGAAGAATGCTGACCATTTTAACAAGGTATAGGGGTCAGAATAGAGTGACTTAGAAAGTGGGATGAGGACACAGCAAGACATAATATAGATTTCTATGGATTCCTAATAATACTCACAATCCCCTTTAGTTAGGATTTTGGACAGTCATCGTTCTGGACACCACACGGATCTGGTCTAACAAAGGACAGCCGGACATAATCAGCGGGATAGGGACTGGATACCAAAGGATAGTTCTGGATGGCAGGATTGCAGGAAGCAGGCAGTTAGTGGGATCAGTATGCTTCCCAAAAACACCACATCTTTTCCCTATGGTTAATGGGAGATTAGTGGGTTTTTATTTTTTTATTTTTTTTATTTTATTTGTAACAATTAGTTTGAATTTCAAACTTCAATTACAATCAAGAAAACCAAAACAGTTCACATAAATCATAAATACTCAGTATAATTGTTTTCAATGCAACACAGCATCCAGTGTATTGGTTTCAAGAAGTTGGTTATCATACAACACTGGTGTTTGGTGAAATAAGGAAATCATCGTTCAGGTTGTGCTCTAGAAAGCCACATACTGCACATGTGAGTGGTACATTATTACTCGATAGTATCCTGTACCACCAGCCTTCAGTGTCACCGTCGACAGGCGCATAGTTCCCGAGATAACTAGTTTGCGAATGCGTAAATTGGGGGCATTTCGTGATCAGATGTTTCAATGATTCTATCGAAAGTTCACAAAACCTTCACAAATTATTGGAGACATGTGTGTCGCGTCTAAACCATAAAATCTCCTTAGTTCTGAGTGCATTCAATCGAACTCTCAAGAATTGATTTCGATGTTTCCTTGATGGAAATTTTCGCAGATATTTCGGTAGTCCATCTAAGCTGTTGACTGCTAGTCCCAGATCAATTGAGGTTTTCAGAACAATTCTTCGTTCCAAATTTTGGATCCAATTCCATTGTCTCAATTTTTTTTGGCAATTTGCGGTGTTGCTAGTAGTGTTTCCCATTTTATGTCTGCATATTCAAGTATCCGTTATAATCTGGTTATCCATTCTAACAGAATGCCATGATATGATTTAGAAGGGTCTAAGGATAAGATTTGGTAGGCGGGAACCGGATCTTCTAGTGACATCTTCCGTAGCATAGCCTAAGATTTCCATACAACAGTATTATGCATGGAATCA
The DNA here is from genome assembly GCF_040938575.1 of Ambystoma mexicanum. Taxonomy (NCBI): domain Eukaryota; kingdom Metazoa; phylum Chordata; class Amphibia; order Caudata; family Ambystomatidae; genus Ambystoma; species Ambystoma mexicanum. The sequence goes on along the minus strand of NC_090937.1, from coordinate 1,551,071,241 downwards.
ATTCCCAGCTCGTGTTTTATGGAGATCATCGATACACTCGTTGGCAGTTTGAAAATACGTCTCCAAAACATTCCCTCCAGGGAAGACCACATTTTGTAACTTAGATTCCAGGCAGCCTCAGCTCCAAATGTGATCGATGGAATCACTTATTGGGAGTAAAAAGTTAATACAGGTTCAGTATAAATTTCCCATATTCGGCGTGTAACTTTGCCCCTTGCAGTGAAAAAGTTATCATGTGTTGTTTTAAATCTTTCATCCTTTCGAGTTCTCTGATTGAGGTTTTAACTTGGATGCCTAGATAGCGGACCACTGAAACGTGTTTTATGTGCACGTCTGCGAGTTTCCATCTGAATTTTCTGATTAGTCTTTTGGATGAGTCACCAATTGCCGCGATCTTAGACTTCTCTACATTAATTTCTAGATCGTTGTCCATTAGGTAACCATTGAGAGCTAATAGCAGTCTTTGAAGGCCAATAGGAGATGAGTCTATTAGAACAATGTCATCAGCATAGATGGTCCAACTGATATTCTGATCATTTATTTTTGGTGGAAAACATTGCACCGATGTAAAGGCTTCAGAGACATCAGATATGAATAATTTAAAGATGAGGGCAGCCAAGGGGCACCCCTGTTTGACTCCCTTGTTAGTTATTATCTCCTCAGAGAGGTCCCCTACCTCATTTATTCGTACTCTGATAGAAGTGTTTTTATGAAGAGCAATTATTGGTTGCAATAATTCTGATGGACAGGACCATTTCTTTAGTTTTGTCCATAGATTATGTCAATTTAATGAGTCGAATGCTTGTTTAATATCTATAAATGCAATAAACAAGTTTTTACCATTTTTCAGGGCTTCTAGTTTGAGCACGTTTAGTATTGTCAGATTTAGTTCTGTGCCAACACCCTTGGTAAAACCAGTTTGACGTATATCAAAGTGACCAGAGGCTGAGGCCCACTTCGAAAGCTTCTGCTGTAGGAAAGTTGCAAAAATCTTGCCCACAATATCCAAGAGGGCAATGGGACGATAGTTTGCCGGATCGTCCCGATTTTCCTTTTTGAATATGGGAACTATGATGGCACAGTTCCACGAGTGAGGCAAGGTCTTCGTCGTGGCTATCACTCGAAACAAATGTACGATTAATGTTGCCCAAAGCTCGTTGTTTGCTTTTAGCATCACATTTGTGAGGCCATCTGGCCCAGCAGCTCTTGAATTTTTTAGATGTTTAATAGCTGTTATGATGTCTTCTTTTGATTCATTTATGTCCCAAAAGTGATCAGCTGGTGGAATATCATCGACCTTGGTATTTTCCTTGATTGTAAAAACCTTTTCAAAGTGTTGTTGCCAGATTACTTTTGATATACTGTGATGCATTTTAGCATTCCGAAATACATCTTTGTTGTTTATGATGCTCCATAGTTCCTTAGTTTTATGACAGTTAATCATCATTAGAGTTCTCTCACCTCGCTCTTGGTCTCGCAAAGCATTTCAACCAATTACGGTATTTCATTTTGCGTTGTTTCATTAGCGCAAGCTTGTTGAAATCTGGTCCTTTTTTCAATTTTCGAAGATCTTGGTGTAATTGTCTCTTCTTTTGAGATACTAAAGCACTAAATTCATATTTCTTTATATAGTTACAATTGGTTTCATGATTGTACTTGATTTGGAACTGTGCCAGCAGTGCCGTATAATTTAATTTGTCCTTCGCATGCAACAATTTTTGAAGACATGTTTTTAGTTAGACTGTCAATTTGTCGACTATTTATTTGGAGTCTGTTGCCTCTTTGATTTACTTCCATCGACAAAGTAAATTTACTCATCGCTGTTTTTGGCAGCGCTTTCCAAGTTAATTGTAACGGATTATGGTCGCTGAGTGTAGAATCCAAAATCTTCAGATGTTTGATATCATGACACATCGTTTTAGAGGCCCAGATGTAATCAATTATTTTTTTGCACCCGTCCCGGTGCCACGTGTGATTTAGAGGAATGTCTCCTCTTGTTTGACCATTCAACATCATGCAGTTTCTGGTGATCAATGCTTGTTGAAATTGGTAGCCTCTACCAGTAACATTAGTTTGGTGTTTATGCTTTGTGGGGATCTTACCATCTTCGAGCCAGGAGAAATTTAAGTCTCCACACAGGATCACATTTAAATCGATGTAGCTTACCATGCTATCATCAATGATTTTTGTTATTGACTGTATGAATCGACGAGAAGAGATCATCGTTGTATTCCAATATGTATTAAGTATTAGCAGGTGATTTGATTTTTCACCAGCGCCCAGTTTGTTTTGCAGTATTGTTCCTTGAACAAATAAATTTGGGGAGAAAGACTGCAAAATCTCCCAACCATTTGCATTATTTATCATGGTCAGCAGACCTGAGAAAGGGCCACCGAGTTGATTTTTCCCTGCGGGATTAAGCAACATAGAGTATCCATCTCTTAATGGTACCTCCCGCAGCCTCGTCTCTTGTAAACAGACAGCAAAATTGTTTTCCAGGGAGACCTCAAAGTTCTGAAACAAATGTCGGAAGCCTCTGGTGTTCCATGATATTAATACATTTGTATCATCTCTAATGGTTTCCAATAGCTAGGTTCTTTGGGCTTTGTTTTGTGAGATGCAATTTGAGGAAGCTTTTCGTGTAGAAGGTTGTGAGTGTCTTTAATTTTCTGCTCTTTCATTTACGTTGAATCGTTTCCAGAGAGCTTCTCGTCTTTGTTCATGTGTAGACTCGCGATCTTCAGTAGGTCTTTTTTCAAGACAGTTTTTAGTTTTTTTGGTCTCTAAAGTTAGATCAAAGCCATACAACATCAGTTCATCTTTGGCGGAGATTAGTGTGTTTTCTACAGCTTGAGTGTTGATGTGTAAATAGACTTTGTCTAATGAGTCTTCATCGATATATTCGACGATTGCAATGTCATTTGAGTTTATCGCTCTTAGTGTGGTGAAATTATGTAGAAGACACATCACATTTTTGCGATTTAAATTTACCTCATTGTCATCAGAAAAGATGTTCTCAAGCCTGACCTTCCAATGATTATGATGTTTGGTCTGCGGTGCATTCGATGGTTCTTTTAATTTAGTTAGATTTTGTTTTCGCCACTGTGCAGCCGTCATCTTTGGATTTAGCTTTGTCGTGCTTGTCCTTGTTTTTTGGTCAGCTACCCTTTTTTCTTCTCGTTTTGACTTGAGTTAGGACCAGAAGAGCGACTTTGAGTAGAGCGCGTCGCTTTCGCATTTGGAAATTGATCTTTTTCTGTTCTTTCTTGCTGTGATTTTTTCGCAGCTGGACAAAGGCTCATCACGATAGAGTGTGAGTTGTCTAAATCTTGTGTAGGTGACGTTGTTTCATCAGATTCAACTGAATATGTTGAGAGGTCACATAGGTCGGTAACACTTAAGTCATTTCTATCTGCCCCCGATCCGGACTCCAGACGTCTTCTTTTGTTTGGATTCGGTTTTTCCACCACCGTTGGATTAGCAATTGCGCTTGACACTGATTTTGCTGATGTCACTGTCACAATGCCGCCCAATTGAGTGTTTTGTGGACAGCGGGAAAAAAGACTAAGCTTTTGAGGGGTGGAAATATTTCTCACGAACTGTTTAGTTTTAGATCGGTTTTTGCTCACATTAAATTTTCTCTTTCTTAGATTCTGTTTGGAAAGCGATACTTTTGTTACCTTTTCACAAGGTTTTCACTGCGGCCCCATTAAAATTCCAAAAGTGTTAAGCTTCCCTATTATGGGAACTACACCAGCAATGTTTTGCTGTTCGACCAGTGGGACTGCACTGGGTAAGTTATTAATTGGTGCTGAGTTGCAATTAGACACTTGATTTGCAGACGCAGTTGCGCCTTCCTCGAGGTCTTGAACAGTAACAGCGGCCGTTGGATCGAGTATTGTGGAGGGCACTCCATCCATCTCGCTAGTTTGGGAGGGGCCATCATTGTTATTTTGGACAGTACTTTTCCTGGTTTTAGTCTTTCCACGGGGTGCCGAAGTGTTTTGTGTTGGGTTTTTTATTGGGTTTTCACTTCCACATCTTGCTTTCTGTGGGTGTCTTCCGTCTTGATCGCTTCCGACGGCCACGGATCTCGCTGCATCGACGTGTCGGACCCATTTCAGTGTTTCTAAGATCGCTTCCATTAGATCGGTTTTATCAGTATGGTCTCTCATGGCAAGGTCGCCTAGCCGGTTTTGCCATTGGAAAGAAATCTCGGCTTCGCGATTGACTCTTGCCATAAAATGAGCATTGGTTTCTTGGAGAGTCGCGACTTTGGTTACCTGATTTTGCAGCAATACATATTGATCTTTTGATGTTTCACTTAGGGTTTCATATAGCTTAGTAAATGGTATCAAAGCTAGTGATGTAGCTGCTAGTACGTTGTTGTGGATCTGTATTCCAGCTGCCACTGATAGATTCTCTTTATTAGCTGTGTCTGAATTTATGTCCTGACTGGACGGCTCTTCTGGTTGGCTTGCTCTATTTTCGTTTGTAGCATGCTGGTGAGTTGCTGTTTTATTTCGTTGATGATAAAGATTACTAGAATGACCCCTTACTGACTTTGAGTTGATATTTGCTATCGTGTCTGACTGAAGATGGACTTCTTTTTGAAAGGGTGTTCTAGTTCGAGCTTTAATGGTGTCATTCCTTGACTGCTGCAGGTGCATCTCTCTATTTTCAAAGTTAGAAGGTATTTTTTCTTTTGCAGTCATACTAGATGAGGCGTTTGTAAAGCTGTTGATCAGTTTCTCTTTCACCATTTGATAGTCTGCTGTGAGACGTTCTGTGAGCCGTGCTTCTCGCCCTGCCAGATCAACTCGAAGGCTATTCTTCTGAGCTTGATTCGACAAAAAGTGATGGGATACTGGGTTGTGTGAAAGGCAGCCTGACTCTACAGTGGGGGCATTAGGAACAGCCTTAGAAACAGCCACTGCACTTCTAGTTGCGGCTACAGCTATAATTGCTTCATCATTTGCAGGTAGAGCCATTTCATTGCAATTGGCATTTCGGGCAGCTTCATTTTGTGGAATGCGAGAAGTTTCCGGTCGCCCTCTGCCCATTTCTATTACTGGCATCTGTGTTTCCATGGATGGATTTGAATTAGGGCAATCAATAGACAGCCTGGAAATTGTATTGCCAGTAGTTAGTGGTGGAACAAATGTAAAGGTTGCATGGTCACCTATTCCATTTGGTAATTTTAATGCCAGAAATTCGATGTCAGTGACATCGAAGGGGGATTGGAAAGAAGCAGTGTCAATTTCCACCATTTCACTTACTTCCAGCGTCTGAGCTGATTTCTTTTCATTGACCGTGTGCACATCGATTAGTAGAGGCAACAGATTTTGTTCTGCCTCTTTTCGAAGATCGTTCACAGCATTTATAGAGGCCTCTGCTCTCCCATTTAATGCTAGCAAGCGTTCATTATCGAGCGCAGTTGCAGCTTTGGTATCGGGTCCATCGTGTTCAATTAGAGCCGTACATATTGGCTCTTTGCACGCTGCCTTTATCAAGGCTGGATTTGCTGTGTTAGGCAAGCACTTTTCGGTCGGGTGGTCAGCCGTCACAACAGCTGCTAAGGCATTGGGAGCCGTTTTATCTTTGCCGTCTGTATCGGTTGTCCTCATTTTTAACGAGCTGTCGGCTTTTCAAGCCGGAGCAAGGGCAGGAGAAGGGGAAGGGAAGGATGGGAGGGAAAGGAAACAGTGGGTAGGAATTATGGCAGAAAGGGAGGAAGAGGAGGGAGAGAGGGAGGAAGGCGGAGAAGAGGGAAGGCAGCAGCTCAATTTGTGCCTTTGTTACTGGCGCCGCCGTAGGCTCAATGTTTACAGACGATTCCCCGCGGCTACGAGCGCTCAACGTTCTTAAACGAGTTTGTGGTCTCGTGTCAATTATCATTACCATGTTGACTCTTACCAGAGGACGGCAACTAAACACGTTTTTCTTCCGCTTCTTCAACTTCAGCAGCGGTGCGCGGCGGACTGCGCGGCGGACTGGAGACAGACTGGACTCTGCACCGGACTCCGCGCCGCGCTCCGCGCTCTGGGGAGATTTTTGAAGTGGAAGTCAGTCGCAATAGAAACAGGACTGACCACGTAGTGCAGCTCCTCACACCACAGGTAACAGGTAACAGCAGGGGACTGGAGGCAGACTGGACTCTGCACCGGACTCCGGTGGGTTTTTTATATTGGAGGCCTTGTTGGAGCAGGATCAGCAATGCTTGGCCTTGTAGTTGGGATCTGCAGTCTGGATAGATGAAACAGCAACCGGATGCCGGCACAGGAAAATCAGGAAGAGTGTGTGTAGGGTCTTGTCAGGGACCCTTATATATAGTGCAAAATGACATCATCAAGGTAGAGGCTGGGCAGGGTTAACTATGCATGCCCCTAAACTACTTGGATTGGGCAGGGGTGCTAGTCTCCGCCTTGCTCTCAACTGGTTGGATTTCTAAGGGAATGATGTCAGGTTTATGAGGTGTTTACAATGTCCAGAAACTCCCACATTTACTTTACTGAAATCTTATTTTTCCAAAAACATACATTTATACACTTGCAATCTCTTGGCAAATTATACCCACATGTTACATATTATGTGCAGCACAGATCAGTCCAATCCCCAAGTCTGTGCAACCTTGTTTCGCCCTTCTGATACACATTAAAGATTTGGCTTAAAATTCCACAATTTTATACACAGATGCAAATTATCCCCAGGAATGTATGTACACAATTTTATGTTTGCAACATTAATACTTTCCTTGGAATCAGTCATATTTTGTAACTTCTGTTCCCCATGCGGCTGTGAGTTCTACCAAGTTTTAAAAGAAAGCACATAAAATTAGATTTGAAACTGTGAACTTCCTACATGTTTACTAATTCTTGCTGCAGAGATAAAATGTCTTTAAAGTTTCTTTGTAACCAAAATGCAGTCTATTTTTACTAGATCCTTTTTTTTTTCTTCCTCCAACTTTAAGCAACTCTCATTCCTTCAAGGCAAGAGAGGTTTCCCATCTTAATTGAAGGTTGTATTGCCCCTTACACTTGGCAGGTTGATGTCCCAGGAATTCTATTGTCTCTGCCTGGAGCACAGAGCGTCTCAACTTTCTTTGTCCTAGCCCATTCAAAGTTTTACATGTCCTTGATTTATGGTGTGTCTCCCTTCCTTGGGGAAGTTTCATGGCAGACAACTAGAATGACTGGTTTTTCTGAGAGCTTGCAAATCCAGCCCATGTGTTTTAAACTCTTGAATTTCTTATTTTGGGTCCTGAATTAAACAAACCTGTGAAAGAAGTCTCTGTCTGCATTATCACCACTAACATAAACCATTTACATTGTTAAGTAAGCAGGCTTTCATTAACAATTTATTTTTAAACAGGCCATTTGTTTTCGTCAGTCAGCAAAGCCCATTTTTCGACATGTGTAAAACAGCTAGCATTTCTTTCTTTAAATTCGGTTTTGCAGCTCCCTCAGATGTCCACACTGTCTTTGCAGCTGTAGTCATTTCCTTGAATGCAGGAGTTTTATCTAAAGCATAGATACAGTTGCCACTGACCTGGCTCAGAGAGTTAAAGTCTCTTTGAACTGCTGAGCCTGGATACTTTTGGAAAGAAATAAATGTGTGTTCCCGTTGAGTGAAAGTGAAGTTGCTTATTGATTTCTCTCAGAGCTGGTTTGACTGGGCCTGTCACTCAGCAATTATGCCTGGTTCTGGTGAAGCACAGTGAAATATCCTGTGCATGACAGGGCTTTTTTACTCACAGTGGTTTCAGAATGAACAGATGGGATTAGCATCAAAGCAGCATTTTGAAAGGGTGAAATGGCAGGCTTTCCTTTTCACTTGATTCCATTTATAGGTTTCAGAGCACACTGGCATACATTTTCAGTGTGTCCCCTTGTTCCATTTTTCCTGAAGTGTGCTAGGCAGGATGGTGCAGCAATTATTTTGTTGCTGCCAAAACACAGTTTTGAGGTTCTGGTGCACACAGTGATGTGGGGGTGATGCCGTTGAGTGGGTCAATGTAGCCCACACAGATTTCTGGACGCTTACCAGCTCTGGCCATCCCTCCAGAATACTATATTATTAGAACGGACAGAACTAATGCACAAGCAGGGGGTGTAGCCATAATAGCCAAATCTACTCTGCAACTCAGACCCTGCCCCATCGAAGAAATAGCAGGCTATGAACTCCTCTTAGCCAAACTCGCCACCGACCAGAAAACCACCTTTCACTTCCTAGTTATTTACAGATCACCTAATAGCAATACCCAATCTGGAACAAGACATTCCTCTACTGATATCACCCTACATCAAACCTCATACTAAATGTATCATCCTCGGCGACATCATCCTTGACTTCAACGATAAGCAGGATATCTTTACATACTGCACTCAAAGATATGAATTTCATACAACTAGTGAATTCCCCCACCCATATCAAAAGTCAAACCATTGATTGGATACTCACGCTTAATTCCAAAATTTCCATGGAATCAATAATACCCCTTGATTGGACTGACCACCATAGTATACACTTTTCCCTTGCTAGTAAGGAGACAAGCCCTCCAACGACCAAAGTAAGAGATACTTATGTCACAAGAAATATTTAGAAACTAACAGCCGAGAATCTAGCCCCTATTACAACCAATGCATTGACCTCCAACATGGTCATGAGTAACAACCCTGATCTCTCCGCAGAGGACTACCATAAGTGCCTTACGCCACTATCGATTAGGCAGCACCTTTAACTATAAAAACACAACGTGCAGAGAAACATATGAGTTTCTGGTTTAATGAGGAGTTAGTTGAGTAAGACGAAATACAAGAGCGCTGGTACACCTTAACAAAAAATCCCCTACATCTGACTCTGCCAACGCTTTTAGAGCTGCCAACTAAAAGTACAAATCTGCCATTATTACTCACAAAGCCAAAGCATATAATGCCTGTATCAGCAATGCCACTTCTATTTCAAAAGAGCTTTTCTCCATTCTTAAAGAACTGGAAAACCCTATCCCACTTACCACTCCTGCAAACTCTAGTAAGGAATGGTGCACCACCAGACAAAATGCATGAGCCTCCAAAATTGAGTTAGTACAAAAGAAAATCATCACTAAAAGAAAGATATTAACTGAAAAAAATGTAACCAACACCAATCTCAATATAATCAAGGAAAATGCAAACCTGCAATTCCAATTTACCCTGGTGACACAAGACACTGTGGCAAATACCATTGGCAAACTAAAAGCCTCAAATTGCAAAGGGGTTAATTTCCCAGCCCATCTAGTAAAACTCTGCGCTCTGCTCCTTACCCCTACCATAACTAATTTTGTAAATGCCTCTTTCAATACAAATGCAGTCCCGTCAAGCATAAAAAAGCATGGGTGACCCCCTTACTCAAAAAAACATTACTTGATGCCACAATTCCCACTGATTACTGACCAATAACTACGGTACCGTTCTTGCTTAGGATTATTGATAAAATTGCTTACAATCAAATCCAAGCACACCTTGAACAAAATCACCTCCTCGGAGCTCGACAATCTGGCTTCAGGCCCAACCACAGCACAGAAACGGTTCTCCTGGACCTAAAAATTCAGATAGCCACCATCAGGGACTCTGGGAAACTTTGTATTCTCTTGCTGCTAGATCTATCTGCACCATTCAACTTAGTGGACCATGATAAACTCTGTGATACTCTAGCAAAAGGCTTCTGCTTCTCTAGAGATGACACGCCCTGGGTGAAATCTTCCCTAGCTGAACGCACCTTCAGAGAAAGCATTGGCAAAGAGGCTGCCGATCCCATACCAGTCCCTATTGGGGTACCCAAATAGGGTCCTGCCTCTCCCCTACTTTATATAATGCATACTATTCTCCGCTTTGGATGACATGTGTGCCATCTACACCAGCTTCGCAGATGACACCCAAATCCTCATACCAATCTCAGGCGACTATGATCAAGACACAGTGATCATCAACAAGAATTATGCTATTATACAAAATTGGATGGCACTAAATAGCCTCTGCCTCAACAATGAGAAAATGGAGATTCTCATTGTGGGCTCCCAAACCAAAAATCAGCGCCCTCCATTCTGACTACTAAACCATTTACATTGACGGATCAACGATCCCAGTATCCAAACAGGTCAAAACCCTAGGAGTTTATCTAGATGCCAAAAAAAAATATATATATATTATAAAAACATTTTTTTAAAAAAAACAATGACCAGACATGTAATCGTTCTCTCTTCATCCAGATGCTATACTTCTATACTGATTGCCCTGAGTAACCAGTACCTCACACCTACAAACTGTGTCACTCTAGCCAGAGCCTTAATTCTCTCCAAATTGGACCACTTCAATGTACTCCTATTAGGGACATCCAATTCCAACCTAGAGAAATTGCAACTAATGCAAAACAAAGCGCTACGAGCAGCATTAGGTTTAAAAATATCTCACCATATTTCCACTATCAGGAGGGAGACTCTTTAGCTGCCCACTAAGACCAGAATCATCTTCAAATCAGTGTGTATTACCCATAAATGCATCGCAAATAAAGCTCCCATCTACCTAAACAATTCAATTAGTAAAAAAGAGTCCAAGAGAGTGCTCAGGTCCAACAACAAGTCGCTCATTGTGATCCTCCAATTTAAAACTTCTAGAGCGGGAGGTAGCAGCTTCCTAGTCATGGCCACAAAACTCTGGAACAAACTCCCATCTAATATAAAAAGTGCATACTCCTTCCTGTGTTTCAAAAAACGATTAAAAACCTGGCTTTTCAACCAATACTAACCTCGAAGCCTTATCTTCAGGCCCCCCTAGGATTGTCTGCCACCAGAACCTCGATCTATGTAAATGACTATGAAATGTATTCTTTGTAATTCTGGTATTAATGCATTATTTAATGTAAATTGTACTACTGTTGAAACGTTTCATAATATGATGTCTGTAACAACGCTTGGCATTTAACAAACGCAACCAATAAATACATAAATAAATAAATACATAAATAATGCAAAAAAGAAGGGCAGCACATTAAGAGTGAAGCCGAACAATACTCTATACACAGTCATAAAGGGTCATATTGAGGTCGACGAAAAATCTTGCAATAATGTTGAGCTCCTGAAGAGTGTAGGACATTGGTTAAAGCCAGGTACACGAAACATGCCATCGAGAGCTAGAGGGCAACAGAATATGTATTGGCCAAAATATACATAACTTTTAAACCAATCCTATGGATAGGGCTATAGACAGTGACTGTCTATAATTGGAGTATATTAAAGAATTGAGTGTCACTTGGTGGTGGAATCATGCACTTTAGAGAACGGATATACAGGGTAATTCATAGAATTTCGCACAAAAGTGGCGCACGCGGCTGGCGCACAGCGTGCACGTGCGAATGTCTGCGCCAGCTGCGTGCGCTAAAATCGATTTCCGTGCACAACGTATTCATGAATTTTAGCCTCCAAAACCAGCCGTGGCGCAGAGTGGTGCAGCGACCCTGCAGCAGCGCCAGTTACGCCCCCAAGAACGCCCTTGTGCAAGGAAAAGCCATCAAAATCCCAAATCCAGCGCAAAGGGCTGCGCTAACCCTGGACCAGTTTACAGGGCTGTCAAACAGCAAAGCCAAGCGGGGAACGTGTATTACTGGGGTTCGCGTGAAGTTTCACACACGAAAGGGCCTGTGCAAGTGGGGTATGTGTATAACTGGGGTTTGCGTGAAGTTTCACACGCGATTGGAGCAGGGTATGCATATTACGGGGTTTGCAAGAAGTTTCACACGCGAAAGGGCCTGTGCGAGTGGGGTTCGTGTATAACTGGGGTTCGCAGGAAGTTTCACACACGATTTCAGCAGGGTACGTGTATTGCGGGGGTTCGCGGGAAGTCACACACGCGATTAGATCCGGGTACGTGTATTTCGGGGGTGCGCGGGAAGTTTCACACGCGAAAGGGCCTGTGCGAGTGGGGTACAAGTATAACTGGGGTTCGCGGGAAGTTTCACACGCGATTTCAGCAGGGTACGTGTATTACGGGGTTTCGCGGGAAGTCACACGTGTGATTGGATCCTGGTACGTGTATTTCGGGGGTGCACAGGAAGTTTCACACGCGAAAGGGCCTGTGCGGGTGGGGTACGTGTATTCCTGGGGTTCACGTGAAATTTTACACGCGAAAGGGCAAAGCCCGTGCGTGATACGTCACAGACGCGGTTTCGCGCTAAGGGCCTTTGGACCAATGAAATCGCGTACGTGTGCTGATCCGCTTACTCGCTAAGGGCCTTTCCTCGAATTACACGCTGAAGTGCACATTTTTCACGTGCCAAATCACTCCGTATAAAGCTGGCCACGCATACACACACGGAAGACAACGCTCCTGCCCTGAAGGCCATTTTCCTGCCCCCCAGAGCCCTGAGCACGCTCCCGCCTGCCATCTGCTGCTGCCTGACCTTCTGCTGCCCACGTGCCCTGCTATTTGGTGACTGCACATCAGCCATCTGCAGCGGTCCAGTTGCAGTGTCCACCCCTGCTGGAACAGAAGACAGCCAACTGGGATACCATCACTCCACAGCCCAGCCCCAGGACCCAGTTGCCACCCACTCCTGCCTCTGGGGTTGCCATGTCGGGCACATCTCCATCTGGCACCACTGGCAACCACCAGCCAGTGAGGCAGAGGGCCACCAGCTTCACTGCCACCGAAGTTGGTGTCCTGGTGGAGCATGTCCTGGGGCATTATGATGCCCTCTTTGGAACATCATACGCCAACAAGGAAGGACGGGAGGGGATCTGGGACGACGTAGTGGTTGCCATCAACGCGGAGGGGGTGGCAAAACGTGACATCAAGCACGTCAAGAAGCGCTGGGAGGACTTCAGGTCCAGGACCCTCCACAAGGCCCGGCGCCTCGCGGAGGGGGGCCGGGCATGCATGAGTAACATCCAGATGAGGGTCCTGGAATGCGTAGGCCCAGCGCTCCACGCCCAGATCCTTCGGAGGCAGACCCATCTGGAGTTGAGCGGTAAGTGGCCAAGCATTGCTGTGTGAGACAGGGCATGTTGCAGTGTGCTGGTAGTCTGATGCTTGCCTGTATGTGTGACATAGGCCATGTATGGATGTGTGTGTGCAGGGACATCATGGTCATGCATGTGAGACCAGTTATGTGTGAACCACATGGTTGGTGCATGTGCTTTAATGCAACATGGGGAGCTCTATGCGGAATGCACACATGAAAGCATGATTGTCTCTGTTCGTGGACATGAAGGGGGTGTGAGGAATGGGTGCTGATGTCATGTCTATGTATGGTGCACATGTGTGTGTGCCTGAGCAGTGTGGGTGTGACTTTGAAACAACATGGATGCATGTGACTTTGAAGGCAACATCTTGGTTTACAGGGGCCCTACTACATGGATGTTGATGTTGATTGCAGGCGCCAGGACTGTTTCTGCATGTGTGTTGTGTGCATTCACCCATGTGTTGTGGAATGACAGGATGGAAGTGACATTTAACATTTGACAGTGCCACTCATGTGTTATTGCTTCCTGTCTAGGGTATTTTGTACTGTAATGCTATGTGTTCGATGTCTCCCTCTACGCAGCGTCAAGTGAAGAAGAGGGCGGGGATGCCTCCACTGGGCGGCTACGCAAGGCCCAGCCACCTTCCCAGGAATTACCATCATCTGGGACCGAGTCTGCCACAACGGCTGTGGCGGAAGGGCCGGGTGAGCCCCCACAGGGGCTTCCAATGGCGGAAGACGGTGTGGAGACATCCAGGTTGGTGGTCTCCACAGAGGAGGAGGAGCCCGCTACTGAGCCGCACATGGGGCCTGGTGGGGGTAGTACCTCTGGTGCAAGTGTTGCAGTCCAGGGCCAGGGTCAGGAGGCAGCACAGGTTACCACGGAGGGGCCTGTGCATGTCGCTGTCCCTGACCCTGTGACTGCACCACCATGCACCAGCAGTGAGGCCCCGTCCCAGGCCCGTCCGCAGGTAGGTGAGAGTGCCAGGTCATCTGCCTCTCCACTACCTGCAGACGAGGGTTCCCACAAACGTATGGGCTCCGTCCTGGTTGGTGTTGTGTTGCGCACACGTGTCATTCGTGATGACGTGCGTTCTTCCTGGGCGGTGGGGGTGCAGGGGGACATGAGTGGGCATGAGTGGGGGCCTGCTGGCAGGTGCCCTGCACTGCTGAGGGGTGGCGGTGCAGGGGGACATGAGTGGGGGTCTGCTGGCAGGTGCCCTGCACTGCTGGGGGGTGGGGGTGCAGAGGGAGATGACAGGGGGCCTGCTGGCAGGTTCCCTGCACAGCTGGGGGGTGGGGGTGCAGGGAGACATGAGTGGGACATGAGTGGGGGCCTGCTGGCAGGTGCCCTACACTGCTGGGGGTGGGGGTGCAGGTGGACATGAGTGGGGGCCTGCTGGCAGGTGCCCTGCACTGCTGGGGGGTGGGGGTGCAGGGGGACATGAGTGGGGGCCTGCTGGCAGGTGCCCTGCACTGCTGGGGGTGGGGTGCAGGGGGTCATGAGTGGGGGCCTGCTGGCAGGTGCCCTGCACTGCTGGGGGGTGGGGGTGCAGGGGAACATGAGTGGGGGCCTGCTGGCAGGTGCCCTGTACTGCTGGGGGGTGGGGGTGCAGGGGGACATGAGTGGGACATGCGTGGGGGCCTGCTGGCAGGTGCCCTGCACTACTGGGGGGTGGGGGTAGAGGGGGACATGAGTGGGGGCCTGCTGGCAGGTGCCCTGCACTGCTGGGGGGTGGGGGTGCAGGGAGACATGAGTGGGCATGAGTGGGGGCCTGCTGGCAGGTGCCCTGCACTGCTGAGGGGTGGCGGTGCAGGGGGACATTAGTGGGGGTCTGCTGGCAGGTGCCCTGCACTGCTGGGGGGAGGGGGTGCAGAGGGAGATGACAGGGGGCCTGCTGGCAGGTTCCCTGCACAGCTGGGGGGTGGGGGTGCAGGGAGACATGAGTGGGACATGAGTGGGGGCCTGCTGGCAGGTGCCCTACACTGCTGGGGGTGGGGGTGCAGGTGGACATGAGTGGGGGCCTGCTGGCAGGTGCCCTGCACTGCTGGGGGGTGGGGGTTCAGGGGGACATGAGTGGGGGCCTGCTGGCAGGTACCCTGCACTGCTGGGGGTGGGGGTGCAGGGGGTCATGAGTGGGGGCCTGCTGGCAGGTGCCCTGCACTGCTGGGGGGTGGGGGTGCAGGGGAACATGAGTGGGGGCCTGCTGGCAGGTGCCCTGTACTGCTGGGGGGTGGGGGTGCAGGGGGACATGAGTGGGACATGCGTGGGGGCCTGCTGGCAGGTGCCCTGCACTACTGGGGGGTGGGGGTAGAGGGGGACATGAGTGGGGGCCTGCTGGCAGGTGCCCTGCACTGCTGGGGGGTGGGGGTGCAGGGAGACATGAGTGGGAAATGAGTGGGGGCCTGCTGGCAGGTGCCCTGCACTGCTGGGGGGTGGGGTGCAGGGGGACATGAGTGGGGTCTGCTGGCAGTTGCCCTGCACTGCTGGGGGGTGGGGGTGCAGGGGGACATGAGTGGGGGCCTGCTGGCAGGTGCCCTGCACTGCTGGGGGGTGGGGGTGCAGGGAGACATGAGTGGGACATGAGTGGGGGCCTGCACTGCTGGGGGGTGGGGGTGCAGGGAGACATGAGTGGGACATGAGTGAGGGCCTGCTGGCAGGTGCCCTGCACTGCTGGGGGGTCGGGGTGCAGGGGGACATGAGTGGGCACCTGCTGGCAGGTTCCCAGCACTGCTGGGGGTGGGGGTGCAGGGGGACATGTGTTGGTGATCAGTAGTGCATGCTGACATGTAGCTTGGCTGGGGGGCATGCCCATTGTGGATGGGCTGCCTGCAGGACATGACCAGGGATGCAGGGTAGTCCCCTGTGGTGTGGGCTGCCTGCAGGGGCCGTGGAGGGTGTAGAGGGAACACCTTGGAGGACCCACACTGCCAATTCACGTGTTGGACTCCCCTGCACCCCCGAAATACACGTACCTGCTGAACTCACGTGTGAGACTTCCAGCGAACCCCAGGAATACACATACCCCACTCGCACAGGGCCCTTTTGCATGTGAAACTTCACGCAAACCCCAGGAATATTGGCCCTGTGCGAGCGGGGTACGTGTATTCCTGGGGTTCGCGGGAAGTTTCACAAGTGATTTCAGCAGGGTACGTGCATTTCGGGGGTGCAGGGAGTCCAACACGTAAATTAGCAGTGTGAGTCCTCCCAGGTGTTCCCTCTACACCCTCCACGGCCCCTGTAGGCAGCCCACACCACAGGAGACTACCCTGCACCCCTGGTCATGTCCCGCAGGCACCCCATCTACCATGGGCATGCCCCCAGTCAAGCCACATGTCAGCTTGCACTACTGATCACCAACGCATGTCTCCCTGCATCCCCACTCCCCAGAAGTGCAGGGCACCTGCCTAGCAGGCCCCCACTCATGTCCCACTCCTTTCCCCCTGCACCCCCACCCCCAGCAGTGCAGGGCACCTGCCAGCAGGCCCCCACTCATGTCCCCCTGCACCCCCAGACCCCAGCAGTGCAGGGCACCTGCCAGCAGGCCCCCACTCATGTCCCACTGATGTCCCCCTGCACCCCCACCCCTTAGCAGTGCAGGGCACCTGCCAGCAGGCCCCCACTCATATCCCACTCATGTCTCCCTGCACACCCACCCCCCAGCAGTGCAGGGCACCTGCCTGCAGGCCCCCACTAATGACCCCCCTTACACCAAATAAAGATGCACAATCATGGGCCGTTTCTACACCAAAAATAGCACATTACGCCACCCCATTCTTGAGACGTAATGATTTTACAATCCACCACACACTGACATGCCCATCTCAAGACACAAACCAAAAGTCAACTTTGTACATCAACACATGTCCGTCACACACATACATTGTTTGGCATTGCTTGTGTAAACCCACATTTTTACATGCATCAGCCCAATGAGCGAATCCCACACATGGAACTAAAAATAGAAAATGTATTATGTACATAAAATCAAAAATGAAATGAAAGCATACCAACATAAGAAACATTAAATGAAAAGCATGTGAAAAAGATGATTGAATAAAAATGATAACCAATCCAAAAAAAATTGAAAGAAAAACAGTCCAAAGTAACCCTCCAACAACGCAAATCCAAAGGAAATATAAGAAAAAAAATCCATTGCTCCATGTCCATATGAAAAAAAGAAGAGAAAGCAATCCACAGTCCAACTATTTACAATCCATTGTCCATGATCCCAAACAAACAAATGAAACAGGCCTAACGAACTACCTCAAAATATAACTATATACACATTTGGGTGGCATTGTCCATTGACCACAAATAAAAGGAAAATGAAAAGGAAACCTAACTCTAAAAACTATTTACAATGGCAGCGGGCTAGTCCGACGGCTCATTTTTGGATGTCCCGGGCCAGGGCATCATCAAACTCCTGCTCAATGTCTTGGAGGCGGTCCTCTTCCATGGCCCCGATGGTTCGCAGGGACGATGGCATCTGGACCTCCAGGTCCCTGCGAATTGCCTCGAGGCACTCGGCCCGCCTCAGAACCCTACGCATGGAGTTCTCCGCCCTGTCCATCGTGAGCCGCGCCTCTTCTGCCCGCTGCCGCTCCGCATCTATAGCATGGCCTAACCGCTGCCACACGGAAGACACTTCCAGTCCTGGGTCCTCCTGCTCTCTGGCCAATGCCTGCCCCTCCGATGTTGAAGTCCCCGAGACATCATGGCTCCCACCTTGTTGCTGCTGCTGCTGTGCCTCTGCCAGTGCCCTGGCTCTTGCTGCCTGCACATCCTCCTCCGGCTGGGGTGCAGTTGTTGATGTGGCCACCCCTGCTGGACGTCTGACTCCTGACTGTGGCGGGGATGTGTCCTCCACCAGCCTGGCCGCAGGGTCAGAGGAAGCTCCACAGGTGATACATGGGTGGGAAGATGGCATGGAGGACAACTGGCGCATAGGGGGTTCAGGTGAGGAGGGGGTCAGAACAAGGTCCAGCAAACGGAGGAATCCAGCCCTGGTGAGCTGTCCCAGTAGGTCTACGCGGTCAAAGAGGCATTCGAGATGACGTGCAGTGTCCTCGCGAAAACACTGCAGGTCACCTCGCATGCCCCGTTGACGCAACACCATCCCACTCAGGACAGGCTCAACCAGGTCCCGGATAGCCACGTCCGCAGGGAGAGCTAGTCCAGTTGTTGTAAGCGGATCCCCTCCCTGAAAACGGGTCTGGACGTAGGCATCCCTGCTGGTGTGGGATGATGCAGTCACAGGATTGGGGACAGGATTACACACAGGCACCTCCGCGGTGGCCTGTGCTGCCTCCTGTCCCTGCCCCTGCATTGCACCACTAGCACCAGTGGAATCCCCACCTCCAGACCCTGTGTCTGTCCCTTGCATGGCCTCCTCCTCCACCAAACCCCCACCAACCTGGATGACTCCGTGCCATCTTCCTCCGTCGGACCCTGTGGGGTCTCAGCTGCCCCGTCTGCTGCCGAGGAGTCCAACTCCGACCTCTGCCTCTTGGACCTTCCCTCGGCAGCTGCGGCCTGGGACGCGGCAACGGACTCCTCACTCCCTGACAAGATGACAACCTGGGAGGGGAGCCGAGCCTTGTGTCTCCGGCTGGCGGGATGATCCCTGCCGATGTGCTCCACAGCACCCTCTCCGCCCTCTTCTTCAGTTGACGCTGGAGACAGGGAGAGATAAAACACAGGCATCAGGGCACTGTACAATGGACTGATACACACATGACAGTTGCACATGACTGGCATTGTTTAACTACAGACACGGCATCACACTCCACGACACACATGTCATTTTAACTCACACACATGAATATTTCAACACCAACATTGCACCAGGCAGCACCATCCATACACATACAACAGCATGAACAGCCAAAGGTGAGTTTGACATCACATGAAACACAAGGAGTGCACTAGACATGCACACACGCCACCACACTTACATGCATGACTACATCTTCTCCAACTGTTGCAGTGATGAGATCGCCATACTTGTCACATCTGCCATTCATCCTTCTACATATCAGTATCACATGCATCCTTGTTGCATCACAGTTGCACACTTGTCAGATACACATACATGCACATGTACACAGTGCAGATACATGCATTATGAACCACCATCCATGCCACAACCATGCCAATGTACATACACAGAAATTCAAACATGTGTGCTCCCACACCTGCATTTGCCCAGCATGCTTACCAACACATACACCATCAATGTGTCTCACAACTGAGAGGACTCACATGTGGCTGCCTCACTCCCATGTTCATACACATGCCTACATGCCCCTACATAAACACATGTGCAACCTGCACACTACTGGTACACCACGACACGCACAGCGTACTATCAACATGCATGTAAACTTACCGCTCGACTCCAGACGGGTCTGCCTCTCAAGGATCTGTACATAGAGCGCTGGGCATACACATTTACAGTGTGTTGCCTTGTGTGGCTCCCAGGGGCATCCACTGTATTCCGGCTGGGCACATGCAGGCTTGTCCTGAGTTTGGGTTAGATGCTTGGGTTCGTGAGACACACACCCCTCCTGCTTCCCGTTTCCATGGGCTTGCAAAGGGTGTGCCCAAGTGACAGTGACTTACACGGTGACGTATGACTCCCATGAGCTGTGTGGACAGTCTTTAGTCAATACTGTGTATACATTTCTAGTGGATATTGTTGTTGAATTGTACACTACATGGTGTATTGCTATGTGCTTGTGCATCCATGTCTTTCTCCTAATTTGCAGGTTAATTCCTCATGTCTTCACAAGGCCGTCTACTTTGGAGATGGAGTTCATGTTGTAAGCAGTGCACTTAGACATTTGCGTGGCAGCAGCACTGTACAGTTGGAAGTGGCCGATGTGCTGGCATAATCAGGTTGTAAGACTACCACTACTTTAACTTAGTACTGTCATGTTTATGCTATGTTTGAGGTTGTGTAGCTGCATTGTATTGTTGGTAAGTATTTGGTCATGTGTGTTGTTAGTTCTACATTACTGGGAGCATATTGTGTGTGGGCAGTTTCCATTAGGGACACTGTACTTTGACACCTGTGTCATGTTTTGGGGATTGCTTTGTTTGCTCTCACATAGCATGACATGCCATGGTGTGTTGGGTGACGGTGCTGGGGAGGGGTTGGGTGACATGGCACTTTGTCATGTTGTATTTTGCAAGGGGGTAATGATTTTATTAGCATACAAGTGTATCTTTTGATGACACAGCATTGGTGGTGTTTGTGTAGGTAGGGATGCACACAATGTAACACTTCCAGGTGACCTATCTCAGGCTGGTATGGTTGTGACAGTTGACTGTCCCTTATGTCATCATCATTGATTGTCAGCTGGTATGTGCCAGGGCTGTATGCACTCCACAGGGGTGTGATTTTAGGTGAAGTAATTAGCCACCAGCTGCGTACGGGCTACCTCACCCCATGCCCTTTCCCCTCCCATGCTCAGCGCCGTGCATGTGGTTGGGGATGTGGGGGCAACACTATGTCCACGGGCAGGCCCCGGCGTGTTGCAACGTTGTGCAGGACACATGCTGCCACTATGATCCTGTACACTACTGGGGAAGCGTATAACAGCTGCCCGCCAGAACGGTCAAGGGAGCGAAAGCGTGACTTGAGCACTCCGAATGTGCGCTCCACTCTGCCCCGGGTTGCAATGTGGGCTGTGTTGTATCTTACCTCGGGTGGTGTGGTGGGGTCCTGAATTGGCGTCATCATGTGGGTGCTCAGAGGGTAGGCACTGTCCCCTGGGGATGTGGTGATGGGTATCATTAGTGGGGTTGGGACATTGCTCAGTATCTGACATGCCATGTATCGCCATGACGCCCAGCTTCTAGATCCCAGTTTAGGTTTGAAATTCTGTAAATAAAACTGTCGTGGGTGGTCCCTGGATAGTTGGCATATACTTAGGTGATGATTCCTTTGGCATCACATACTACCTGGACGTTGATGGAATGCCAGTGCTTGTGGTTTCTATAGATGTGCTCAGATGCCCTGGGAGGACGTAGAGCCACATGGGTGCAGTCACTGGCACCTAGCACTTTGGGGAAGTGTGCCACCCCGTAAAAATCCTGGACGACAGCCTGCCTTTCTGCAGGTGTTCTCGGCAGGTATATGTGCCTGCGGACTAATGGGCGTGCAGTCATAATGGCCAAGACCTGGTGTAGGCAGCGTGACTGCGTGGCCTGTGACATCCCCCCCACTATGGCACTTGTCCGCTGAAATGATCCAGTGGCCAAGAAGTGCATTACATTGAGGACCTTATGCAGGGGGCTGAGTGCTTGGGAGCACAGGGTGGGCAATGTGAGGTCATCCTGCCACTCACTGACCAGGTCGAGTATTATGTGAGGTGGAAACCTGTACCTCCCATACACCTGGTCATCAGGCATCCCAAAAAGGCAGGTTCTGGGTATAAAAATTCTGGGCCTGACTATCTTCCTCCTCCTCCTGCGGTATCCCACGACCACTGATGCTAGTAACGATATATTCATCCTGGGGTCTGTGCTTGTTTGTTGTTTGCGCACACTTTTATGCTGCACGGGTCCACGTATGCCTGCTTCCTGCTGCCGTACGTGTTTCCTGATTAGAGTGTCTTTTTTGGCGCACGCCTTAGCCCCGTTCGATTCCATGAATATGTGTTTTGAACGTGTGTGTGGGCATTCCGCGCACTTTCCTCCTGTACTTCTCCCGTGATGCCCACATTTTCACGAGTTGTTCCCCATTCTGCGTGTCACGCCCCCTGTTCCTCCTACTTTTGTTGTGTGCGCCGTGCTATGTACGATTTCGCTGTGCACGTAGCGCACGCTGCTTGGAGACGTGTGCACCAGCGTGCGCCACGCAGAATTTTGGCGCACATCCTGGGATTTACACGTGCACGGACTTCCATGAATCACTGGGCACGGATTTCGCTGCGATTTTCGCACTGGCACTGCGATTCGCACGCTTTTGCACACTTATGCTGAGAATTTCAGCACACATTAATTCCATGAATCAGCCTCTTAATCGTAAGCCTTTTGTACTTTGCAGGTTGTTTTAATTTGCATACTTTTGTGTTTTGCTCCAGGAGTTGCAGCAGGCGGCTCTTCCAAATTCTTCTTTGGATTCCTTCATCCAGTGGTCGACACTGCCTTCCAAACCAAAAGGTCTTGCCATTTATGCAGGTTTCTCCCATTCATTCCAGCCTAGCTGTCAGTTACCCAGCAGGGTGGCTGTCCTTGCCAGACAGCCAGCCAGCGAAACACCTAAGAGTGAACTCCTGTCTCCTAGGAGACATAGCACAAGGAGTTTCCGGCACCTCCCTCGCTTCCTGCCTCCGCTAGACATCCTGGAGCCAGAGGCGGGATTAACTCGTGAATCCAGCCAAAGACAAAATGAACAAAGGGACCAAACCTAGTTTGGCGTGCAGAGTAAATCTCAAGAAGGACGTTTACATAAAGAAATGGCGAAAAAAGAAGACCAAGGCCATTTTGCACCCTTTACTGCAGCTGCAAACACAACCTGAGGTAACATCACACCACAGTAGTTAAAAGGAAACCACTGCCACCAGCCATTCATTGAGGAATGGGTAGCGTAAAATTGTTACATTAGAATCTAGACAAAGGGGATACTAAGTAACCACTACAGGACCCGATTGTAAAATGGTGTGTGCTGGGTCTAGAAAGTTACAATTGTAAATAAAGTCAATTTCACTTCACTGCTCTTGGAAATGTTAGTTTATCCAAGAGAAGGTATAAGCCTTTGGGAAATCTGAAAGACTTCCCTGTGCCACTGCACTGAAGGTGCTGTGTGACAGAATGTAAACGATGATGTCTGTGGAGTTTATCAGACTCCACAACCAAAAGAAACACTGTTCAAAATCACATTAAAATACATGAGGGAGTGGGAAAAATATCTAACTCTCTCCAGGTTAAAAATTCAAGTCCTCAAAATCCAGCAAAGTTGCTGGATGTATCTCAGATAAAGAGTGATTAGCACATTTCTGAGAATTATTCCCTAACAGAGGTACATGTTCTTACTTTTTTTTCATCTAGTCTCTTTCTCCTCTGTATGGATACATTTTTGTTTGCAAACAAAAAACCGAGATAATAGAATTCATCAGTTTCTTGAATTCTTGTCTGGTTTACTTTCCATACATAGCTCTTTTTAACCTTTTTGCTCGAAATAACTAACATCTTTGACTTAAGCGGATTTAGTATTAGTTTGTTCTCCCCCAGGAATGTATCTACTCCGTCCAAAGCACGCTGAAAACCTGCTGGTATAAAATCAAGAATAAGCAAGTCATCCACATACGCAATACAGCTAGTTCGTAGCCCACCACATCGTGGGGGCGTACAAAGACCACTCTTTACTACGTTCCCATATGTCTGACATATATTGGTTAAACAATCTAGGGGCAACCACACAATCTTGTCAGACTCTTTTATTTATTGGAATGTTTCTAGAGTGACCCCCCTCCATATTTAATATTTCTTTCACACTGTTGTCCGAGTGTCCGAAGTAAATTTAGCAAATCATGTTCCATTCCCTGTTTTTCCAATTTTTCCCATACAATCTCCCGGTCTACATTGTCAAATATAGCTGAGAAGAGCAAAACAGCCACATATAGTGTCCCCCCAATCTTGCCTCCTGCCTGAGCTAAACATGGTGATAAGGTGATCCCACTGAGGATAGTGCTATATCCCTTTCTGTAGCCCACGTTTTGATCCATTTGACAATTAACCTCAGACGCATATTAGAAAATACCTTTGAGAATGCATCTGTAAGAGATATTTTCAATAACTCAAAGGTTCCTTCCTGTCGTTCTTTTTTTGAAAATTGGGACTACAATAGCCGTCTTCCAGGATGAAGGAATTGGACCACTCTTTACTATATGATATGATAGTTTATGTATATAGCGCCTATACACAATGTGTTTCAAAGCGCTTCAAGGCAAGGGAGGATACAAGGGAAAATAAAATGACGTTCTTACAGGCCATGAACAGTAAGGATGTGAAATTAACTATTGTATTCGGCCTGACGACATTTCAGATAGTGCAAGAGCTAAGACATAGATAAGGAAGGGAGGGGGAGAGTGGGAAGGAAATGGAAACAGACAGGCGACTACCGTAGTAGGCCTGACGACATTTCTGGTTGAGCCGTAGAAAACAAAAGGTGAGGGAGATGGGTGCAGAAAGGGAGCGGAGGAACAAAACAAGTGATTATCGTACTAGGCCAGACTACATTTCAGGTGGTATTGGAGGGGGCTGAGGAACAAACAACGGGATTGGGGAGGTGACAGACAAGGTTGCTATCATTCTAGGGGAGAACAGCAGGAGAAGGATTTCGGATCATAAACCAGGGTTTAATTTCAAAAGATTGTTAGTGACCCAGTCTGGTCCACATGCCCTGGAGAATTTCAGTTTATTAATGACCAGTGATATTAGAGCCTTGTCTAGAATATGTGTCCATAATGGCTTGTTGTATTGCGAAAATATAGTTCTCCTGCTGATAGCGTTTTTAGTGTTATCCCACAATGTATTCCTATAAAATCCTACCCAGTCGTTCTCTGATATAATTGATTACTGTTTACAGATTGTGTTGTTCTACTTCAATTTAATAACTTGTCTGACATTGTCTCTAAAAAGGTGTTTTTTAATGCTGAGATCATGATCAACCACTGAATATGTTCCATCAACAAAGTTGCATTTCTTCCAAAATACCAATAAATGAGTCTTATGTTTGCGCATTGACAAAGTATTCTGTATCTCAAGAGGAGAGCACCTTAATGTCAATGGAGTTCCACCAGGCCACCATTGCCTCATTAACTTGTTTATGGGTTTTCCTAAACTGTGACACCCTATTTCCTGATTCCTGACTTACACACTGAATTGAGAACCAACCCTCTTACCGGTAGGAACTAGGACTGTTGGTAACAGCATAGCATGATCATCTGCCAGAAGGGCATTCCAAGCCCTTGGAGTGGCATTAACAAAGGATCCCATAAGGGCTTTGGTAGTTTCGCAGCATGGGATCTTTAGTTGGTTGGTGTTGTTAAATCTTAAGGCTCTCACATTATGTTTTGCAGCCAGTTGTTCTGTTAAATAGGTGGGCATAAGTTGTAAACAACATTTTTGGATGATCAGGAGAAGGCTACACTGAATTCTGACCCCCACCGGAAGCCAGTGCAAATGTCATCTGGAGTCCGCAACAAGGTCTCTCCAATTAAGTCCAGTGACTACCCTAACCTCTTTGCTTCTGCCTTCACTCCCCCCTCACCTGCTGATGTGTTCTCTCTCAGCACTGTGCACCTGGCCACCCTCTGTCCCCTGTGCCCAGGTACCTGCTCACCCTGCCACCCTCCTGCACTGCCTTCGGGCCAACCCTTGCACTGGGGTCTGTATCTGTACCTGTACAGCCCCTCTTTTTTTTCTCATCCACTTATCAGATACACCCTGTCTGCTGCCTTAAAAACAGCACTTGCCACTTGCTGTCTGCACTACCACTGTTTGTTGTCTTTTTATTTATTAATTTAGTATCAATTAACTGTTTTTCTCGTTTGCTCCACACTTTCCACTCCCCCCCTCCAATTCACTTTTCCCAGCTCCCTTTCCCATGCACTTGCATGTTCTCAATGTCACTGGGCCTAGTAAGATCTTTGTTTTGTTCTTCCTTGTTTCCCCTCCCTTGTCGGGTCATGCTCTGGAACACTTGTGTATGAGCGTGATATAAATAAAATATCAACATCAATAACCGCACTGTTCTGTATCACCTGGAAGCGATCAGAGTCTTCTTGCAGGCTGCCAATAAGCAGGCTGCAGCAATAATTGGGTTTGGAACCGATAATTGCACGCACAATTGTCTCTGAATTTCGCTGTGAAATAAAGTGTATAAGTGATCCCAGAAGTTTAATGTAATAGGAGGAGGAGGAGACCAGCCTGCTAATCTGTGCCCTCACATTAAGGTTCATGTCGAGGATTATACCCAGAGTTTTAACTTTCCTCTGTATCTCAGTTTTGGTGTCTGTGATGGAAAAGTTTTGATAGAGTGGTCCTAAATTGAGGATTTTTTTCGATGAACCAACCACCATAAGCTCTGTTTTCTCATTGCTGAGAGCCAGCCCATTTTGATAACTGGATGATACCATGAACCAGGTTAACTTTGTGCTCATCCTCCTCATGTATTCCAGTGAGCGGGGTGACACATTGCGTGTCATCTGCATAATACGTAAATGTAATCCCATGACTTGCCAACATGTCTGAGAAAGGGACCATGAACAAATTATAAAGTGAAGGGGAAACGCAGCATCCTTGCGGTACACCATAAAGGCAAATAAAAGGTTTTGCCTCAGCATCTTCGCTCACAACTCTGCATTGTCTGTTGCTTAGGAAGGAGTCTATCCATAGTGTCGCATCTCGCATCACATGAGAAATTGCCCTCTTCCCTCAACCTTGGGGACAATAATGAATGATCCATCAGGTTATCAGGTTAAAAGCAGCAGAGAGATCTAAGATAATGAGGAGGGAGGGTTGTCCCTTATCCATAGTGTCCAGTAGTTTGGCCTTTAGATCAAGAAGGACAGTGTCCATCCCATGATGCCGTCTGAAGCCGGATTATACATTGTTTAAAATATGATGTTGCTTAAGATATTCAGAAATGTTCTCATATGTGACCATATCCAAAATCTTTTAACAGAAAGGGAGGGTTTGTGATAGGTCTGTAGTTACTCGCGGTCAATGGGCATAGACCAGGTTTATTTATTAGAGGTAGAATCCATGCCTTTTTTATTGTGTCAGGAACGCAATTTACGGCGAAAGTGGTATTAACAAATTTACAAATGGCTGATAAGAGTGGCATGGGTCAGGTTTTGATGAGAGCCTGAACTGCACAATGTCTGCCTTGCAGGAGGGTCAGATACCAGATTGCATGTGACTTTCTGATCTTCAATTCCTTGGTTAATTCTCACTAACTTTCCTACCATAGCATCCTTAGTTCCTTACTCTCAGAGCGGGCATTGGATTTGCATTCATTAAACGTTTACTTTTTAGCAGAGATCAAAGCGGTTTAGCTCTATATCTAGTCAGACTAAGAATATCCTGTTTTTTTTTCCCCAGTCATATAACAGTTTAATTTAGCTGCTTTCAGCTTGTGGAGATCTGTGTTGAACCACGTGTTACCTTTATGAGCAAATGAGATCGTTTTTTTCTGAAGAGGAGCCAGAGTGTCCAACGTCTCCTGAAATGTACTAAAGAGTTGGTTGGTCATATCATGCAGTTCAACAGATAACAACATTTTCAGTACCGCATCCAAAAGCAAGGCCTTAACTAAGTCAGGTGTGATTTTTTTTCCAGTTTCTAACCGTAATAGAGTCCCTACTTTTGCTTGGTTTCCTATGGATAGATGGCTTGTAGATTTGAATATGAATAAAAGAATGATCTGACCATGGGCAGTGTGTTCAATTGGGAAAAGCCCCACCTCACCAAGAAGTTGGACCAAATATGTCCATTTCTCCCTCTGTGTGCTTGGAGCTTGTGCTTTGAGCAGGCAGACATGTCTGTCAACTCATATGCATTTACGTCTTTAGGATCTATGCAAGGACAATAGCTATTGAAGTCCCCTACCATGGATATTAGTTGCTTCTCTGTAGCACTACTAGAGTTAACCAACGCAATATGTAACTCATTTATCAAAATATCAACATCCTCATTAGCTTATAGTAGATGTTGATCAATAGCATAGAGACATTGGTTTCTTTAGATGTGTCAGAACCTGTGATGAATAACAGTGAATCAGTTCTGCACCTATGCTTTACTATTGTAGATCGAGGAACGTTCCTAACTGAAGTGAGGATCCCTCCTTTAGCACAGCCAAATGGTCCTTTTTTTGCATAGTTGTCAAACACACAGAAACCATCTATAATGGGAGTGACACATAACTAAAGTTCCTGCAAACATACAAAGTTGTTCTTACTGAAGAGGACACTAATTTCTTCATCCAGGAAACTGTTGTGTCCTCTAGTATCCCATGAGGAAAATGTTTAGTTTACATTTATTTGCTTCTGAATTTTTAAACAGGAGAGAATTTGAACAGTGATGAAAGCAATGCCCATCCGGCAGATTCCATGTCAATAGTGACTTGCCTCCTCCCTCCTTTATTTTCTAGGTGTTTTATATTCCGGTTGTCTGCTATGTCTTTGCATTTGTCACTTCATCTAACAGAGGGACTGGTCGTTTTTGTCATAACAATCATAGCCTCTTTGGCAGTTCATACCAATTTTCTTGATCCATAGTGAGTGGAAGTCCAATTCACATTTTCCCAATTCATTATGTTCGAACAAATGCACAAACCTTAGATCTTTTGACAATATATTGGAAAACTCTGGTCGTAATGATATTTTCAAGAGACAATTCTTCACCTATTTAAAGCCACTTTGTCTTTATTTTTCAATACTGTTTGTCGCGGTTTTATAACACGGCACACTCCAGCCAGGGACTCCTTCCCCTGACAATGAATGTCGCGCACAATAAAAATGCTTTTTATCTTTAATAAACCTCGGGTTCGTTTATTTGAGTAGGCCACCAACCCGTCTCACACCCAACTTTCACAAATACCCCGCTTCACAATGGACTAGGAACCACGCCGGTGTGTATCAATAAGATATTTATTCATTTATGATTTAATGAAAAAGGAAACACATATTCAAAATACAACAGCCACTAATATGTGGCAACACAAAGCAATGCTATCTACAGAACAATTGGTTCAGATATCCTAACATAGTTTACACAGATCTTTAATGGCAAAACAGAAAAAAGAACAGTTTTGAAGCAAGTGATAGCACCAAGGTTAAGCACTCTCCACTGCAACATTCACCGCCAAACCTCAGCAAACTTAATTCCTTTGGATAGGAGGTAGTGGCAATGGAGTAAGGATAAAGTGAGAAAACTTGGATTTGGAATGAAGTCCACCGCCCCAGATGGGAAGTCAGAAAGGTTAATGAAAACCTGTTTTTAGAGCAAAACGGCAGAATTGGGTCTTGCTTATTACTCGCACGGCTACTCAAAAATGCTGTGGGAGGGAATACAAGGAAATTTGTGTTGCTACACTTGAGGAGATAGGGAAGATTAGAGACTACTAATCAGTACACAGAACGACGCGGAAATGAAATCGATTCTGGGGAGAAAGCAAATGCAGGAGGAAAAAATAAGCACAGCAAATGGAAATGTGTTTTACACAGGTTTTACAATGACAGGTAGCAAAGGAAAGAGGCTTAGCTTTCAAAATCGGAAATCATTTTTCAAAGACATGGACAGAGGCACATGACAGATCGGATTCTAGGCAAAAGGGATTGCTCTCAATGGGACTACAGTTTGGGTTATTTAACTGGACATAAGCAAATTAGGAGTTTGTGGGGTAATACACAGGCAAATTTGATTATTCAGTTACACAGAGACTAATTCTGTTGAGGCTATACTTGAATGGCTATAGAAAGACACTAGACATAAGGGGGTTAATTTTGAATTTAACCAACTCGTACTGTGTATTTCAATGGGGAATTAATTGATTTACTTCAAAATAATGCTAGGGATTTTAACAGACAACTGAGAGATTTATCACAGGGAATACGCTAGCATACACAGGCTAAAACAGATTCTACTATGGAAAGCTGAATAAATTATACTGGACATTTGGGACTTTCAATGGGATTTCAATGGGATTTTCAATGCTGTTTCAATGGGGGGAATATTGGATGCAATGTTACAAAAGGAGAGGTTTCTGCAATTTGGGGCTGGGGTTATTTGCTACTTACAAATTAGGCCTTGGTTTGGGATTCTGGACAGCTAGCTGGATCTCAGGACTCTCTGGACAGCTAGGGCAAGGGGTATGGACTCTTCACTCTCCTGGATGGGATCAGCTGTCTCTGTCTTTTTTCTCCTGTCTCCCTGGATTCTTGTGTGTGTCTGTGTGTGTGTCTAGTACAGTCCCCCTTATATAGCTCAAATGATATCATTCATTTTACTATCTGGGGGAAGTACTCTAGAATTACTCGTACCCTGGGATAGAACAGCCGACCATTCCTCTCTCGGACCCCTGGCCTTATTGGTTCAAGGGGAGAGAGCATCATCTGTCTGTCTGTCATTTATTATGGCTCTTTGTTCTCTGGTCAAATTTTTAGCAAAACTAAGTTATGTATTATAACTTCAAACTTATACTAGCCACCACCATAAGAAATAGACAGGTGGTTCAGGGTGTCATTGAGGATTAGGCAAGCAGATCGCCAACTCTGTGCAAGGTAGCATGGCCCCTTGGCACCTTTTTGTCCATTTCATGAAATGCATAAAACTCTGCAAATGATTAAGCATGTTCATACTCTCATTTTCCATCTTACCACCAATCTTCATATTTGTCCCATTTATAAATCAGCCAGAAATGAATATTTACTGGCCATTTCAGTGCACAAAGTCCTAAGAACATGCACTTAGTCTCTTCAGTACCCCCTGGAAATCACATGGACAAATATCATAAAACAAAATTATTTCTTATTCTGAGTGCTGGAAATGAATGCCTAAAATGAATCAATCCTTTAATGTCAATTTGGAGGATCTGTCACATATGGGAGGACAGTGATTCACCCCCCACAGCCAAATGTCTCCCCCTGGCTCAACCTGCAACAAAAGACTTATATGACCCCCTTTGAAGTTTGTCAGTTTGTCCTTGGGAGTTGGTGCATTTATTGTCCTCCCTGCTAGTACTGCCTTCCAGTCTGGCAAGGCAGAGAATTATTATGCCCTCAGCCATATCACATGTTACTGCGGAATGGTTCACTTATTGGTGCGACTTCCAGTGGGAGGCAAGGCTTTCAATTGAGTTTCGTGCCTGAGCCCAAAACTGGTTTTACTGGTATTCTGAGACTTTTCCAAGGTGATGGACTCTTGTGGGGTAATATATAATGTACATTGCTAAGCCAAACCCCCACTCACAAAATATTTCACTTCTTGTTATTCAGATGAAAGAGAAGCAGACACAGGGCCGCTTTCCAATGCAGTGCAAACTTCTTGATATTCAGATGAAAGTGTTCAACATGTGCCAGGGAAAGCAAAGCACAACCGTTTTTGGTGGCACTGTTTAATGTCGTTTTTCAGATGACAGGGATTTCTGTTTCAGGGCCTTATATACACCCCAGATAGTGACTTAGCAAACTGCTTCCCCATTGAGCTTTTTCCCTCTGTGTTCTGAATGTTGTTTCCTTTGCTGTCATATCCTTATTTTATTTCATCATATTCACATGAACTTGATTATCAATCACATTTTGACCATCGTTGTTGCTTGTACCATTCAAACGGACTGCTGCATCACCCTCTTCTTCCTCTTTGATATAAGTAACTGTATTAGAGATCACGCCTGTCCCTTCTCCCATCTCGCCCATATTTTCACTTCTTCAATTACAGGATATTCTTCTTCTTCTTTGTTGTACAAAACCATCTTTTCAAGCGATTTTGTCTGTGTGCCTGATTCCTATCAGTGTTATTTCTTGTCTCTGCTGAGCCCTTGTCTTTCCCACATATGGACTTAGCATTCTGTCTGACTGAGGTGTCTGTACTCATTTTCCCCTTCCCATCACTGTATTGATCATCAACATTGTCTGAATTCCATTGATTATAATTACCTCAGGCATCAAATGTACATTGTGTGACTGATCAGGAACAGTACCTGCTCCTAAGGGAATGCACTATTTTTCTCAGGAACTTTCTAGATCCTCTGTTTTTATGTTTAATGTTTCCCTTCATGTTCTTTGTTTCTTTTGTATCTCCACTATTAGTACTCTGTTGGTTGGTGCTACTCTTTCTGACTTGGAAAGGGGTTAATTTGCAATAAGTTCCAGGATATCACTTGATGCTATAGGTAACTCTTTCTCGTTGGTCTCTTCTGTTAATACATTAGCAATTAAGGAGTTTTTTTACTGTTAATACAAGTGTTAACATTTAATTTAAGGTGTTTATATTTGATATAACCCCCAAAACAACATTAGCATATGGTCGAATGAAGAACTGTAAAACCAGATTCAATACACTGAGTGGACTACCATGTATCTCTGCTACATTTTGCAATATTGTTTTATTGTCCAGAGCCGCTGGACCGGTAATCCTCCAACTCATGATCTGGTCTCGAGGAGTCATGAAACTTTTGGCATATGTTTCTTCACTCAAGTTAGATGAATTAACAGAATCAACCTTGCTATTGCCATCTCTCGCATGCGTTTTAGGTGAATTAAACATTATAGGTGATGCACTTAGGCGAGTGGAAGGTATTTGAAGTGCCTGAATTTCGTCTTCCAAGCTTACACATATGTCCATTAGAGAAAGGGTAGCCCGCCTTTCTACACCACTTAAAGCAGGTCCTGAAATATTACAGCTATCTTCCTGCTCATTTCCCTTTTCTGTTGTTAAAGACTTTGATGGAGTGTGGCCAGCAGTGAGATCTTGACCAAATGTTTTTCTCAGTACCTGTGGATAAAAAGAGGTTATTGTAATACAGTCCATATTGGACTTAATTGTTTCCTTTTGAATATTCTGTGCCACCTCCTTGTCCAATGGGGTCTTATCAATGGTCCTCAGATTGTATCGTTTTTTCCCCTGCATTACTATGGACAGAAAAACATTCTAAATAACACAACTCTAGTGTATCTGAACGTGACTATATTGTTACTTCACAAACAAGAGAATTCCACTTCCACTATAGTGCGCGCAACTCCAACACTGTTTTTCACACACACTGCCAAATGTATTCAAGGAAATGTTATTAAGCAGCACTCAAAGGCTCACTGCACACAGTCACTCTGCTGTTGTAAGTTTTGCAAATTACTCAGAATATGTTCAGAAAGGATGCTGTTATGCAGAGTTCAAAGGTTTACTGCCCACGGTCTCTCCGCTGTAGAAAGTTACTCAAGTAGTAGAAAGTTACTCAAGATTGTCCAGATATGTTCCAAAAAGATGTTGATTTACAGAGCTCAATGGCTCAAAACCCACAGTAACTCTGTAATATTGAGTTTCATCATTAAAACTCTAGGGACAAGTTAGTGATCTTCAAAGGATAACCTAAGAGTCCTTACAATGAGCTCTGCGAAGTGGTTTCTGCTGGTCATAGTCAGCATACAGTGTTATTTGTTATTATATAAATAACATTAGCATTTAATTGTACAAGTTGCACATCAGGTCTGTTTAACCATGTTCATCCAAGTGTGTGCTATCGTAATGAGTCTTTCCACAGAGACCAACAGTAGCTCAATGTAATTGTTTGAAAGCAAATTCAGAGTAGCAGGTAAGTTCTGGGTTTTGCAAATATTATAAAAATCAGATAAGCATTTTAGATTGGTGTTACCCTATCTATAGAATTCACAACGCACAGAGCCACAATACCATAGGAACACAGAACACACAGCATTACACTGCTGCACTCTGCGTCTTCATGCAGTTTAAATTTCTTGTGCCATCAGGGTCTGCCGAAATAGAAGAAAGACATTGCCGTCACAAGGAACACACAGCTACTTTTTTGATTTGGGCTTTTGGTTTGTTTTAGCAGCACGTGAACAGAACGAAACCTAGGCGTTCAAGCTGCGTCAACTTGTTCTCTGTTATTCCAATTAGTCCATCATATCATCATATATCATTGACCTGCTCCTTAGCAAAGGTCTATCATTTGCAGTTGACTTCGTAGTCTGCTGACTGTTCTGGGGCATTCAAGGGAGTGTGACCACAGCACTCAAAGCTCTAATGAATACTCTTCTTCACAACATATTAGGAGGCCACACTTTTGGCCATTTCTGCCTCTTTTTACTGCTATTTGATTTAATTAAACAGGGTGTCATTACCCTCTCTCTAGCCTTTGGAGACTTGCTCACTCCACATCAAAAAAGGCTTTTGCCTTTATGGTCGTCCAATACTTGGCATCAGAAATGTCCTTGCACTCCTAATCTTAACAAAAATATGTCTCACACACATGGTCTGTTCATACGACTCCCTTTATGCCTTGCACCCAATATAAATAGCTTCCCTGACTTCAGGCCAACATGACCCCTTTGTCTGCACACAAAAAAGCATCTTCACTAACTGTCCAATTTTCAATCATAGGTTTGTTTTTTTCAGGTAGCTGGGTTGATTCTTTAACACGGGAAGTCGTCCATTTTGTTACAAAGGCCGTCCTATACAGTTTATATTTACCTCTTTTTAGCAAGCTTCTATATGCTTTTTCTACCTTGCATTACATCGTATTTACAAATGTAGGTCAGCAAGTTACTTCATCTACTTATTCTCACGATAACTTAATATTTTGGTAACTG
This sequence comes from Ambystoma mexicanum, assembly GCF_040938575.1. Classification (NCBI taxonomy): domain Eukaryota; kingdom Metazoa; phylum Chordata; class Amphibia; order Caudata; family Ambystomatidae; genus Ambystoma; species Ambystoma mexicanum. The sequence goes on along the minus strand of NC_090937.1, from coordinate 1,551,036,906 downwards.
ATTCTCTTAGTGCTTCTGTTACACTGTCAATCTAAAGTATTTTCAAATAATTTCTCCTTTGTCTTACATATCTTCTTTTATTGCTGTTGTCAGGCATTTTTTCAGCGTTTGTCCGTGATTCCCATAACAGCATCCTGGCACTTTTGCAATGGACCTCCTTCTTGGTAACTTCCTTCCATTGCCTCAACGTGAGGGTGTCTTCTGAATGGCTGTCTGAGTGCATATCGAGAATATTCTTTACCATTATTTTTTAATTATACCACTGTATAGTGGATTAAGGGTGTGCAGCCCACACCGCTGGCCACATGGAAGAAGAAAAGAGCCAGGAATTAAAACGAGGTTACAAATGAATCGAAGTTAGTAGTCAATTTGACTTCGAGGACTTTATCAACAAAAGAAGTGAGAACACTAGAAAAAGGCCTTAAATTTGTCCCGACATATAGCAGCAATATCTTCAACACTAAAGTAGAACTGTATAAATTGGTGCGGAAATTGAAATTAAAAACTTTCTTTGCAGAAACAGGTAGAGAGGAAATGGAGACACCATCAGGAACAGAGTATGAGGAATTCAAATCAAGAAGTACATTTTGTCCACCAATTAATGTTCCATCAATTGACATTTTTCACAACATGGTGCTTACAGATCTAAAAAAAATACAGTTTCATCAACCAAGGAGGTACAATCTAAGTAGAGGGGAACTGTCCCTTATCAAAACCCTGTATTTAGATGAAAAGATAACCATTAGACCTGCTGATAAAGGGGGAGCACTAGTTATACAGAATACTGAACAATACCAACAAGAGTGCCTTAGACAATTGTCTGATGAGACTACATATGGAAAGCTAACGCAAGACCCCACAAAGAGCATTAAGAAGATCTTGAAAAACTATTAGATACAGCAGTTGAAAATGAATGGATAAGTCTAAAGACTAGAGACACCTTATCCTAAAATGCCACATTTGTATACTCTGCCCAAAAGACATAAGCGACTTGACAATCCCCCTGGAATACCTATTATAGCGGCCACTGGTGGCTTACTACAACCTTTAGGGATATATATATAGACTCTTTTCTCCAGCCACTGATTCAGCAAACATCTACCTATGTAAAGGACACTTCACATTTTTTACAGATATTGGATCGAACCACGCTAACATCTGAAGACATTTTGTTTACTGTAGATGTGACGAGTCTCTATACTAGTATTCCACATGACTTGGGGCAAAGGTTGGTGGAGAAACTTCTGTTGCAAACTGAAACAATTGGAGCAAATAAAGAATTCCTAATGTTACTGTTAGACTTTATTTCTACGCATTCATGTTTTGAGTACAATGGGACATATTACAATCAATTCTCTGGCACCGCCATGGGAGCTACCATGGCACCAGTGTATGCTAATAGCTTTATGTTTGATTTCAGAACTACTCAGATCATCAGTAACCCACAATGGAGTAACAAACTGAAGAAGTGGATACGTTACATAGATGACGTTTTTGGAGTATGGTCAGGGAGCAGGGAAGAGCTTGATCTTTTTCTAATATTTTTGAAAAACATTGACAGTCGATTGCAGTTTACAATGGAAGTAGGCAATCCTAATGTCCATTATTTGGACGTACAGATCATCATCACAGATTTGAAGATTTGTACGACAGTATACACCAAACAAATATGGAGGTTTGGATGCCCAAGGTACCAACTGTTACCCCTCACCACCATCTCAACGACATGCAGCCCCTTGACATGTGAGAGTGGAATGAAAAATCTAGGATGGGCCCAAGCTTCTGAGACTAAAGCAGGAGCCACATCCAATGAGGGGGACCACTCTTCGTAAAACATGTAGAAAGCATATTTCATGGCAATATTAAACCTGCAAAGCTGGCCGTTACTTGGTGCCTTGGATTGCACAGCCACTCCCTTGGTATAGACCAATGCCTAGAGTCCAACCTAAGGGACTTAGGCAAGGCTTAGGTTCTTTTTCCAAATATGTTTGTAAGAATGGTAGGAGGGAATAGGTGTGGGGTGCATTTAAGAACCTAAGCAGACATCCACTCCAACCAAAAACCGCATTTAAAGGGTGCCACAAAAACGGCTGTGCTTTTGTCTTCCTGGCACATGTGTGGAGAGCAGTGAACACTGCCACCCAAAGAACAGCTCTGCATTTGCTTTACTTTCAGTTGAAACAAATTAAATGACCTGCATTCAGAATGGCACTACATTTGCTGTTCTGTCATCTGAATACTAAATTTGCACAGAGCATTCAAGACAGCACTGCATGTGTTCTTTCTTTCATCTAAAGCACCACAAAGTTGTGCGCTCCATTGAAACAGCCTGAAATTGCTGCTTTTTCATCTGCATAACTACAAATAATGCCCTGCCTTCAAAACAGTGCTGCAGCTGTTTTCTTACATTTGAAGAACAAAAAGCATGTACGGTATCTGAAACAGCCTTGTTTTATTGATAAACCACATGAGCGGCAAACAGTATTGCATTTCACCCAACGCGGCTTTTGTTTCCGTTTATTGTGAACCCTCACGCTCAAATTTCTGCAAATGAAAGAAATAGCGTGCTTGTTCTCCTTTCTGTGTCAAAATCAAAGAAACTCTGTGCAGTATCCCTCTGTGATCATGAACCAACACTACATGCAAAACCCCCTCAAAGACTAATTAGGAAACAATCTTTTGGTCTGCAGAACCGCATTTGCAACGTGAAATGAAAAGCCTGCACACTTGTGCATCTGGTCTTTGGACAATAAGGAACATGTCTTTTAAAACTCAATGTCAAATGACAGCTTTTTGCTTGAACAGAGATATCCTTGAATATATGGGGGTGGGTTTGGCTACATAATGCACATCATACTTGTCCCAACGAGATTTGGTTGCATTGGAAAGGACTCAGAAACCAGTGAAACTGGGCTTTTGGCCCAGGTACAGAACTCAATGGCAAGCCTAACCTCCCACGGAAAAGTTGCATCCATAAATGAACTGGCCCACAATGGCATGGAAGGGGGCTGAGAGTGTGAGGATTTACTGCCCTGCTAAACTAGCAGGCAGTCCTGGAAGAAGAAACAAAGGAAGCCAGTATGGCCTGTGCGTGACCGAGAGGTGCGATTTCCTCCAGCACCCACTCTGAAAGAGGAACTGTCAAACTTCAAAGGGCATCATAAAAGTCCTTTGTTGCAAGCCGAGCCAGGCAGCGACAGTTTGCTGTGGGGTTCTGCAGCACCGCCCACACATGTGACAAATCCTCCCAATTTTCATTAGAGGACTTCTGTATGTTAAGACATTTTTACCCGCACCCTGAATAAGTAGTGATTTTGTATCTTGCTAGTTTTCCATGTGATTTTTAGGTGAATGTATAGAGACCATGTTTCTAGCATTTGGTGAACTGAAATGGCCATGAAAGACACATTTCGGGTTGAATTATAAATGGGACAGATATGAAACTAAGTGCAAAGATGCAAGAGGTAATTGTGAACCTGTGTAATCATTGCCAGAATTTTAAATGTTATACATTTCATAAAAATGGCAAAAATATGCCAAAGGGCGATGCACAGAGCCAGCAATCGGATTGTCTAATTCCCTGTGACCTATTGATTCCGCATATCTACTTCTTATGGTGGTAGTTAGTATAAGTTTGAAGTTCTGATCTATAACTAATTTTTGTTAAAAAGCAAACCTGAGGGACAAAGAAAGGTAATAAATGCAAACACAGACATGATGCATTTTTCCCTGAACCAATTGGCCCAGGGGGAGACGATAGGACTGGTAGGCCGTCCTATCCCAGTATAAGTGTAATTACAGAGTACTTCCCACCAGATTGTAAATGGGATAATGTCATTTTGGCTATATAAGGGGGAGATAGAGAAACACAAAGGACTCAGATTCAAAAACAAGATCCATCCATCCAGATCCAGGCACACCGAAGAATCCAGGGAGAAAGGAGAAGTGGCAGCTGACCCCATCCAAGAGAAGCTAGAGTGGCCAGATCCCTTGCCTAGCTGTCCGGAATCCCATCCAGGAGTGCCCATTGACCAGATCCCTTGGCCTCACTGTCCAGAATGACCAGATCCCTTGGCCTAGCTGACCAGAGTGACCAGCGACATTGCTGGCTTTCCAGAATCCCAAACTCAAGCTTACCTTGTAAGTATCGCATAACCCTTGCTCCAAACTGCATATCCCGCTCTTTTGACTCTTGCACCCCATTGAAAGATTCCATTCAAAGTCCCAAATTGCCAGTATAATCTGGTCCCCTTTCCATAGCAGAATCTGTATTAACCTGTGTCTGTAGCGTATTCCTTTTATAATTCTTTCAGTTATCTGTGTAAGTCCTTAGTACTGTTTTGAAGTAAATGAATTAATTCCCCTATAAGGAAGTTCGCTGTGTGAGCTGGTTACAATTCAAAATTAACCCCCTTGCATTCAGTCTTCCTTTAAATAACTATAGTCATTACAATATAGCCTAAACAGAATTAGTCTTTGTGTAACAAAAACCAAATTGCTGTATATTGTGTGCCTTCATATGAATTACAATTTGTATCTGCCCCATAGAAACACTCAAACCATAGTCCCATTGAGAGTAACCCTTTCTGTCAGAATCGTATTTGTTATGTGCCTTTGTTCTTTGTCCTGAAAACCGATTTTCACAGGTCAGCCCTTCGTGTGGTTTTCTGTCATCTCAAGTCCCGTGTAGAAACCGATTTCCATTCTGCTGCGTGTGTTTTCATTTGCATTTGTTTTCTTTTCCCAAAATCGACTTTCTTACCCTGTGTTCATGTTGCCTTGGTACCCTGATTAGTAGTCCATAAGCTTCCTTACCTCTCGAGTATAGCAACACAAATTTCTGTCCTAGCTATCCTGCTGCGGTTGTAAGCTGCTGTGTGAGAAACAAGTGAAATCCGATTATGCCGTTTTGCTCATAAAGCAGGATTCCATTTTCTTTTCTGGTCTCCCATCTTGGGGTGGTGGGTTGAATTCTAAATCAGATTTTTCCCTCTTCATTCTGACTCCTTACCATTGCCTTCCATCTAAAAAGAATTTAGTCAGCAGAGGTTTGGGGGTGAGTATTGCAGGGGGAGTGCTTAACTTGAACCCTATCTGTCACAACAGTTTTTATTCTGTTTGCTATTAAAGGTTTCTGTAAATTGTGTTAGGAGTCTGAAACTAATTGTGCTGTGGGAATCTTTGCATATTGTATTGCCACAACATTGGTGGCTGCTGCCCAACTGTTTGATTTTGTTTATTTTTCTTTGAACCATAAAATTAATACTTTTCATATTGATACACACCGGCCTGGTTCCTTGTCTACTGTGACACAGGATGTTAGTGAAGGTGGGTGCGAGACGGGTTGAGGGCCTACTCAAATAAAAGAACCCGTGGATTATTAAAGACAAAAAGTGTTTTTATTGTGTGCCACGTTCATTGTCAGGTGAAGGAGCCCCTGGCTGGCGTGTGCTGTGTTAGAAAACCGTTACACTGGCTGTCTCCTCTTCATGTACGTAAGGGCTGTAACAAGGAAGATAGACTGGGGTGTAATGGCCTCTGAGCCTTTTTCTATGTACAGCGGACCCCTTTGAACTTTGCCGCTAGGACTGCCCCCTTTAAATAGACTAAATTTAAAAAGTCAATCTTCCAAACTCCATGGGCATGATTCATGAACATTTTTGCACGATTCAAAGTGACTTTGCATGGCTGAAAAGTGACTTTGCACTGCTGACACGAACACTGATTCATGGAACTGTGCAAAGTATTCTTTTGGCAGTCCAAAGATTGTCCAAAGTAATTTTAGGCTGCAAAAATGACTATGCACCAACTTTTCACAGGGCCTGATTCACAGAACACTTTCCTATGGGATTGCTGCATTATAAACTGCTTCTGTGAATCAGGTGTTTAGATTTTACACTGCAAAAATATATACTTTGCACAGTTCCATGAATCAAGGTTTGTGTCGGCAGTACAAAGTCACTTTTTAGCAGTGCAAAATCACTTTGAACCGTGCTAAAAATTCTATGAATCAGGCTCATTCTTTCCCTAAGAATCGTGTTAAACAGAACGAAAAGATTACAGTTGTGATGAAAACAAAAGAATTGCAAAGCCATTTGCAGCTTTGCATGTAGAATCCAGCTAAATATGTGACGGAAACTTTGACAAAATCTCTTCCACCAGTCTCTCTAGAATGGCAGAAGGGAATTATCTGCAAATGATTGACAAGGGCCGATTTAAAAAGAAGTATTGACAACCAGCAGGGAAGTAATCACAATGGTCCAGGGCGGGCATGTTGTACTGCTTTCTTTTTGATTTTCTCAAATGTGGGCACCAATTTTACATCAATTTTACTTTTGAGACGGATGTTATTGTGAGCACTGAACGCTATTTTTTTTTTATTTGGTGCACACACGCGGTGCGTCTTGGGTACAGAGGCACTTCATACATTGAACTGGGAAGGAACAGCATGGCTCGCTCATTCTTTGGACACGTTGCTGCCAATGTGTGCGCGCGCAGGGTACATTCTGAAGCCTTGAGTCTGCTGAATTGGAACTCCATAGACAACACACAAAAGGAGGCTGCCACCCGCAAAGTTAAGTAGCGCATAAAGTGGACTCTCCGTCTGCTCGTGGCCTTCGCCCTTCTGTTGCTGCCACAAGTCACAATGGCTGGCAACCCAGTTGTCCTGGCACAGTTTACGGTAATCGCAACCACTGTGCACATTGTGACATTTGTGAGAACTTGCTCATTACCAAAGGCACACCGATGTGGAACAATGGATAGGCATGCGCTGACTGGACTAAAGAGGGCTTGAGACAAATTGTACTGTACCTTAGCAGGGAGTCAACCATTTATTTTTATTTTTTTACTTCCTAATTTTAAGGATTTGTCAATTCCATTTACACACTGAAATCTGATGGTATCCAGTGATTGCATCGAATACAAACCATTGAATGGCAAAGCATCGAAAAAAATGTATTGAAAAAAGGCATTGAATGCATTTTTTCATAGGTAAAGGGTTTATTTTAATTAAAATGGGTTTTAAGGGGTAAAAAAACGGGGATTGGGGAGATCCCCCATTAAAAAAAATGCATTCAGTGGTTTTTTTTCTTTGTTTTTTTTAGATGCTTTGGCATTCGATGCTATCACTATAAACCAATCTGATTAGTGAGGCCACATTAGAAAATTGATTTCAACGTATTAGTATTGCACCACGTTCAGGTGCAAACCAGGGATTCGACTTTTACTGTGCACTAGGCTGAACGAGCAGCCTGGGATGGTTAAAATAAATGCAATTACAATTTTATAATATAACTTGAGAATAAAATAGGCAATTTCTGTTAATATGCTGTGCACGTTATTGCTGGTGGCTGGTGAAGTTGCTATTTGGAGGGGAGTAAACCTGTTCCACGAATATGTCGGGAGCAACCGAGCATAGATGGGTTTGGGCGTACTCAAGAAAATTGTTTAAATGTTTTAAAATGATGCACATTGCTGTACACTTTCAGTTAAAAATTGGGTAAGACACCATACAGTTTACAATCGGCTTAGTAGGATAAGACATAAATACATCCATAAGATGCCAAGTCACCAACAGTGCACAAGATCATTTTTCAATGCATTTTCCTGATGCCCACTATATGTCAGTATTCTGCCAGTGTAAAAAAACATTGTCATGCTCACTATGCCTATACATGTCAATGCTGGTCTTAATGACCCTGCAGACACCCAAGCTCTCACCATTGCAAACACAAACAAAGCGCAAGGCTTCTATCACAGAATCTCCAAGCCAACTCCCAACAAAGTCTGCATTCTTTACTGGCTGGCAGACTGTAACTGCCACACTAACATCCTAGGCAGCAACTCATGCCCATGGTCCAACCACAATCTTTTCCTTTTCACCATCAATGACGTAACCCAACCAATTATACCACATACCCTAGTGGCACCATTAAGAAACTAACAAAACATCACCCCTCACAGCATACTCCCCCTACTACTACCACTCACAACTCACCCTAACACCATCTCTGATCCTACAGACATGGTGGCTCTCTACAACCAAACCTTCCTTGATGCCATTAACAAAGTTGCCACTTTGAGCAACCATTAAACAAACCAACTGCCAACCTAAACTCTTGGTACACCCCTAGCCTCAAAGCCTTACCAGCTGTGGGATGTTTTCATCGACGCATCCATGCCCTACAACAGTACTGTGCATCGCTGGCAGCAGAAACATTAGAGTGGCCACCAGAAAGCATGCTGCTCGCCAGAAATCATCCAAAAATGTGCAGTAAAAATCTGAAAGATAGGCTGCATCTACTTTTGCCTCTGTCAGTGTTAATACAGGAGACCAGCAAAATCAGTGCAAAGGAATACAGAGCTGTTAAAAAATCGGTTTTTATTTGGTGTCAAATTTGCTAAAATCATGGCTCAGAAAACCACCAAAAAGATCCAACCTTCTTGTTGGGTGTTCTACATTACTCTACTGCAAGAATCCACATCAGTACAATATCAGGAAGAATCATATGCTGTCAAAGTAAAATCCCCTTTTAAAGATAGACAGCTGTCAAAAATGGATGCGATACCGGTACTCACCACTACCAGAAAGCCGGCGTTTTAAACCAGACACTTTTGTAAGTTTGAACAATTGAACTCAAACTATCCCAAAGAAAGACTTGCTAAGAGGTGGAGACAATTTAAAACTATATCCTGAAATGACTTGAAGGAAGAAATTGTTTAATGTATGTATTACAAATGTGGGTTATATTGTGTAGGCATTGGTTGCAGAGTTAAGAAGTTTCCCACACTGGGATCAAAGAGATTCCACACCTCCCCCCTGAACAAAAGAAACTTCCTTTTGCCCTTGGCCAAGAGATTAACAGACCCATGGGAACAGGAACCAGCCAAGGCACCCTGGTATGCTGGCAGGAACACAAGACAATAGACTCTTTCAATTGAATAGGATATGCTGATTTGGGTGTGACTTATCAACAGCTGCCCTGGCAGAGGCAAGCCATGTGACCATCTGACTCTCCAAGCTTCTAGGGGCGGACCAGACTGGGTTGTGGATTTAATATTGCACCAAATATATGTTTAAGGAAAATGCTTCTAAAATATTGTATCAAGCTGACAGAAATGTACAACTTTGGGATTCTTAATATGAAAAATGCACTCACAGTTCAAGACTAAACTGGACACCGTGGGATGTTCTGAGGCCAAGTCCCATAATTATTAATATTGTGGATGCAGTGTTTATGCTAGAAACCTAAGACCTTCCAGTAATATGCTCAATGAGGGTGTGTAGGTCTGTGTAAAATTGGGGGCCGGACCAATATTGAGAAACCTACCAAAATCGCGACTAAGTTATCATTTCTGAACTAAAGCTCTTAGGAAAATCAGAGTTGGAACATAATGTACCCTAAGTAATCTGTGAGGTGTATATGTATTATGAACAACTGGGAAACATGTTTGTTATCACAAATTGATTTTCTATGAAAAAGCAAAGGGGAGTTTCTTCACTAGATTGTAAAATGGCAGCATCACTCTGACTCATTCTGACTCACTACTCCTTTCTCCAGTCAGGGCAAAGAGAATCCTCTAACCTATCAAATCCTTAGTGGGTTGGGCATAGAAAGTCAGTGTCCACACCCACTTAGAAAACACATAAAAAGAGACTGCTGAGACCCAGATAGGGACACTCACTTTCCACTTTAACTGATTTGTTGAGCAGCACTCTGCCGGACCGGATCCAGACAATATCCAGACTCCAGAGACTCCAGAACTTAGACTCCAGATAGATCCAGAACAAAGCTCTAGAACCCAGCTCTAGAACCTTAAGCAGGGGCCTAACCCAAAAGCGGAACTCTTCTCAGCAGGGCTCAGAATCCAGAATCCAGCAACCTAACCAAACTATTCAACAGCCTTGCCGTGATGTTCACTTCTAGCCCAGAACCCTGTGCCAGAACCGAGATCCAGAGAAAGCAGAGCTGTATCCAGAACCCATCAGATCGAGTTCAAGAGACCAGACCAGACTGCCGTGCAGTGCCGATAGCAGACCAGAGGCCGTGCTGTGAGCAGAACCCAGAGGGCCAGAGACCTGTCTGGTGGCGAGAGAACCGCAGCCCAAACCTGACCATATCTGTGACGAGGTCCATTCTATTCCAAAACTAGGAGTGAGTATCCAGTCTAAGAACTGTAGAGAACCAATCTCTTAGTCTAAGTAATCTTATCCCATCCATTTCAGCCTGTCCAGAACTGCATTCAAAATTTTGTGTCCATCCTGTGATTTCAAATCTGTAAAAGCGTCATCTATCATTCTGAAATCTTAATTTTATTTTTGAAAATCTACCTCCACAAAAACGTCTGTATCTTTTGAACCGCACGTCCTAGAAGTGAAATGTAACTGTAATTTTAAACCTAAGATCCTCAGCTTTCCAACACACCTAAACGACATATCAACTCCTTATAATTTTTTCGTAATCGCGATTTATGCACACAGAAAAAGTGCTGTGAATTGCAATTTAGCTCAATTTCATTTTCTGTCAAAATAGCTGCTCCTTGTTCTCAATTGCTGAATTTAGTTTTCAACCTAATAATCATTCATGAATTATTGCTAGTGTTGACCTGAACCAATCTAAAGTAATTATCACTTATTCTGAATATTCTTTGGTGAATTAAAATCATTTTAGCATATTTTTCACTTTCCCTGCAACCACCTTCAAAAGTATTTTTTCCTGTTTAAAATCATACCGGTCTTCTCTAAGCTTGCTGGGGGGAACTGGGATTGAACTGCATTATTAATTGTATTCTTGAAACCTGTGTGTCCTCATTTCCATCTTTTCCTATTGCATAAGGGGGGAGTGAGTTGTCACAAGGGAAAAAGTGATCATATTATCTCTTGTTGAAACCATATCAAGTTTATTTCTGTGTTGCATTCTTTACCACCTTGCATTTCCTTGAAACCATATAAAGTATTCTCTGCTACCTGATCCTTTCTATACCAGCTCCTCATTGATTAAAGAGAGTGTGCTATTGTAATATTACCCATTGTTAACCACTATTATATTCATAAGTGTGCTATCAGATATTATTTTGTTCATAAAAGTGTGATATATATATATATTGTTTAATTTTTCGAATAAACCTTTTAATTTGCAAAACAAACCTACTTCTTGGCTCAGTGAGGTCAGGGGGATTCAAAGAGAGGGGCGTTATATAAGGGTTCATCATCCAGAAATAAGAACATTGATATACAAATATATATAAATAAGGGCTTCCATTAGGCATCGCAGACTAGGCATTGACTTAGGTGGAGTGCTGGATTGAAGTCACTTACACAGCCACAAAAAGAACTGTTGAACGTGCCTGGAAAAAATCCATTCCCCTGAGAAATAAAATAGCCCTTCATCACTCTATTCAAGCCATTCTACAATCAAAATGCAACTCCTTCAATGACAGAACAACACATGGCAACTTGGGCTTCAAAGAGCTCTTTACGATCCTACGTGAACTCGAATCCACAGCCCCCTCACCAGACTACTGCAACTAATATCTAACATGGTGGAAGAATACTCAAAAAGCCCTCCTCTGCTAATTATCTATTCTCCAAAACAAAATCAACACCAAAATAACTAAAGTAGCCTCAGCTGTCCTGACTCAAGTTACGCAACCTACGTCATCCAATCCCATACCTAAATTCGAATTCACCCCTATTACCATCATGGAAATCACCAAAATCATCAATGGCCTGAAACCCTCTAGATGTCAAGGAGACATGTGCCCAGCCCCCTTCATTAAAGGCTGCGCAGCTGAACTGGCCCTGTTCATCAGAGCCCTGATCAACAACTCATTCTCCGCCAAGAACGTACCAGGAAATCTCAAAGAAGCATGAGTACTCCAACTTTTCAAAAAACCTACTCTGTACCCCAACATCTCCACAAACTATTGCCCCATCACAATGGTTCCCTTCCTCCTGAAAATACTGGATAGAGTAGCCTACATGCAAATACAAAATTACCTGGAATTGCACAACCTCCTAGGCCTCTGCCAGTCAGGTTTCTGCCCGGATCATGGAACGGAAACCACCCTCCTAGATCTCAAAATCCAAATGGATGAGATTAAAGACAAGGGCAATCTGGCCATACTTCTCCTACTTGATCTCTCGGCAGTCTTCGACCTGGTAAACCACAGTATACTCTGCAAACACCAGCTGCTTACTTCTCAGACAACGCTATAAAATAGATCAAATGCTCCCTATCCAATCACACCATGATAGTATTCTCAATCACTGCAGCACCCCTCCTCCCCCCAGACCCAGTAACCTGTGGAGTCCCCCAAGGTTCCTGTGTATCTCCAACACTGTACAGCGTCTTCACTAAGCCACTTTTTGACCTCCTAGACAATCTGGTAGTCACCTACTCTAAACACGCAGACAACACCCTAATACTCTTACCCATTACTGGCAACTCATTATGAGTTTGGAGGTAGCCATGGTGCTAATCGTGTCCGGTCCGGGTTCCTTGAATGAGGAATACCAGGTCATTCCAACCTTGGAGGACCCAGTAATTCCTCATTCAAAAAACCCATTCCCATTCAAGCACCCATAGGGCTCAATGGGAATGGGGATGGAGTTAATAACAGGCTGTTAATAACGGGCCCATTATTAGCTCTCTTGTCCCCTTGCGCAACCCACTAAGGATGTCTGGTCTGACCAGACATTCTGAGCGGGTCCCGCAAGGGAACCTCGTAATAAGGCAGAATGGGTTTACCGACACCATTACCGGGGCCATTAAACCCATTCCGCCCACATCGTAATGAGGCCCTATGACATTGATTGTACTGTCCTGAATGAAATGTATCTAACTATCCAAGCCTGGATGGAATGAAACAAGCTTTGCCTGAATGACTAAAAAACAGAGCTACTCCTCATTCGCCAGTTATGGTAAGCTAGGCAACCATAACTCGCGCCAACACCGTGCATTGCTAAGACTAACACCCAGGACATCAAAGATGACATCACAGTCCGCACTTCACCATAAGATCCGTGCTTCGTGGACAGTTCAAAACTGCATTTTCTACTGATCTAGGAACTTTCAACTTCAAAATTTCCCTTGCACAGCTCCAACACCTATTCCTACTCATTATCCATTAACAATCTAGTACACAGTACATACTTTTAGCAAAACTGCTATTTATCTTAAAATGGCATCAGCTAATGCCTTCCCTCCTCCTCAAGAGCCACCACCACTGCTGTAATCAAGGAGCATGAGAAACACTGCCACCTACCTTAGAAATAACACACGCACAGCATTTTCCCCTATCCAACTACCCCTCCAAATGAGTGTTTAGTGCCTCTTCCCTCATTTCCTTCCCCACCTTTCTTTCCTAGCTCTCCTGCAAAAAAAATAAAAATCCAAACACAACAAAAGAAATGTTCCTTTAGGAACCACCTTTCACAGTTAAAAAATAGAACTAAAAAAAATCTCATAGACTCCATCTACTTTATATTTCTCACTAAAATACATATGGGCCTCATTACGAGTTTGGAGGTACCCATGGTGCTATTAGCGACATGGCTGCCTCCAAACTCGGGTCCGGGTTCTTTGAATGTGGAATTACCGGGTCATTCCAACCTTGTAGGACCCAGTAATTCCTCATTCAAAAAACCCATCCACATTCCCATTCGAGCCCCCATAGGGCTCAATGGGAATGGAGCTAATAATGGGCCCGTTAATAGCGGGCCCGTTATTAGCTCGCTGGTCCCCTTGCAGGACCCGCAAAGGACGTCTGGTCTGACCAGACGTTCTGAGCGGGTCCTGCAAGGGAACCTCGTAATAGGGTGGAATGGGTTAACGGCACGAGCACCATTACCAGCGCTGTTAAACCCATTCCGCCCACCTCGTAATGAGGACCATAGACTTAATAAGATTTTCAAACATTTCCATTTGCATTTTGTGTTATGCTAATGGGAATATTGTGGTGTTCATCCTCCGTTCCAGGGACTGGAATGGTAGATACCGGCCTGGCAGCCTAAGTCATCAGCCCAAGCGAAGTGAGGGTGGATAATGAGGTCTCTCGACCATTATCCCCCCATTGCAGCCCCTCTGATGGGGGATGAAGGCCATTAGCACCCTAGGTTCCCAAAGCGGGAAACAGGGGTGCTAAAAAAAGGGTTTTTCTTCCTACACCGTTTAGGAAGGAAAATCATTTTCCAAGATGGCCACCATGGAAAAGGATGGTGGGTTTCCATACATGGGCCCTCTTCGCTTTCCATGCCAGCCTGCAGAAGACGAAAAGAGAAAGGTAGGACCATGTTACAACAAGCACATTTTTCTTCCCTTTCAATTCTATCCCATTTTCAAATAACTTTACCCCAAAGCCAGTCCCAGGTGGACATGGCCACTTTAACCCCATGTTTTGTCCCTCGTGGTCATGGCCAGTAGCCAGATTGTCCGGATCATGACCTTGTTCCATGATCTGGACAATCTGGCCACTGCCCATGGCCTCAGGCTACACCACAGTCGCCAAAGGTATATCACTATTTTTGTACCTACATTATGACACTTGTCAAAAAATAAAAAAACGCACATTTGCAAAACCATGCTTTTAGGTCCTTGCCAATGCTCCTTACACAAGTTTGCTGGAAATCCACCAATGTTTTAATTTTTCAAAAGTGTCAAATGTATGCACATACAATTGTCATATAACCTAGACTCCACTTAACAAAATCCATTCAGACTTAACGAAATATAATCTTTTTGCAAACCTTTGTGTAGATTTGTCAAATGGCACCACTTTATAGGCATTTACAATATTTTGGGAACCCCCTCTAATGTTGCCCCTCTTAACAAAATCCCACCAAACTTTACAGAAAGATGTATATCTCGATCTATTATCAGTTTGCCAAATTAAGTGTAGATTCGTCAAATGTCACCTCATTTATAAACGTTTACATTATTTTGGAATCCCCCCTCTAATTCTGCCCCCTCTTGACAGAATCCAAGATGGCGGGCGTTTCCAAAAATCTGACACACCTAACGCTTCACTCCAATCAATCAGCGAACACATTTTGTGTCCGCGGACATGACGCATGTCTATTAGCCAATCAGTGTCCTGTCTGCGGAACGAACGGGGAAGTGTGTCTGCAGAGCTGACATAGATATCACAAATTATTTGAGACCTACTTTTTGGTCATTTAAAAAAAAAAACTACTAGTTGGATTGCCACCAAATTTACAAAAACACGCTTTCGAGACCTAGCCACTGCTCCTGCAACAAATGTAGTGAAAATCCATATAATGGTTTGGGCTGTAGGCGTAATCAAAGTTTTTTCTCCATTCAGTCTATGGGAAAAAAAGACATTTTGGGATCCCCCTATTACTTTTCCCCCCTTGACCAAACCTCACCAAACTTTGCTAATAGATTCAGATTGGGCCATATATGTTTTCTGCAAAGTTTGGCGAATATTCGTCCAGGGGCAGCGAAGTTATAAGACACCCAAAAAGTGTTCTTCCTATGGGTTTAGCAACTTAACCATAACTACATGGCTGTTACCGCATGCCATGTATTTTAATGTTTTCGGAATTTTTCTGTATTATACTTTTTGGTGAAATGTACCACTCTGAAATATTTTCAGTTAATGGACTGGGTACCATTAGGGCACTATTTTAGCACCAAAATCTGCCACTAATGCTGTTGATAACCCCATTCAAGGCACTATCATTTGTTTTGGCCACAAAGTGTCACCTTCTCATTTAGCAGGGGTGTTTATGCCTGCACATGTATGCTCCATTAAAGGATAGTTCCGGGACTTTTTTTTTATTGTCCCTACGGGTCGGCCATGTGTTTGTAAGCATAAATCGGTAGATCGTAGGAAACTTTCCTATGGACCTTACCCGACTTTTCGCCCATTATCGCACTCGAAATCAGCCTCCATTTTGTGATAATCCTATCATTCCGCCGCATCGACCTGGCTCACCTGCCTTTGCGGCACTAAATCAAATCCCCCGCCCCTGAAACAGACTTTATCAAAACATTCATATTCCCCGCCTCTATCCGTGACGTGACTGAGCTGCGTAGGCAAACGCGCCCAGGCGTCTTCTACGCGACTCCACACAGACCCCGGAAATCAACACAGATCAGCTCACAATACAGCGCACCACAATTCGGAATATGAAACTGTACTTTGAAATCAAACCGCAAGATTGTAAATGTGGTAAAGTACATTTATTTGACATCAAATGTTTAGAGAATATTCAGCGATTTGCATTTTTATTTGCTCATGTTCCAAAAAGTTCGTATTGAGGAACGCGATGGTCCTTTGCTGTACACAGGGTCTTAGAGCATCTCACAATACAGCGCCACAATTCGGAATGTGAAACCGTGGTTTAAAAGCAAACGGCAAGATTGTACATTTGGCAAAGTACGTTTATTGGACATCAAATGTTTAGAGAATATTCAGCGATTTGCATTTTTCTTTGCTCTCGATCCAAATTAGTTCGTCTTGAGGGAAGCGATGTTCGTGTGCAGTACACAGGGTGTTGGTTTACGATAAAAATAAGCTCTTCGGTCGCACTGATAATCGCATGGCTGTTCCAACAACGAGGCACTAGGCCACCACAACGGTAGGTATGTTGCATCTAACCGTTAGTACCGCGTAAGGGCATACTTGTACTTGGCGATCGTCCCATAAAATGGTCAGGGTGGTGACGTTGTTCACGCGGAGAAGCAACTGGCGGCTGTAGAAGCCGTCCGCCGGTGTCCGGTACTCGTGACACAGACAGTAGTGAATGATGTACCTAAAAACATAAAAAATGAAATTAGTCTCACCATCAGATCCTTATTAAAATCATAGCGAGGACAGCGCTACTGGGTGTACACAAGTGTTTAAAGGCGTGGCGAGGCAGGGAGGGGGGGGGAGTGGAGTACAAGGTAAGTAGCATAAAATAATAAATAAATAGGGCCAGCTGGTGGCAAGTGCAAGGTAAGTGCAGAACAAGTGCTGGGAAGGGGGGGCTGTAGGATACTGAGACAGTCCCCCAGTGCAGGGGTTGACAGGGAGGCAGTGCAGGTGGAGAGTGGAAGGGCCCAGGACCGAGGTCGCAGACAGTGGACCAGTTGTAGCAGGGGAGAGGGAGAGAGAAAGCAGAAGCAAAGAGGAAGGTTTTGAGGTGCTTCAGTAAAAGCAGATGTTTCTCCTCAAGATAGTGCGCGGTAGAAAACAATATGCCACATAGAACGAACAAGTACAACTGAACCCGTCTTTAAAGCCACTGTATAGTAATGAAATTGCGGTATAAACTCATCAAAAGTTACTTACATTATATTTGCATTTTCCATTGTGTCTCTGTGTAGGGCAGACCCGAAACACCACTCCTTCTTTGCCGACGTTACTTCTTCTAATGAACGTGGCTCATCGTTTCGTTTCTGAAATTTTATTCATTATCTTTTCTTAGTCTTTCAGGATGGTCCCGGCCTGTCAAGGTCAAATCACAATAGAACCTTATACTGGGTCGTGGGCCGTTCCGCCACCCGAGCAAAACATCAAAGCAGCTGACCTTCACTTTGAGCGAGCACACATTTCTAGTTAGCTCCAGTTAGTGTAAGGGCATCTTGTCTGCGTGCCTTTTTTTTTATTGTCCCTATGGGTCGGCCATGTGTTTGTAATACGGAAACATTCTATAATTTTTGTAAAAATGATTTATATTACTGTTTGGTTTAATTGCAATGGGCCTGCAACATGAGGAGACTCGAGAGAACAGACAATCAAATTACAATCATTTAAACCGTGATGTGTATTTCTCAATGAGCTCTGCTTTAGGTGGACATGGAACAGAGGCAATGTTGGGTGGCAATGCAGTTGTCCCCTGCATAGGTTCGTTCACCACTCCATGTATGTGCCTATCGAGGACATCTACGATAAGTCTCTCAATAAACTCATATTGCATATCCTCAAACACTGGTTTGATCACCCATTGTTTACTTCTTTTAGTGAAGGCCTTATTGTAGCGAAGCGTCCCTAAAGTTCCGGTCGTCCTACTTTGTTGACGGCCAACATTATGGTTATGTGCCAAGACCGCTAGAAGAGTCCGATTTATCATGCCTTCCATGCCAAAATGCAATCTTTTGGGCCTGTACTTTAGGCACATATTGTGGAACACCTCCAAATCTCCTGTGTGGCAGAATTCCGTGAGTCCCCTCAAATCTCTTGTTATAGTTTTATCAAATACAATCTTTTCAATGGCCTTGTGAGTGGGTGATGAAGGAATCAACCACTTCTTCTTCCGTGCCTCCTCTGTGGACAAATGGCCATGTTCACATTTGTGGAAATGCTCATTTGTCGACCATCGATGTACGTTGCTACAGTGCAACATTACTGACCGCCATTTTTCCAGTAGAATTTCCAACGACCCTTCACATGTTTTTGAGCTCCACCAAAGATGGTTGCTGATTGACTTGGACCACTGTGAAATACCTTGCATATCTTTTTTTTTTCCTGCAGCCGACAATTTTTTATTGATTGTTTTTGCAAGATGCCATACGTCAAATTGGTGATTTATATTTTTGTACTCTTCTCTCATTGTCTTGGCAATTGAAACGTGTCTGTCCGTGGCTATCAGGTCGATCACCATTCCCCGCGATTGTAGTTCTTGCAATGATGCTACAAAGCCAACTTTCTCCATGGCCACTGAGGATGTACTTTGTGACACCTGCACGACCACCGAACTCACAATTTTCTTACTTTCCATGTCCTGAAAGTGGTAGGTGCAGTACTTGGCTGAAAATCCTGGGCTGTCGCACTGTCCATCACCGGCTAGCCTGAAGCGTTTGCCCGCGAATGTACTTTCCATTGACATTTTTTCCATTCTCCAAGCTTCGCTGATGGCTGGAAATAGATAATCGGTTTGGTATTTGTAGAACTGACTTTTCGCAATGAAATGGATTCCCACAAACTGAAAGAAATACTGTAACTTTTTAAAACTTGAACCACTAAAAAGTGCGGCCGCTGCACAAAGTAGATTGCCTGCTGGCAGTTGCCCCAGCATGGGTTGTGCAGACCATGCGAACGGATGATATTGTGTACAGGTGGCATGTATTTTAAGGTTAGTGCCTCGAATTGCACGAGTCACATTAATCAATGGCTCCCCACATACTTCCCCACCAACCCAATGCCCACATTTCATCATCATAATAATATCCATCAAACAGCTATCGAATACAATGAATTTGGCCTCTTTCCTTATACTGTCACTCTGCATCCCAGCTGGTTCGGCCTGTAACGTTGAGGACATGTCACTCGCATGAAAGGTACAATCTCTGATATCGTCTTCCGCTATGCTGAGTGATATTGATGGTGTTTCATTGTCGTCCACTTCATTCTCTTCCATTGCAACATCTGTTCCTTGTCCGGAGATGGGAGAAAAAAACAATGTCTTCAACTTTCGCGCGCTCTTATTTTTTGCGGGTGTGGATTCTGTGAATTGATCTCCGACTGCATCCAAACTACCAGGAGGACATTCACTATCAATGGCTGGTGGTGGTATAGCTCCGTTGTCAATCACTTCATATTCTTCCCATTGGCACGATGCATCTCCAGTCTCAAGTCCCTGCCAAAAGGTTTGACAAGCAACATCTCTCGTTCGCTTCACTGTCTGTGTAGATCTAGTTCTTACACCCACTCGCAACTAGAGGACAGATTAGAAAAGGGATGTTCAGTTTAAACACAACTTACAGTATTGAACTATTGACAGTGAAAGACAACATAATATAGTGAACAGGACACTAACCTTCTTTTGCTTTCTTTTCTTTGAAACTTTCTTGCCTCGAACTTCAACATCTGGACGCTGTTGCTCCGACTCGTGTGTGCATGTCTCCACTTCCTCTCGCGCTGCAACGACTATATTTTCATGATAAGCACATCCATCACTCACTGAGGCTCCATCGACTCCCTGAAACATAGAACTTTCATTAGTATGTATAATAATATTGAAAACACAAAATGTACTTGGGGACCAATACCCATACGTACATCTCAATAGCAAAACACGAATTAACGCATTGTGTAGAACATTCAAACGACAATAGTTCACGCATTGTTGATCTAGTTAGATTGAACTGTCAAGATCCATACCTCGGGCTCCGCATAGACTTCCATTGATGATATTATTGAAGATGACGCTTCAGCAACTCCCTGAAACACAGTAATTGCATTAGTATGGTTTTCTATTTTGTTTAAAAGAACATAAACTTTCTGCAGGCGTCAACGGCTCATCTAAATAGACCTGCACAAATGATCAGTTGTCTAAAATAAATAATGGATATCTAAATATGATTCGATTTGCTCCATCGTTGGAAGTGTCACCACCCAGAGATCTGCATCAACTACTAGGGGTGATGTTCTTGTTGAAGAAGCTCCGTCAGCTCCCTGAAACATAGTACTTGCGTTAATAAAGAAGGAAGTATAGCGGATGTAATCACGTCATTTGATCTCGCATGATTGATCTGTCAGTATCCATACCTCGAAATGCATAAGAACATCAAGGGACGCTGTAACTGCGGTGCACACTTCTGCAAGCTGTTGCGCCGACCCGTAACTGCATGCTCCCCCTTCTTCTTGGACTAATGCTCCATCGACTCCCTGAAACATAGGACTTTCATTAGTAATGAACACAATATTGAAAAAAGAAGACACATAGGAGGGCGACGACAGAAGGACATACCAATGGCTAAAAACGAAAGAAACATTGTGTGTAACAATCACGCTACAAGAATGCAAGATCTGATGATCTCCATCGATGGAACTGTCCGGAAACGTACCTCGAGCATCTGAGTGACATCTACGGTTGTCGTCAATGCGTTGGACTCCTCAGCATCTCCCTGAAAGACAGTACTTGCATTATTTTGGATAACAATAATTATAACTGAAAACAAAGACTAGAGGACGAGTACTGTGGTGTACCATTAGGTAAAATGATTACACGATCAATTAAAACTATTGATTTACATGCCTAAAACAAGTCAGTGTCAGAATAGCTAAGTAAGATTACCCGATAGGCGCTTGAAGTGGCTGATGACTGCAATAACGACACGGATGGAGAATCTTCCGCCTTCATATTGAGTGGATACATAAATGGGGAAATTATTGTTAGCTAATGCTACACACTACCGCAAGGCCGAGAGACAAATACGTAAACTTGACTCACCAGTGGAGGGATGTGGACGAATAGAGTGGGAATAGCGGTTGAGAGCAATTTTCGCCTCGCTTGCGGTGTTTTCTTCTTTATTAGCAATGATGTGGAGTACATGTCTGGGCTAAAGTGCCTGCTGCAGATGCGGTATCGATCACCCCTCTTGTCCGCAAAGACTTCAAGGACTCTACTTTCTAGCTCAGAGGCTGGATATCCGCAATATCGGACCCATTCTCTTATCTGATCTATTGTCTTAGGGAAAACATGCATTATAGTATCTTCAGATTTGTTATGGGTCTTCGAAGGGCAACCGCCAATGGAACAGGCAGGCATTATGGAAAGTTCTGAAAAGTAAAGATCAACAATTCTCTATGAATACCAATGTGTTAAAACATTAAATGACACATAAAAGGTTCAATGCAAGGTCCGTTTTGGTTCTTGGAACTATACACGTTATTCACATGCGGATAAGTATTTCAATAACTTTCAAAAAATAGAAAAAGTAATTTGACTAAACTCAGAACATGTGACTAGTTCCTTGCATGTACTGTCGTGAACGAAAAGAAAACATGGATGCAATTTGATGACTACTAGCAAATTGGACGCAAAATGATTATGGTACATGGACTTACCTTGACGAACAAACAGTTAGATGCAGGGATCAGAGTAGTTTCTTGTCGTAGAACAGGGAGCAGTTCACAGGTTGCAAACTGACGAGTTTGCTCAAAGTGGTCACGGAAGTTCACAGAGACGAAGAGCAGATAACGAGCACCTTCACGGGTTGACTAGCAAAGCGCAAAGAAGTTCTCATTAGAAATATGAAGTGGGTTATAAAGAATTCGAAACAGGGGTGTGTTTGTGAATGAATGACGTGTATATGTCGTGGCATTATGCGGTCTGCAGGGGGCCGTCCAGCGTGAGGGGGGATGCTTGGCAGGAGACACAGGGTCTGGAGGTAGACATGGGAACAACAAACCCATGCTCTATAGACCACTTTGAAGTGTACATGGTCTTTGGCACCTCTTGGCCTTTATCGCTCCCTGACAGCTCCACTTGCCAGCAGCGCAAGTACCCCGGTGCGAACTGCCTTTGATAGGGCGGGGGGTGGATCGGGGCGGTGGTCGTGCAGACAAGACACAGGAAGACTCGTGAATGGAGACACACTTATGTGGATTGCAGGGGGCCGTCCAGCGTGAGGGGGGATGCTTGGCAGGAGACACGGGGTCTGGAGGTAGACATGGGAACAACAACCCATGCTCTATAGACCACTTTGAAGTGTACATGGTCTTTGGCACCTCTTGGCCTTTATCGCTCCCTGACAGCTCCACTTGCCAGCACAAGTACCCCGGTGCGAACTGCCTTTGATAGGGCGGGGGGGGTGGATCGGGGCGGTGGTCGTGCAGACAAGACACAGGAAGACTCGTGAATGGAGACACACTTATGTGGATTGCAGGGGGCCGTCCAGCGTGAGGGGGGATGCTTGGCAGGAGACACGGGGTCTGGAGGTAGACATGGGAACAACAACCCATGCTCTATAGACCACTTTGAAGTGTACATGGTCTTTGGCACCTCTTGGCCTTTATCGCTCCCTGACAGCTCCACTTGCCAGCACAAGTACCCCGGTGCGAACTGCCTTTGATAGGGCGGGGGGGTGGATCGGGGCGGTGGTCGTGCAGACAAGACCCGTTTGCCGCAGGGCCTCACCAAGGAGAGGCCATCTAACTGAATGTAAGAGGATGGCTGCAGGATCTACTTATGGAAGGCAGGGGGGTGAGTTTATAAATACCTCACCCTCCCAGGAGAATATATGGGGGTCATCTCTGTACCCGGTGCCCAAAAAGAGGATTTATTATGATCAACCATATTTATTATTTACCTATAACCATGTTTTGTATCAATAAAATCCAACAGCTTTTTATTGCCAACGCTTGATGCCAACCCACAAAATAATATATGTATGACTGCTGCATATATGGGTTCAACGGTTATGTGGATTGAAGGTGTGCGGCCAGCGTGAGGGAGGATGCTGGCCGGAGACATGTGGTGTGACAAGACAAGGCACTGGAAGGCTATTCAACGGAGACACACTAGATTCATTTAAAAAATCAAAACAACCATTGCTAAAATATATGTTGGGCTTTATTTTAGATTTTAGTTAAACATAAATAATAAACATTACACATTGTAAAGTTGAGGTTGCAGCACATCGAGGGAAAATCCGCGGTATTGTCCACTGTCACTGGGGAAATGTTGTCTAATGGCAAGTACCGCACAGGCAGGTATTACTCTCCGAACGCGGTGTCCGAGCCTCCCGTGAAGCCACCAAGTGAAGCAACGATAGGCCACCAGCCTGTACCACCTGTGAAAAAAAAAGATGCAAACTGTATTAAACTGACCAAACTTTCTTATCAATGTCGATTCAGGTAACACATGTCATTTTTCTTAGAAAAAAATTATATCTAGAAAATGCACTATATGGAACCAATTTACATGCGTTCGAATGATATGTAAATGTAATTTTATATGTGGGAGACGACCATGAAATAGTGGTGGCATCACTGACATCACAAACAGAGTATACTTACTCGTTACTCGGATTACGCGGATGAACAGTGCCACGAAGTTCGTGCATAAGCACCATCATCATCCTCAACACTGTCCGTGAGAGGCAGGCTTCCCTGAACTCTGGCAGCTCGGTGATGCATTGCGGACTTTGCTCGCCTTCCTGCAGACTTTGCTCGCTTTCCGAAATGTAGGCCAAGCACCCGGAATTTTCACGGCAGCAGCAGTTCTCCTCCTCAGTTGGCATTAGCTCGCACCGATTGCACGTGCACCAGGTGGAGACGCCGTCCATGCGACATGGTCCAGGCTCTTCATCCGTTGACTGGTCCTCCCAACTGCCGTCCGAATCCCCATCGTTTTCGCGTGCTTGCCTTTCCAGTAGTTCCTCCTCGGTGTACTCGGGCTCGTACATATACGGCATTATTGTGGCCATTGTGCGGTAAAGATAGTAAAATAATTTACAGAGATGGTACAGGTGTTCACACGGGCTACAAGCGGCGAAGGTAGCTGACCAGAGCACTGAAACGAGTCACAGAATACTCAAAGTAACACAGAGAGAGGAATGGAATCGAAAATCTGCTGCTGTATGTTGTGAAACGGTCTGTTTATACTTATTGGGGAAAGAGGCGTCCTGCCATTTCCATGGCAACACGTCAATAGCTGAGGCGCAGCGATTGTTGACACGAGACGTGCTTGAAATGGGCAGTACGCGTCTGCTGATGTCAGGCTCAGGGGCGGGGGATTTGATTTAGTGCCGCAAAGGCAGGTGAGCCAGGTCGATGCGGCGGAATGATAGGATTATCACAAAATGGAGGCTGATTTGGGGGAAAAGTCGGGTAAGGTCCATAGGAAAGTTTCCTACGATCTACCGATTTATGCTTACAAACACATGGCCGACCCGTAGGGACAATAAAAAAAAAGTCCCGGAACTATCCTTTAACTGTACAAGCTGGTATCTTGATTTGAAAGTCGTCTTATACGCGATCGGGGTGCATCATTGCTAGTCGTTCGTGAACCAGAGGCTAAAACCCTTGTATATAAAGCAAGCAACTGCAGGAACTGTGGGTTTGATCCACTCGAACCATCATCTCCAAATATGAACATACCTCCCCTTACATTTAACTATTATTTTCCATGCAATATAGAAAGGTCTGCATAGTAAAGCGTTGAATGTAAAGTACAGTAGTCAAAGACTAGACTATCAGCACCTAACAGCTGTTCTGTGTTCTGTGATCAATATCAATATTAAGATGGAGTGATTACTATTCGATTTTAAATTATGATGTAGAGGGGATAATGGAAATTGGGCAATCTTAAAGTGAGAGGTGCCAGAATAATTCCTTGCTTCAATCACTTGTTATTTTCTTGAATTTCTATAAAAAGGTGCACCTGTAAAATGCAGTTAATTATAAATAAATAAATAAATATATAAACAAAACAAAAAAAACAAACAAACAATTACATGTTTGCTTGAGATGCTGTACCTGACATACAGCATAACTGTATTAACATACTGAACTTTTCTTTGAACGGCATAGGTGAAAAAGGTACTTTTATGGCCCAAGGATTGAGGAGTACTTTAAATTTATAAAAATGCATGCACTTTTCAAAAAATAAACTGCTGTCATTTAAATTGGTACCATGTTGCACTTGTAGGGTGAATTGCCCATAACCCGAACAATAAAAAACAATCCCAAATATTCAATGCATGGTTTGCAAAGAAAACAATGTTGTATTTTTTATTTTTTTTATTTGTGTGAAACAAAATTTGAATTGATTTTTACAAAAAAAATAATTTTCCGAAAGAATTTTCAATATCAGTGTGTCGAACAGCTTTCAGTATTTCGGACGTGAGTTTTGAAATAAAATAAAGCGAGGTTAACTTGCTTTTTCAGCCCAAATAGGCCTTTTTAAACTGATGGCTGAGATTGAAGACTCGGGTGATTGTAGTGGTAGCCAATTGACTCAGGGTGTCTAGTTTGTACATAATTTGTTGCACTATTTTGGAAGTGGCCATCAGCCAGGTTGGTTTATCCCACTTATCATTCTTGACCACCAGCAAGATTCACTGTCGATCGAGGGATCCGACGAGAAATGCTGCATGTAGGCTGTCCTGATTTGTTTTGTTTCTGGGCAGCCTATAACCAGATGACGAATTGTCTCAGTTTCCTTTTTGTTCTGGCATAGTCTGCAATGAGCTGTGTTTGAAAGTCCTCTGATGGCCTTAATTTCATTTGTTGGTAGCAAGTTAAGTCTCGCCCTTAAAAGACAGTTTCTGGCTTGTCTGTTTGGGAATTGTTTTATAAATCCCTGGAGCTCGTTTAGTTTCTTTATGTTGGGGGGCAGATGTCGTGTTAACTTGTTTTCCATTGCTTTTGCCAGAGTCGTGATCCAGTCTAGTTCATTGATCTTTTTCGTTATTTTTGCCGGGTTTTGGATTAAGTCGTCTTCTGTGCTCTTAATTGAACTCAACAGCGTGGAGATGTGTGTCTTCCAGGATTGTAGGGATTTGTTTGAGTCAACCGCTAGTTCTGCTTTTATCACTTTGTAGGGCAGAATGCTCTTGGGTAACAGCATTGTTCTGTATAACCTCAGGGTGTTACAGTTTATGGTCCCTTGTAAAGAAAGGAGACTCAGTTCTCTTCGTATTGATGTGACTGGTGTCGAAGCCGGAAGGGAAAGAACTGTTCTCCAATAATAGGCTTCAAGTTTTGGCCAGATGTCTCTCGGCAACAGGATCATTGCCTCTGTACCATAGGTTATGGCAGGGACTACTTTCATTTTGTAGTAGTCAATTGCTGGTATCATTGAAAAGCACCCAAGTTTTTGGTCGATCGCTTTTCCTTGTGCCGCCAGCTTCCTGATTTTTATTCTTAGATGTTCTTGCATAGCTGTTTCTTTTTTGGTGTTGTCTACTATGATTCCCAAGTATTTAAAACTTTTACTTTTTCGATATCAGCCGATTGGAAGAACCATTTTGATTTTTCAGTTTTATTTGTTTATTTTTGTAGGGTAACATTTTTTATTCCTTTGTTTACTTCCAAGTGGTTTGATGTTGCATAGCCAGAAAGATTTTCGAGTTGGCGCTGTAATCCAATTGGGGTCTGATCAATTAGTATAAGGTCATCCGCGTAGAGTAACCAGCTGATTTTATGTTTGCCTAGTTACGGTGGAAAAGATCTAACAGAGGTTTCTGTTTCTTTAAAGTCACCGAGATAGGCCTGAAAAAGAGTGGGGGCTAACGGGCACCCCTGCTTGACTTTCCTTTGGATCGCTATGGATTTTGAGAGAGATCCTTGGCAATTTAATCTGACTCGCACAGACGTGTTGGTATGTAGAGATTTGATGGGATTTAGAATCTCTTTAGGACAAAACCAGCTTTCCAGTTTACTCCATAGGAAGGTCCTGTTAACCCTATCAAACGCTTGAGAGAAGTCGACGAAAGCCAAGTGGAGCTTAGTGCCTCCTTTTAGCACTTTACTTTTCAGGACACTTATTATGAGGATGTTTGCAGCGGGTCCCAAGTTCTTCTTAAATCCTGACTGGAAGGGATCTTTGGGCGCCATGTCACAGCCCATTTTTGGAACCTTTTCTGTAGGAGGGAGACAAATAATTTTCCTATAGGATCCAGCAGCGCGATGGGCTGTTAGTTTGAAGGATCATTGATGGCGCCTTTCTTGTAAATTGGAATGATCGTGGCAGTAGTCCATGAAGCCGGAATTGATTTGGAGTCTGAGCATCTTGCGAAAACTTTGCTGATGAAAGTGGACCAGGCTTCATGATGGGCCTTAAAGTCGATGTTTGTAATGCCTTCGGGTCCCGGTGCTCTTGGGTTTTTCAGTTTGGTTATTGTGTCGTAGATTTCTTCTTTGTCGTTTAAAGTTGTCCAAGGATTCTCACGGCTTTCTGAAAATTGAATTTTCTGGTCCAAAGGTAGTTTGAAAGTTTCCTTTATGTGCTTTTCCCAGGTAACTTCACCAATCACGTTTTTGATGTTTTCGCTCCTGACAGTTGTCTTAGAATTTAGCAATGACCAGAATTCTCTTGAATTTTTGGTGCAGATGGCTCTCAGTATGGCTTCAGAGTCTTGTTGTTGTAATTTTCTTTGGTGCAATCTTATCCAGGTACGATAGACCAGTTTTGCTTTTAACTTAATAATTTTTGCTTGGTCCGTGCTCCACTTAGCTGCCTGTCTGATGGCCTTCCGCTATTCTTGTCGCTTTTCGACTAGGAGAGAGTCATACGAGTGTTTTGCAGATTTAGTGAACAAGTTTGTTTTTAGACAAGACTTCTTGTACAGTGTTAACAAGGGGCCATAGTCGGTCATGTACTTCCGGTCACTGGATTTGGACTTCTTGTACTTATTAGACAGGTCTTCAATGTCTTTCGCTGAGAGGCGTAGTCTTTTACCCTGGACATTTACTTCGTGGTGGTAAGGCAGCGAATCTACATGGTCGTTTATACTTTTCCAAGATGTAAATAGAGAATTCTGGTTGCTGGCTTTGGTTTGCTTTACCTCAAAGGACGAGATCAAATCCAGAAACAGTTGTGAGGTGAATGTGTGATCAATTGAAGATTGTAGCACGCCATTAGACCAGGTCGCTGGCCGGTACTGGTCAGGGAAGACCGCATCTAGGCTTTGGAATTTTCTGGATTTCATTAAGACTTGCCACTGAGTCCCTCTGAGATCTGCCGGGGTCGAAGGTTTTTTAGGTTTTTGTTGTGTACATACAGCATTTTGGTCTCCACAGATTAGTATATATGACACTAAATGAACTGTTAGGATTTCATCAATTGTTGTTTCAATTTCTTTGAGAAAGGTTTGCGCTTCTATTTTCGCAGGGTTCCAATAGATGTTTAGGATTGCTAAGGGTGTACACTGTTCTTTCTTGTAAAATTCACTTTTGTGGGACCAATTTAGCAAAACTGCCAAGAGGAAGTGGTTTGCATTTAGAACTTTGACCAGGTTCAGACCGTGTCCAATGCGAGATGCCGTCAGGAGGCCAGAAGAGTGACGTCCTTTAATACTTTTGAGGGCCGGGGCCAAGGAAAGTTTGTAGCCATCTAAGGTCAGTGGTTTCGCGAGCCACGTTTCTTGTAAGCAGATTATGTCGTAATCACCTAAGTGGATTTCTCCTGGAGAGGTCAGATGCTGAAAGCCCCTCGTGTTCCATGAGCAGAGGCTTATGGTATGTCTGGTGTCGTCAAAACGCTGCTGACCTTCGTGGCTGTGGTCCTGGGGCTTAGATTGCTATTTGGAGTTTCTTGAAGTAAGAGTTTTAGGAAGCCAAGCCCATAGGCCAAAGCAGCTGACTTTGACTCGTTTGGGGCCCGCTTTGATATCGCAGGTTGGACCAATCGATTGGTTGTTTTTTACAGGACTTGAGAGGTGGGGCTACTTGCGGTGGTTGTCCGTTTGCTGTTGTCGATCCTTTGCCCTTTTTCGTCATGCTTCAAATTGAGATTGGGTTTTTCCTTTGAGATTAAACTTTCATGATCGTTGGTCAGTTTGTCGGGCGTTAAAGTGGGATTTTTCGTGCATTGGTTCCGCTTAGACGTAGAGCTCTGCGTGTCTCTATGGTCTTTCTTATAGTTTTCTTACTTTGTTTGATGCTGAGTG
Organism: Ambystoma mexicanum; assembly: GCF_040938575.1. Taxonomy (NCBI): domain Eukaryota; kingdom Metazoa; phylum Chordata; class Amphibia; order Caudata; family Ambystomatidae; genus Ambystoma; species Ambystoma mexicanum. Next base: position 1,551,007,555 of record NC_090937.1, on the reverse strand, counting down.
GGTTTGAGATCTTTCGTGTCCCTTTGAAGTGTGAGTTCTACTGCATGCTTGTTCATTTGTGTTATTTAGGTCAGTGAGATCGTAACCCAGTCCCAGTAGTTCTTTTGCTTCTTTTCTTAGTTGGTCTTTAATCGAAGCCGAAGCAATGTGTAGATAAGTTTGAGCCTTCCCTTTTGTATGGGACGGGTCAACAATCTTTAGGTCTTCTGTTTTTATTTTCCTCAGTTTTGGTACGTGGTTGAAGAGTATTAAGACAGCGCTTCGGTTTAAGATCACATCATCATAATTCCCTTGTATTTGTTCTAGTTTGAGAATCCACCGCCGTTCTTGTGTGGAATTTGAAGTTTTGCGGTATTTTTTTTCTATTTGGGATCAATAGTGATGTTCTCTTCCTGCTGGTGTTCGCAGGTCTGTGTCCGTTGTTGATTTGAAGGTGTCTTTTTCTTGCTTTTGGCCTTCCTGTGAAGTAGAATAGAGTCGGGATTTGTTTCTGTCTGAAGAGCTTTTTGATCTAGAGTTTTTCGCCGTTCGAGAGGAAGGCGTTAAAGATCGTCGGCTTTTACTTGAAATTGTGGTCGAAGAGTGGCTGGGTTTCTTTTCTGTTTCATGAAAGTGTTGAATTATTTTGTTACAGCGTTTTTCTGACGTAAGGAAGGGTGAATTTTGATTTGGACTAATGTCCTCTATGTTGTCAAGTGTGCTTTGAGAAGGTCCCAAGAAAGTTACTTTTCTCTCTAGGTTTGCCGATTTCTCCTTGGGCTCTCCTCTAGATGTTGGCTGGGGTTCATCAGAGACTCCTGGGCCATGAACTCTTCGGCTGTTTTAGGAGATTGTGGAACTGTACGTTGGTTGTTTGGGACAATCTGGGCTGAGCCCATGTTAGTGTCACTCCTTGGAGTGACCGGTCTTTCTTTACTCGAGGTTGTTTTAGAGTGTGTCGAAACAGCCAATAGTTTCATAGAATTAGGCTCTTGTTTTTCATTTCTTTTGTTTTTGTCCTTTTCAGCTTAGTTTTTCTTAGAGATCAGGAAAGGTTGGTCCGTCTATTGGGGCGAGGCGGCGTTTCCCGAGTCAAGGAGATTGGGGTCGTCCACAACCAACAACACTTACTTTTTCCGTCTTTTACCCTGATTTACTATATCCATGTTCGTTTGTATTACATCAGTTTGAGTTTGAGCATTTCTTGATACAGTTTGTCCAGTCAGGTCTATAATTGGCGAGGTTTGTTCCCCCACCTCTTTTGTAGATTTGTTTTGCCTCTGGTCAGTAGTTAGAGAGTTTGTGTCTCTGTTTTGGTACTGGGTTGAGGCAGAGTAGTGCTTTTGTTCTTTAGCCAGTTTCAGGCACTCTTTGTGGGCCATCACATAGCACTCTAGATATATCAGTTTGGAATACATCATTGCCTGAATTGACGTATGGTCTTTTAAGGTGTCGTTGAGGGATTCATAGAGTTTTGTGAATGGTATAAGGCCTATTGAAATAGCTGACATAATTGAAAACATTTCTGTTTTTTTCACTGGGGGGGCTTGTATAGGCGATTTTCCTTGGCTTCTCGAAGTTCTTGGTGAAGAAGGAGTAGATTGTTGTGCAGTTGGAAATTTCTGATGGTGTCTTGTAGGCAGCTGGTCTACAGAGAATCTTCTGTGTGGCCCACGTGGGAGAAGTAGGACTGGGAAGATCTTCGGGCTTTCAAAACCATTTCTTGCATCTTTGTGGATTTCTCTTTCAGGAGAAATTTCATAGTTTGCTGTAAAGGGTTTGGGGTTTCCCACCATGGGTGAGGCTTCAGTCTTATCGTGTTGTCCCGGACTCATTGTGTCCAGCGACGGGAATTGTGGAAGGGAGTGGTTGTCCTCTTCCCAGGGTTCATTTGATGGACTTGGTGGGACAGTCACTTGATCTTCAACAGCTGAAGATAGGAGGTTTACGGTGAACTTGGTCATCGACTGGCCTTGGGTTTGCCCCTACCGATTGTTTTAGTAAATCATCTTCAGGAAGGTTTTTTGGTGTACTTTGGTGTACTTGGTATGGTTAGAGGAGTACTCACTTGCACTTCATAGGCTGGGGGTGAGAGCTCTGAGGCGTTTTCGTGTACATTTTTTAGATGTTCTCCTGGTTCCTGAGCCTCAATTGCATTAAGGTTTATCTTCGCCAGTGCCTTTACTGGTTCAGAGAGTTTTTTTTGTGGTACCTGGTCTTCAGCCCTCACTAGCTGTGGATCCGGACTTGGTAGAACTTCTAAATGCTTTGGGGTTTTAGGCGAAACCGCACCTTGGCCCTGGCATGTGAGCAGGTTTTGTGAGACGGCTTGCTGGATTACTTTTCCTGATCTATTAGAATAAGAAGTCGTTCCATTGCCTTTTTTCTGAGTGACAACACCATTGTGTAGGTGTAGCCATCTCTTTTTACTTTCTTTTTTTTTCTTTTCAGGTCATGTGTGTTTTCCTGCATTTTGAACTGTAGGTGAAAATCATGGTCGTTTTCTTATGTTGGACTGGGCCGTTGCATTTGAACTGCTCGGCTCTTTCAATACCACTGGAACAGTCTATGGACCAACTTGGTCATAGGGGTCTGAAACGCGAGCCAATGCTGAACGCTTCAGGGGAGCACCCCGAGAGGCACGTCTCTTGGGGGCGGCGCTCAGTTGGTTGGCCTCTGCGTTGCAGTGAATGATAGCTTTAACAGCTACACGGCTGCAGGGTACGGCCTCTTCTGGCTCTGCCCCTGCTAATCCGTCCTCACGGTCCAGGTCTGACCCCCCGTCGCCACTGCTGCTGCCGGCTACGGGCCAGAGGCCTTGCTGAGCTTCGGCCGCTCCTTGCACCGCTCCTTGCACCGCCCCACCCGATTGCAGTCCCGGATCCTCTCCACGTGGCAACGCGGAACCGCTATCCCCTCCGGGATTAACAGGTGAGCGTGCCGTTTGGATTGTGTTCAAGGGGTCTGCATTTCCTGCGGTGGGGAGGTCTTCATTTGTGATGTCTTCCAAGGCCAATGGCGGGGGAGCCTTCGTTTGTTGTTTCTTTAGTCTGTGGCCTGATTTTTCCAGTGAGCATTGGGTAATCTGAGAGTCATTGGGAATCATCAGGGTAGGTTTGGTGATTATCAGTTTTTTTATGAGTTTACTTCTTTTTCCCGTTTGGCTGCAACTTTCAGACAATAAGTGGACTTGATTTGAGTCTTTTACACATGGTTCATCTGAGATCGAGTGGGGGCGCGAAGTTCGCATCCATCGCCTCTCCTCACACATGGGGGAGTTAACGGAGGCGGCAGTCCTCGCAGCCTCGACTGCCATGACTGCAGTACCGCCACTCGCCGCCACTCCGCGTCCGCTCCGTGGACTGCTGGGGTTTTAGTAGCTGGGTTGAAAGGGTGCTCCGCCTCCAAACCAAAGGATAGTGAAGGCAGACTCTGCAGCTAGAAGATACTGCAGGACTGCCACTCGCCGCCACTCCATGTTGTATTATATGCAAAAGTATCAGACGGTCCTGTAGAATCTAACGAAAATGGGGGAGCTTGCCCCCACAATGAAGTTATATCTTTGATAGAGGAAAACTGCAAATTACCAAAACTATGCATAATAAAGATTACAACTTGATCATGCATTCCCCATTGGATAACACCATATACAATTCTAATTATCCCCTATAGTCCATCACCCTATTGGTCACACATTCCCCTAAACATATGACCTACTACATCATCACTAGGAGTTCATTAATTACTAAGTGCATTGTTACCATAATCCATTTCTTTAATGCAGAAAATATTCCTAACCATCATGTGATGTGCACCCCTCCATCACATCCTGATCAAAAGTGAATATCAAGGTCAACTCTGGTTTGATGATACAATGGGCTTCCACATTATACCAGACATTGTGGCACACACAAGAAGCTCCCTGCCTTAATAGAAACATTTATTGGCATCACCTCTGCTCCTTCCATCCCAAATTATGGTACAGCCCTAGCACGTCTGCTTCCTTATCTCTCTGGGAAACAGGTGCCCATGAATGACTTGATCAGGGAACCATTCCTATGTTAAAATTTCACTTATTTATTGATTGGTAGTGTGTGGCGCCGGAAGTGCAAATAAAAAGACAATTCTTCAGGTGAGGGCAGTAGTGCTCTTAATCTTCAACAATCCTCACAAATCCCCATGCCCTGATTGCATGAATTTAAACTTCAAAGTGTGCATCCCCTCCCTTCCTCCCTGGACCCAACCTTCCTTTCTCAGTTTCTCCAATTTATGCAGCTGAATTCAATTAACTGTTATCGACACAGTGCAGCAGCATGTGGCCTTGACATATAACTTCTCTCTGGGCGGGGGGGGGGTGGGACTTCTCTCAGGATCAACTGGACAGAGCACGGCTCCATGTTAGGCCTGTTTCTCATACTTTCACAAACACATCCTTTAACATGCCCTAAAATCCAACATGGTGGAACTCCTGCTACATTGGCCCCCGGATCTCGCCTTTACCATAACACTTCCCTGACTCCATCTCATAGTCATATGCCAACTACCCACTTGCACGTCCCTTAAAACATAACACTGTATACTACTGCTAAATGCAGAATACATCACCCTAACAAATGGATTAATGTGCATTATGCCCCACCCAATGAGCACGGCTAGCCCTAGGATGCCTGCTAATATGTTGCAATCTGAACCTATTTGCCTAACTGGGACATTGCACTTGCATCCCACCACTCCCCTCTTTAGTTAATACTCTATTTAATAACCCATCTTCCCTTCTATGCTTGTCATTTTGGACACCCACAATTTGCACATGTGACGTAAACCTTACCCCATCCGGGCATATTCTTCTGGGGTACACGTCATAAAACAACATCCCCCATCTCCTGCCAAATTTACCCACGGTGTCACATCATTTTCTCGATCCGGTGGGGGTAAGACAATGTCCCCGGGAAGCCAACTAGTTGTTCTACTTTTACCATGCTGTGCTCAATTTCACAATTTCACTTCTCGGTCTGTGTGCACACTTGTTTTGTGAGGAGAGCAGCTTTATGTGGTGTTATGGACAATGTGAAGGCATCATGAAGCAAGACACAGACAACAGACTTAAAGTCCAAAATAAGGTGATTTATTAAATCAAATGTCACAATGGTTGTCGGCCTTACTTTCCCTATGCTACGGTGGGATTTCCCTACATGAACAAAACTAATGAAAGTCTGAGTCAAAAGGTTCAACTTAAAAGTCGGTCTCTGTTCAAGACCTATGCTTGCCCTCACAACTAAAGCTAAACATTGTGTTGGGATGTCAATAATAAAGGAAATTGTGATTTGAACAACGCTCTGAGCATCTTCCAGCTCCTAGCTTCCTCTTCAGCTCCTCTTCCCAAGTTCAAGAAAGTTCCACAAAAGTGCCACGATTACCTTTCTCTAGTTCAAGGCATCGCAGTTCCACACAATCCTCAGGGTGCCCTTCCCCAAGGTTAAAGCATTGAAGTTCAAAAAGAAAAGGGCAATGCGGCTCCGTCCTCAAAACTGTATTTGCAGTTCATCAAGTCTCAGGGTTTCCTTCTCCAAGAATTCAACGTGCCAACATATAATGTTCTGAGTTTTTAAATGATCAACACAACTCCCGGTCAACTTAACACTGCTTCTGGATTGCATTAACAGTTAATTCAGTGCTCCCTCTTGAATTGTTTCACCATGTCTTTGGTTTTCACAATGGAAAGTTCACTGGTCTAGGCGCAGTTGTTAGATCACATGGTTCACTCATCACAGGTCATGCAACCAGGCACCTCAGGCTCTTCAGCCAACACAGGTTTTTCTGTATCTGCTCTGTGTATAGATTCATGTTCACTTAGTTTCTTCTTATCAACCTTTTGGCTTTATGCACAGCTTCACACTCATGGCTTCTCCTGATTAGCCTCTTGGCTTTGCCACAATTTGTCATACTTCCTACGCCAGTCTTGCACCGTGTTGCACTGTATTTATTCACAAAGTCTACTTTGCAGTGATCTTATTCTATTCCTCACCTTTCTGTCATGTTCATTCACCCTTTTGTTTGTATTTAACGTGTCACTCTGAAATGGGCGTTTTCCCATTTAACCTTCATTAACTCGTATATTTTCTCTCAAGTTTTCATTCAGTCCGGTATTCAATATTACCAAGTTTTCACTCATTATTTACTTTGCTGCCTAATTTCAATGCCACCCATAACTTTGGTTTTGTTCATTCACTCGGCATTCAATCTGCTTACATCCAGCCGCTCAATGCGACACGGTCTCGAGTGAGGCTTCCTTTCACTCACTGGCCTCCGGCGGTCCTGTCAGGTAGATGTGCTGGACTCCTTCTGCTGAGTTTGATGGCTTGCCTTTGATTGCGAGCCCTGCTTGTACTTTTGATGCCTCTCTGGGATCGCACAGAAGCTCTGTTCAGCTTCCCTGTTTCTGCGGATTTGGTTGGCGAATCGCTTTCTTTTTTTTTTTGGTTTACAGCTTCAGCTGCTTTTCCTGGACCAAGGAGGCTTCCCCGCATGAGGAATTCCAATGACCACCTTCTCCTGAGCTCCACAGGTCTCCGGGGTGGTCTGCCAGCATACTGGCATTGCTGCAGGACCCACCACAGCTGCCTTCCCACGAGTAGGATCCCCTGCTGGTCTCTCCTACACAGGCCTCCCTCTTTCTCTCCTTGCTGCTCTCCTGGTCTACTCTTATACACCTGCAACCCCTTTACAGGTTGCATGAGTGAGCTTCTAATTGGGCTTGCATGTCCATGCCAGTACTCTGCAGGCATCCTCTTTGTCCCAGTACTAGAGTGGTGAAAGGAGTTACTGATGTTCACTACTCCTAGTCACCTCTTCCTTGCCTCAGTACTGTCATAGGAAATGTATGATATGATATGGTATTTTACTTATAGCAATAGCCTATAAAGGCAGAGGGAGGGTTTGGTTGGTCTTCAATAGAGAAAGAGAAATACCATGTTTCACCTGCCTCATCTGTAACCCCTCTCTTTTCACCCTTTTTCTGGTGTTTCAGGATTGATGATATTTCCTGTCATTTTGTTGTTCAGTGGGACAGGGATAACAATACTGCATAATTACTTCTGGGATAGAGGATTCTTCATCAAAGGGAAATGCAGAGTACTGTGTCTCGCATGAGGACATCCTCTCTCCAATCCCCAAGGACTTTCCACCCAAGTGATCCTCCCTCGCTTCTCCACCTCCAGGGTCAGGATCCAAAAGGGATGGCCTTTCCCTGGCCACCTAAGAATAGGATCCAGGGGGAGTAGGAGTGAGGATACCCTCAGGTTTCTCAAAACAACAATATCGTCATTGCACTCTTAGGTAGTGTCTTGGAGCAGCACCGTAGAATCATTTGACATACGCCCCAAATTACAAGAAAAAATAATAAGATAGGAACCACCACCTTTACATTTATCCCCAACCAAGACAGGGCTGATGAAAACATATAATCCAACCAATCTTCAGAACTCATTCAAGCCTCCTTTGTATAGCAAACCTCAAGTTATGGAGGTACCCTATGGCATGGGTCAGAGATCCATTGCCTGCGTCATTGGGGGGTTGTATGTGCAGCAAGAAGATCCTAAATTCTTGTACACACTCCCTTCCATTGCCGTAAGCAGACACAGAACATACCAGGTCTGGAGGCTCTTAAAACAAATAGCCTGCAATTCTGTTTTTATTAAATTCAGACAGTGCGCTGTCTGATTCACTATGTGGAGCCTCTCCCACCTTGTGATCTGCAACCACTTTGCATTTGTTGCAGTTTTGATGCCCGGCATGAGAAGGGAAGTAAACATTGTTTCTGTCTTTGTGAGCAGATGGATTTGCTCTGGGATCGCCTTGAGCTTGTCAGAGATGTCCTGGCACCATTAATTTGACCTTTTTTGTCTGTGTTTTCTTTAGTGAGCGGCATGCTTGCTGATGTGGGGTGAGTTCAATTGTAACTTTGGGTGGCACATTTATGACAGTCAAGTGGTGACCAGACACTATGAGAACGACCAAATTCAAGGTGGTGAGCAAACAGACACCTCTCCAGGATGGTGGAAGGTGGAGATATGCGTATTGTCCGCACACCCAGTACAGGTCCATCAATGCATATGTGCCATTAGTCAGGTCGGGAATAAACAAAGTCTTACTGCACCCTTCATTTGTGCCTATGAGTACAGTGTTATTTGCTCTGAAGCAAAAAGTGAAGTGTGTATTGTTTCTACACTTCAGCAGGCTTTTCAGTAAATAGCACCCTATAATAATAATATCTAGTTTATTATAGTACTACTAACCCTGCAAGTACTGAGAAAACAGTTGATGTCCTTATCCCACAGCATGGTACTCAATTTATCGACCTCGGAAGGATGAAAGGCTACGTTGGCCCAGCTGGGATTCAAACCTGCATCAGCAGGCTGCACACAGATGTCAGAACACACGCTCAACTTGCTGTGCAATCTGACCGGGAGGGAGTGATGACCAATCAGGATGCTCAGAATGTGGGCTTTATTCTAAGGCACATGCCTATGTTCAGAGTGACGTAGCTAGCCAGCACCCCCTACCCTTCCCTTCTCCACTCTCCCTTCCCTCTCACCTTAGCAGCCGTGTATTGTCCTACACGGGGCAAATGTAACTTTTTTTTAATTGGAAAACTTTTCCATGTTGATGATGTCACCATGATCAACATTGAAAATGGGCTTCTAGCACACCAGCACTGCATGACTCTCGGCCAAGCTCTAAACATAAGTTACCTTTATTTATTTTAAAAAAGACAAACTTAGCACCTGCTTAGAGGACTACACGGGTGCAAAAGGTGAAATCCTCCTCAGTGGCACATTGACCCTTTCAGTAAACGCACCACCACCACCCTCATTAAGGTACCCATACTTTGTTCAAACCTTTAACTTGGGTGGCGGCCATTACCGAAAGGGTAGGCCCGCCACTTCTGGATTCTTCTCATCGCCCTCATGTCGCTGTACCACATATTATCTGTTTCACATCTGCAACTGTATCCAAAATAAAATGTTCTGTTTCTCTTATTTCTTGCCATGCATATACTTAATATTTTTGTATCATTACTTGTACCGCTTACCTTGGGCTCCGCAGGAACACCACTCCTTATGACCTTAACTATTCTTCTCTGAATGCGTGGTTCTATCACTAACCCTTTATTTCTTCAATCAGCAGAAAAGATATGTGGAGTATAACAACAACTGATCAAAATGGGTTCTGAGTATGCAGTGGACTGTTTTTCTCACAAGTCAACCTCTTCACCTTCCTAAAATCACCCTGCTCACCTTAGCTTATGTTATAATGGGCTCTCCATCCTGCATCTGTGCAGGGGCGCAAGTTCTGAAGAAGGGCACTGGTGAATGAGTAAAAAAGGAACTACATATGGATGATGAGGTGCTAGGAAAAAGACAAACCCAGAAACCCCAGGAGAAAACTATCAACAACTGGGACGGTTCTGGATGAATTCCTAAAACTTTATGTGCATGGGAATGATAAGTGTATAAACTTTAACTAAAAAGGAATGACCTTCACCTAATGTTCCCAGGAAAATGTTCCACAGATGGACAAGAATTAAGTAAAAAGCTGCACTTAGCACACAAGCGTTTCCAACAACTTTTCCTGTCAAGCAACACGCTGTGCTAAATTATCTCCTCACAAAACCCTGATGCATCGAAGTGAAAACGAGAAAATTAGTAACTAAATGTACAATTTAAACTCAGTGCGTATCCTCATAACGTGAATAATGGGAACGCCGTGACTAAATATGCACTGTAATCCAAAACCTTTCACCTCCCAACCCATAGCCTTCATAATGCTCTGAGGAATAACATATGGCAACAAGCCAGCGCTAATTAAGTTCAAAAGGCAGCGCAGTAACAATTGTATTCGCGCTCACAGCTCCCGTAAGCCTTAAGGAGCGAAGCGCGGCTGAAAAGACCAGCGTTCATAAAATATAAGCTACACTGTTGCGAACTAAACCAAACCACTGTATTTCACAATGCGCTGTACTTGTGGTTTGTGGAGGAAAGACGGAAGACCTCTCCTGACGGCTTCCTCACAGAACAAACACCTTTTTTCCACATTGGCAAAAGCTACTGGAGAGACCGGAACTCAACAGGAAAAAAGGGGCAGAATTACAGGAGAAATAATCTGAGGAAACAACTGGAAACACTGTGGTGTAACAAAGGGGAACTATGACTGAATTGTTTTCTGTGAGAGATGAACCGCGGTAACCGTCCGCTGTTAAGCCAAGGACACGAAGCGCAGCATAACAGAGGGGAGGGGCTTAAATACTACTGGACTGCGCTACAGAAATCAGGTTAGGCCACCTGGTGGCCATATTGAGTGATGCAGAACAATTGAATTGTTATGGACCAGTTTGTTTTTGCTACTCTTAATCCAGGAATGGTGCGCCACAGCCCAAGACCTCCTCAGAGAATTTTTATGGCAAAAGTCCCGTAGTGACGACATTACTATGCCCTCTTTTACATACAAAAAAACATATAAAGTGACCGACACAAAAGGAAAAAAGACAGAAACAGAAGCGTCCTATATATACCAATACATACATTGCATTACTTCTCAATCCTGGGAGCTGTGCAGAAAAATAAAATGTAGCATCATGGTACCAGCGAGAATGCATCTGTTGCTAGAATGTCACTTTAAAGTTCAACCATAGGTGTGTCAGCTGCTTCTTCTCTTCTGGGAGCGAGCTGATGTGATATTATTTTTATTCATTTTGTTAAGTCTCCCAAATACCCTTGAAACTCCTCCCCCAAAATCCCAGTTGCCATGTGTGCATCTGATGCAGGGTGTGCAGGTGTTAGTGGGGTGTGTAACCATCTCCCCATCACTACCTCGTGCAGGGACAAGTGGTGGTCCTTACCTGGCTAGTTTGTAAGGCTGATCAGAGCCAGAGGAAGAAAATGCAGGCCGGTCCTCCTGAGCGTATGACACGACTTTTTACTTCAATAATCCATTCAGACATTCTACATTTCCATTGGCTTGTGGGTTGTAAATTGAGCACAATTTATATTTAATCTTTAGTAGGAATGTAATCTCTTTAAATAACTTGTTGAAAAAGTGAGTCCCATTCTCTTACTTTAGGACATATCCCCCATGTGAGGAAAAAAATGCATACTAAAAATTTAGCATCTGGTTGTACGCAAGAGCCTGCCACAATTCAATGAGAAAATAAACAAACAACAACAATAAGATAATAATAGTTACTGCACCTGTTTAGCATGTTCACCTAGTCTATTGCAGATCAATTACAATTACAATCCCTTCATCTGCCTCTCTGGATAATGAGTATTGTCGCACTCTAGGTAACACTACACCCTGCTTCAGATGTCTGTTAACAGCTCCTATTCTCTTCAATAAACCAACATCAAGGGAGTTACTAGTTCACAAGTTACTGGATACTTTTTTCCATGTCTTTTTTTAAGTGAGAGGGTACTGTTCTAACAATAAGTGTAGTGTGGGGGACATCTCTCTGCTGCACCATGACCTAAGCGTTTTCCCACACTATTGTGTGTACACCACAAAATGTTGTCAATAGCAAGATGAGAACAATTGGCGCCTTATGGTATTTGAAGCAAACAGAGTTTGTAGAGGATGAACTTCTGCAGTCTACTAGACAACCATCAAAGAAAGGTAGGTTTCTACCTGATGTACTCCTAGACTGAACTACTTGGTCTATCACTATACACATATGGAACAGGGTTTAATGAGGACCTCATATGATTTTTTCTAACAGGTACCGATGCCTCAGTGTGACATATGCAACGCCTCGACATTTAAACCTGTCCTTGCATTGTCCACACAATAAGGTTAGTGGATAGACCCAAGCTAGCTTCTTTATATGCTCTATATCTTAAGAGCATTCCTTGACCAAGAAACCCATTACCTTGTTTTTAACTTGTAGATTTCATACCTGCCTGGGTTTGGAAGATTAAAGATCTCACAAGATTATTCATCACTGTCCTGACGAAGGTCCGGTATAAATATCGAGAATACCAACTATGGATATGGTCGATCTCCACCAAAAGGACCGAAACGCACCGCGTCAACACTACTGATACTTTAGAGGTGACAGGGATCCAGCACCACCCATGGATAAAAAAAAAGGGGTCAGAGCAGATAAGCATGAGAAATGACTATGGGCCTCATTCCGAGTATGGCGCTAACCAAAGGCGCTATTAACGCCTTGGTTGACGCCGTACCCGGAACGGTTGGCGGGGCGGTAATTCCCCATTCACCAAGGCTCTTCCCCATTCCCGAATGAGCCCCCATAGGGCTCAATGGGAATGGGGAAGATGCAAATAACGGTGACCGTTCATTACGGTCACCGTTATTGGCTTGGAGGCCCCTTTGCGCCCTCGACTTTAACACCTGCTCAAAGCAGGCGTTAAGGGCGAGGGCGCAGAGGGAACTCGGAGTATGGCGGTAAGGGATTACCGCCACCGGTCTCGTTACCGGTGGCCGCTATCCCTTACCGCCATACTCGGAATGAGGCCCTATGTATATAAAGAATAGAGCTGTTAACAAACAAGCAGTGACATTACTCGAGAGGCTTTGTTCAAGATAATGTCAAGTCCTCGGACTAACTTTATATGACAATCTGTTTATATGATTGCTTCTCCACCCTATTGAAACTCTCATCTCATGTTACTCTGTGGAAGAAGTTTGTTAAAGTAATCCAAATTTCTAGAATTATGGAGAACGGAGTAGTTAGTACTCTAAGGCACACTGCTGTTTCTCTGTGCTATACTAACATACGTTTGTTATTTGTTACATGCTTTTTTTATTGAAAAGGAAATGGTCGTGTGAAACACAGGGAACCATAATACAGAAAAGAATAAAATATAGTTCTGTGTTTGACAATGTATAAAATGTGTACATTTCTTGGTGAATAAGAGGCATAAGAATTGTTCACTCTTAAGTACTAACGTGGGTCTGATGATATACAGTCACTGTTGTGAAAGAGCAGGCGGAAGTCTGTGATTCCCCTGTTTTTCATTTTATACTGCACCATGACCTGACAAAGCATACATATTTCAAAAATAATTTTACATCATCAACATCTTTGAAAAATCTTCATCAGGCAATCATCTTAATTGTCTTATAAGGCAGCCTCCAGTCTCTTTTCCTTTGCTGTTGGTGAGCAGGTGCAAGTTGATCTAGGTCACCTGGTCTAAGCCCTGCCCACCTTCTTAGCCATGCCTCTTCCTTTCTGCTCTTAACAAGGGTGTCTCTCACCAGGGCGTCCAAAGCAAAGGGTAAACGGAAAAAAGGGCAATTCCTGTTTGGGCCTGGAGGACCCAGGGCTGAAATCCTGCTCAGATAACAGGAAAGAATGCACCAGCATGTGTTTTCTCCCTCTGTCCCCACCGGCCATTCCCACCATCATCAGGCAACGCCAACTTATCCGGTGCTGGGGTGGGGACAGGTGCTCCGTGGCAGTTGTGCTCTCTGACCTATTGTTGTCACCCCCCCTTCTGATTGTTCCCTGGCCATTCCACTGTTTGTCTCATTGCTTTACCTTTTCCTTTGCCTGCACTCCTGGTGGGTTGGGATTCTGCTTTGTACTTTCACACTGTCATTGCTTTCTTCCCTATTATATTGACATGGTGGTGTTCTCTATGGTTTTTTGAATTACTTGCATTGCCTGCATTCCTTACTTCTAGGTTCCTAGTTGTGGTTTTTTCCTCTGGTGATTGTTTTTGACCCTGGTTGTGCTCCTGTTTTTGGCATTTCTTTGCATTGCCTGCACTCTTCCTTGCTGTGTTTTGTGCTTTGTTGATGGTCCTTGCGTACATCTGATTTCATAGGTCTGTTGTTTCTTGTTCTGTGAAATTTCCACTCCCTGTTTTTCGTCCCCTTGTGCCTCCATATTGTCTTCCCCCTGCGCTATCCCCGCCTGCTTGGGCTCCCTCCACTATCCCCTCTGTTTCTCCCATACCCTCTATTGTGCTCTCTGTTTTAGCTATCTTCTCTAACTGCTATTCTATCGACTATCCTATCCCTCTCACTAAGTCTGCAGGAAGAAGCTCATACGGGACATCCTGGTCTCCAACCAAGGCCTCCCTATCACTGATACCTACACCACTTCTCCCTCCAGACAGACCCTCGCCGACATCATCTTTGTTGTTCCCTCGCCAGGCCTATGGACCCTCCATATGGTCTCTGCTCTCTGTCCTTTCCTCTTGTTCCATTAATGGTGGCACCTGGTGAGTGGCCTTCCTGGCTGCCTTCCATTAATCTAAGATGATCATTAATATCTACCTAAATGGCACAGTCTTGGTCCAGGGACCTCAGGTCAATCTCATCCTGTGCCTTATCAACTTCGTTTTTCTCCTGCTCTCCCTACTTACCCTTCTTTGGCTACTCTGCCACCTTCTTCCTCTGCCACCTCTCTGGCACCCTCTACTGCTTCTCTGGCCACCCTTTTGCCTCCTTCCTCAGCAACCTCTCTGGCAGACTGTTCTTCCATTCCGACTACCCTACATCTCTTCCTTCCTCCTTGGGCACACCCAACACTTGGGTGCACCTCGGGCCTGTACCCCTCCTCAGAAGTTCTTCAAAGGTGGAAACCTGTTCCACATCGCTACTCTCAACTGTCGTCAAACACTCCTCTGACATCGCCATCTACTGGAAGAGCTTGATTTGGATGTACTCGGTCTCACCAAGACTTTGTTCAGAGCCAGCTCTGTCACAGGTTTTGACACTCTCCTGGTCTGCAGGCTCTCTATCTCTCCTGTCCTCTCTCTACTGTGGCCACTTTTTAAAGGCTGCCTGGCTAGTTTGCCCTATCTTCCTCCCTCCCTGCCTCTACATCGCAAATGTTCCTCCTCGGAGACCGGAACATCCACCTAGATGCCACCAACCCCTCTTCAGGCCTCTTTTGCAACTTCTGCGACTCTCTTTCTCTCTCTCTCTCTCTCTCTCTCTCTCTCTCTCTCTCTCTCTCTATCTCTCTCTTTCGGGAGTATAGCTCAGGGGCAACGTGCTCCACTTGGATGCAAGACGACACCTAGCAACACAGATTTGATCCCCACGTCTGCACTTAGAAACCTCTGGGTATTAAGCGCATTATAAATAACCTA
This sequence comes from Ambystoma mexicanum, assembly GCF_040938575.1. NCBI lineage: Eukaryota > Metazoa > Chordata > Amphibia > Caudata > Ambystomatidae > Ambystoma > Ambystoma mexicanum. Next base: position 1,550,992,457 of record NC_090937.1, on the reverse strand, counting down.
TCATATCATATATCACTATTCTTCCCTCTGGCCAGACTCACTCTGCAGGGCACACCCTGGATGATCTGATCTCCTCAAACCTCCAACTCTTTAACCCTCTCACCACTCCTCTCACTTTGAGTAACCACTTCCTCCTCTACTCCCACCTCTCTCTCTACCCTTCAGTTCAAGCCATCCCCAGTAATGCCTCCTACCTTCTCGGTCATCCGACACATGAAGCGTGTGTCAGTGGAGACTTTTGTTGCTACTTTCTCTCCTCCTCCTACACCTTTGAGTGACTCACATGCTGACACAGCTCTCTCTAACCTTCATCTCTCTAGCTCTAACACTCTTGGCAAACTTGCCCCTGTCATGAGGATCTTCTTGAAGCCCACTTCCAAGTGCAACTCTTGACAAGATTCCGACCTCACCACACCTTAAATGCAAGTGTAGGATGGATGAGAGGAAGTGGAGGGCATCAGGGGTACCCTCTGACAAACTGGCCTGCCGAAGGCTCCAAAGGCAGTACAGGCACTCTGTCATCTCTAAGCAGAGAGCCTACATCCAAACCCTGTCTCTGCGGCATCTAACAACTCAGCCGACCTTTTCAAAATCTGAAAGGAGCTGGCCAATCCTGCTGCAGTCTCTACCTCTCCTGTTGCTCCAAGGCCCTCTGCACGTCCCTGGCTCCTCATTTCACAATTTAATTAAAACTCAGGACATCCTGTCCACGTTCTCTTCCGCTGTCTCCTCTTCCTCCCCCTATGCACTATTGGCCCAAATTCAGTTGCTTCCTCTCTTCCTTTCTCCTCCTTTCCCCTGTTCAGCCCTTTCTCCTCCTTTCCCCTGTTCAGCCCTGACAATGTTTCTAGACAAGTCCGATCTATGAACATCTTGTCAAAGCAGGTTCTCCCCTGCTCATCCAGAGCCATCAAGTACCACATTGACACCCTGGCTCCAGCCCTGGCTGAATTTTGCAATCACTCCTTAGCCACTGGAACCTTCCCCACCACACTTAAACACTCCTTTGTACTTTGTCCAGCAAACTCCTGGAAATGCTGGCCATCTTCCAACTTAATCTGAATATTAAATCAGAGCTGCCAGAAGCACAGAAACTGCTCCCCTGAATACCCATGAAGACTTACTGTCTAATCTTGACTCTAATATTCTTCATTCTCCTCGATATACACTCTGCTTTTGACACGGTCAACCAAGCAATCCTGTTCAATCGCCTCCGTGAAAACCTATGTATCACTGGTCAGGCTCTTTCCTGGTTGACCTCCTTTCTCACTCACTGACCAACCCTCCCAGTACAACAAGGGTCTTTCCCCTCTTCTATCTCTCTCTCTACTAGTGGTGTTCCCCAGGGGTTTAGGCTTTATCCCTGGATATTCAACCACTACCTGGAACTCTGGCCCAATGCATCACTACATTCTGTTCTAACTTTCAGTATTATGAGGATGACACCCAGCTCTCCTTCAGGCTCCTTCAGACACCACTGTTCCTTCTCTCATACCAGATGGTCTGGGAGCAATTCAGGAATGGTGTGCTGCCAATGATCTCTGCCTTAATGCCAGTAAGACCAAGATCCTCCTCATTGGGACACCTGCTCCCTCCTTTCCTCTCTCCATCTGTCCGCCCACCTGGGGCCCTCTTCCTGCTCCTTCCTGTGTGAACCTTGGTGTCATCTTCAACTCCACCCTCTCCTTCTCTCCTCACATCTCTGACGTCTCTAAGAAGTCACACTTTCAGCTGCAAATTCTCAGAGGTATTCTGCCTTTTCTCACTTTACCCCAATAGCTCACTGTCTCTAGAGCCCTCGTCCTCTCCAGGCTGGACTATTGCAAGAGCATCTTTCTAAATTTGCCTGTCTCTACTCTTCAAACTTAACAACTCATCCAGTACAGGACTGCAAGACTTGTCCTTGACCTCAAGCCCAGGGATTGTATCTCTCCAGCTTTGAAATCTCTGCACTGGCTTCCTGTGGCTGCAAGGATCAAATGTAAGACCCTTTGCATCATCATCAAGGCTTTCCGGGGCCTGGGAATGCACTATCTATAACTTTTGCTTCCTAAACATCTTCCTTATCAAGCTCTCTGCTCATCCACCTCCAATTCTCTGAGGGTCAGACGGTTTTCCAAGCAGATAATGGGGGGCAGATCTCTTTCCTCAGCTGGAGCCTCCCTCTGGAACAGCCTCCCTGCCTCTCTCAAACTTGAGAAGAACCACCTCCGTTTCCAGAAGCAACTCAAGACCTTCTTTTTTGCTTCTGCTTTCTCTCTTCCACTCCCCTAATAATGTCCCTGATCGCTCCGCACACTAGTAACCTGGCTATCCCTGAACTCGGACCCAGGCTCCTGCATGTCCAGTTGCCCTTGCACTGCCTTCGGTCTCTCAGCACTTAAGGGTCTGTATCTGTAACCCTACTGTCCCTTCTCTTTGCATTTAAGAACCATTCTCTGGCACCACTTATTGACTCACCTACTTCTCCACACCCCCATACCCTGTTTGCACATCTCCGATCCCATCTACCCCGCACATGTGCGATCTGAATGACACAAGGCCTAGTAAGAATGTTGTTTATCCTCCTTCTGTTTCCGCCTCCTTGCCTTGTTGCACTGAGAAACACTTGTGTACAGGTGTGTTATAAATGACTTATCATATCATGATGGCTGGGTGGGATCTATATAGAGAACCATGTTCCACTCATCATCTTCCTCATCAGTACCTGAAAATACTATCTTATCTTTTCTCATTATTGCCGCCTCCAAACCTAGCATTAGGATGGTACCTGGGTCATGTTCTTGAGAGGCTGCTGCTCTGAACAAAAACTCAACTTTCATTCCTGGCAAACATCTTACCAACACTGTTACTCCATATAGGAACACATTTGGATGTATAGGCACCCCTCTGGTAGCTCCATCACTATAAAATGCTTGTATTATCATAGCAGCCCTGGCATAATGTATTCCTGGGGTTGGGCACACCTCACCGTCCTCAGTAAATGCAATAGTCATGTTTAGCTTTCTCAGACGGTCCCTATCTAGCAAGTTCATTGGGGGTATCTTTTGAAAATAATAACAGGGCTGCTTCCTCTTGGATACCTACCTTGATGGGTAAGTCTTCTGTAAATGGAACTGACATTATTGCCCCATGAATCCAAGCATGCCTATTACTTTCTCAGATACGAGGATGTAACCCTCCTTAATGCAGGACTTTGTCGCTCCCTTGTCTACCATGAAAGTAAATGTTTTATTACCTAACCTCACCACTACTTGGGGTTCCTCCTGTGGGTCAGCAGTGGCTGAGAACGTCAGGACTGTCTGTGGGCTGTCCTACTGGGGATAAGTGCTTGACCCCAGCAGTGGAAAAACACTTTCTCCTATTCGGCTCGCTTCAGTGTAATGGGTTACCGTACCATGTGCTAGGAGGTCATTGTTCCAGGGCTAAAACGGGGGCTGTGGGGCTTGCTGCTGTATATATGCCGGTGCAGAATTTGGACCTGGGTTCAGCATTTGCTGGTGTGGAGGTGTCAGATACTGATACTGCGGTGGGTGTCCAGGGTTAGGAGCTTGTGGGGGGCCTTTGGCAATTTCTCCGAAGCTGCACTTGATCCCTGCCTCCCCAATGTCCCCTCAACCCATATCACACCCCCTTTGTTTCTTCTTGCCCACACATACAAACTCACCACCACACACCCTTATTCTCACAACTGGGCAAACATCGACCCACACCACAAACATTCTATACACACATTGAACCACAAGAACACCATCAACAATACAAATACACTTATTTACACAATGGTTTAGACCCTTTTCTGTCTCCTTTCCTCGAGACAAGGGAATTTCACATCCTCACACCCCCTTGTGCCGGGGAGAGGAATCCCTGGCCCTATATATAATTTATTTATTTATTTAAATTTCTAGAATATACCACTTGGCCATGGGTGTCATGGCCTCAGAGCACACGAAGAACAAAGAAGACAAACAACAAAAGTAGTGGAATTGTCAGCAGGAAGTAAAACGTTTACATGAGAGTTTCAACTTGGATTGAGGTTGAACAGGTGGGATTTAGTGATACTCTTAAATACTTTGAGTGTATTTACTGTTCTCAGATCCACAGGGTGCTCATTCCAAGCTGAAGAAGCCTGAACATCAAAACTGGTGCTTCCAAATCTGACTAGCTTAAACCTAGGTTGCACCAGCTTGTATTGATCTTAATACTATAGTTTGCAATTAGGATGGCAGACCATGAGGTGATCTGAAAGGTGTTTGGCCGCCACATTGTTGCAGCATTTGTAGGTCAAGGTTAGGAGTTTAATTATTTGTTTTATAGGGAGCCATTGAAGGTGCCTCCTTGCATTGGTAATGTGGTCTGTTCGTGATAGCCTATGAACCACATCGACAGAACATTTTTGGGTTACTTGAAGTGCTTTGATATTGGCTTGTGTAGTACCTAGCGACACACTATTGCAATAGTCTAAGCGTGTGTTCATTAATATTTATTAATATAACCACAAGTGGCCCAAATGTGGGTGACCTACGGTCTCATTGTGAGCTCAGGGTTTAGAAAGATGTCCAGTGTCTTAACGCTCTTGGCCACTGTAATTCAGCTGCCTGCGATGGTGAAACTGTCACAGGCAGTAGGGAGTTTTTTAGTCTTGGCCCTGAGGTGACAATCATCAGCTCTGTTTTATCTGCACTGAGGGCAGCAAATTAGTTAACATCCAGGCCTGGATTGACTCATAGATGAAATTAATGGCCAAGGAGTCCTGTGTATAGATGCCTGACATCTCAAGGACAACCTAAGTGTTGTCGGCATAGTTGGTGTACTGAACACCCAGGTCATTCAAGAGAGAAAGGAGGGGCATAACATAAATGTTGTACAGCATGGGAGAAATACAGAACCCCTGTTGGACCCCACAGGTAATGGCAGCTGGTAAGGAACTGGTGTCATCCATAGCAACTCTTGCATTCCAAGGCCCCAGGAAGGATGCTATCCATTGTGTTGCCATGCTGGAACATGCAGGCTGCTCCTCTAACCTGGTCACCAACAAAGAGTTGTTGACCAGGTGAAAAGCCACTGAGAGGTACAACAGCATGAGGCGGGCTGGCTGACCTCTGGCCACAACTCTGGCAAGATTGGACTTAAGATCCAGCATGGCGGTCTCAGTGCCATGTCTCACTCTGAAACCTGACTGCCGTAGTCTAAGGATGTCATTGCTTTCAACAAACTCTGGTAGCTCGATGTACGCCACACAGTTCATGATCTTCAGGAGGAAGGGAACATTTGTGATTGGGCGGTTTTGTTTATCTATTGATGGGTCAAGGTTCTTCTTCTTTAATAGGGGTGTAACACATGCTTCCTTTAGTCTGAGATGGACATTATCTTTGGTGAAGGAAAGATTAATCGGTTTAGTTATCCATGAGGCCAAAACATTCATGCAGTCCTTGAAGACAATTTAAGGGCATCTGTCGCCGAGACAGAAGGTGGGTTTCATTTCAGCTATTATCTTATACATTTCGGCTTCAGTGCATAGTTTAAATTCAAATTTTACAGATGATTTTTTGTCTTGGAGTGTTAAGGAGCAGAGGGGGGAGGATGAGGATTCCCGGTGTTTAAGAGTGTTCCTTTTTGGCCAAGGATTGATTGTTGGTGTCCAGTGATTTTGGAGGAAAATTTGCCATGGACCACCTGGCACCAAGAGTCTTTATTGGGTGCTGGTTTACTGGTAGATTTGCCTTCAAATTCCCTCAGAAAGGAAAAATGTTCTCTAGAGCTGTATTTGATTATTGAAACTGGTTGATTATGCCTCAACAATGGCGAATTTGAATTTGTTTATTGATTGCATATATACCAAGGTGAGAAGTGCCGCTATTCACTCTCTGCATCCCTTTTCAAGAGTGTCTGAGTAGCAAGATGGTTTCATTAAACCAGATGTTTCTATTAGTATCGGGTTTCACCAATTTAGGTTTTTCTGGGGCAAGAGCCTCGATGGCACAGTTCATGTTGACAGTTAAATGTGAGGCAAGATCATTGGAATTACCATAGGATTAAAGGAGGGATAACCTGGCCCTAAGCACAATGGATGATTTCTTTGGTGACATTTTTTGACATTTCTGTTTTATTAAGAGTCTAGGTAGAGCATCTAATCTTGGGGGTTGTGCACTGGGGGCAGCACTGAAGTGTTTACTATACAATGATCAGACAATGAAATTGAGAGACGGTGGTATTTATGATGGCTAAATGATGTGTCAAAACCCAGCCAATTGTGTTTGTCCCTATGTGGGTGGGGTCACTGACCCCTTGTGAGAATACAGTGAGGCCCAGGGAGGTAAGAAGAGACACAGCGTACTTATCGTACGGATCATCAGCCCAGAGATCAAGATCTTCTAGAATAATCATGGGGGTGTTAGCTTTAGTAATGTTATTGAGCAGACTAAGGAATTGTTCCTTAAATGAGGGCATATCTCTGAGGGTGTCTGTAGATTATGGCTTTCGCAGCATTAAGACACTAATGGGGAATCACATGAAAGTTACGCTGTTTGTTGATCAAAATGGCTAGCCCCCCACCTCTATGGACAAGGCAATCGGCTCAATGGATTTGGTAGTCAGGCAGGATTGCTAGTGTGGCATCAGAGGATGTAGCTTAGCCAGGACTCTGTTATGGGAAGGAGGTCCGGCTTGGCATCTGTGAGAAGATCTTGAATTTCCACCCTGTGCCGCAAATGAGAACATGAGTTCAGTAAAGAGAAGCTCAGAGGTGCACCTGGTAGACTGGATTGCTTGGAGTATCTGGCCCTACAAGGGGAAGGACTGGGTAAGGACTCAATCTGATTTCTGGGGCAATGATAAAGAACCCGATGGCCTCCTGCGTGTCGATAGCTGGGTCAAATTGAAACCTCTGGTCGGCATCTAGTGTATTGCCTATCCAATGGCAATTGGATAGGTGACAGCACGGAGGTGGCAACTCCATGAGGCAGAGGTGCCTCAGGGTGTGAATGCAAGGTCAGAGCTACCAGTGTGCTGCAGGGCCCAAGAGGCAGAACAGAGTCTGTTCTTTGCATGGCATTGCAGTCAATTGAGGTATGGTTAGCCGTGAAGGTGGAAAATATCTCAGGCACACAGAATTTAGCTAGGATATCATCATGTTTTTTGTGATAGGAAGAAAGATTATGTTGTGGGGGGGCTGATGAGGTTGTACGGATTGACCCAATAGGAAGATGAATGTCATGCATGGTAGGGGATCGGGGTAACACAAAGAATATAAAAACCCTGCTTTGTGTGATGACTTGATGGTGATAACCGGGCTTGCATATGCGCCGGCACTAACGCACCACCAATGTCGCTAAAAAGCCCTGGTTATGCTGGTAATAGTAGTTGAAACGAACAACAGGGAGTCTGAACAGCTCAGGATGTGCACGCGCACTTGAGACTTGGGTGCAGAACAAGAAAGGAATACAAAATCAATTCTAGTTGTTAAAGATAAACATTACAGTCGGGACCAGATCTCGATGAGATAGGATCAGCATAAGTGTCAGCAGTTCACATCTGACTACTAAAGGGCACTATTGCAAATGTATAATAAAGCAACAATGCAGATCATAAAACAATGCCAGTCACTTCTTCTCACAATTAAAAAAGTCTTTCAACCATGCGCAATGCAGACTATAATATCAGTGCAATTTCAGACAGTGCATCAGTCTCCCACACACAGCGTTCATGGACCACTACTCTACTTGCAGCGCTGCCGTCACTCTTAAATGAGGGGATCCCTTTTCCTTTCTTCTCTTTTATCACTTTTATCTCTTCTCTTTTACTATTTAGAATTGATCTTTCCTCTCAATGGAGTAGATCCCTGTGCCCTGTCCACTATTCTAAAACCAAAATATCGTCAAATGGTTTTCTCTCTCCACACATTCCCAACCACTCAACTCCACAGTTTATCTTCTCCCGTTATTTTCTCTCCCAAAGGTGCCCTTACTACTATGTGTTCTATCGAGTACCTCCGATGCGGGGAATCTGTCAATCACCTGCACAGCTGGGCAGAGCAAACCACTCCAAGGAACAGACAGTCCTTCTGGCAACTAACCACTTGAAAATCTACTCTAGTCGTGCACATGGGACTGCTAACTTCAGGTGGGCGGCGCAACACAGGATGCACAGCGGGGGAAAACTTGGCTTCACTGAGTGTCTGATATCACATTGGGGTCACCAATTTTATAGGGTGAATGACCCAAAAACTGAACGATAAAAAACAATCCCAAATAATCAATGCCCTGTTTTCAAGGAAAACAACATTTTATTACATGCAAAGTATCAGGCGGTCCTCTAGAACCAAACTATTATGGAGCTCGCCCCACCCAAAGAAGTTACATCTTTTATAGCAGAAAACTGCAAATTAACAAAAAAATGCAAAATAAAGATTACAATATGATCCCACACTCTCCATTGGATAACACCTATATACAATTCTAAGTATTCTCTTTAGTCCATCACCCTATTGGTCACACACTATCTAAAACACATTCGCCTAAACACATGACTTACTAATTCGTCACTAGGAGTTCATTAACTACCAGGTACATTGTTAACATAATACATTTCTTTAACAAGTAAAATATTCCAGTCCATCACGTAATGTGCACCCCTCAATTGGATCCTGTTTGAAGTGTGAATCATGAGGTCAACTCTGCTTTGATAATAGAATTGGCCTCCTCATTATACCAGACACTGTGGTAAACAGTTCCCTTCCCTTCTACATTTATTGAAATCACCTCTGCTCCTTCCATCTCCTTCCATCCCAAATCACGGTACAGCCCTAGTGCATCTCCTCCCTTTTCTCTCTGGCAACCCAGGTGCCCTTGAATGATGTAATCGAGGCACCATTAATATATTTGAAAATTTGCTTATTTATTGAACCCTAGTGTGCAGCGGCTGCAGTTCAAATAGGATGGCCGCTCTTCGGGTGAGGGCAGTAGTGCTATAAATCTTCAATAGGCCTCTTGACATCACAAAACCCCATGCCCTGCTCACATGAATTTAACCTTCAAAGGGTGTGTCCCTTCCCTTTCTTCCTGGACCCACATTTCTTTCCAGCCCCCTCCAAGCTCTGCAGCTGGACTCAATTAACTGTTATCAACAAGGCACGGCTGCCTGGGACCTTGACATCATAACTTCTCTGTGGGGGAAAGGAAGGGAGCATTCTTTCAGGATCAACTGGAGAGCGTCACAGCTCCAAGTTACGCCTCTCTCATACTTTCACAAACACATCCTTAACATGCCCTAAAATCTAAAATGGATTTTCCTTTAAATAATATATGTCAGAAAATGTTGTGATACATAAGTACCTGCATAATGAAGATATTGTAAATACATTAGATATTATAGTTGTGTCAAATTTTAAAAGCGGGATCACAATATTGTTGAAATCTGTTTAGGAAATCATTGTTTTTCTAATGTGGTTATGCAAATGCTCATTTTCCAGGGAACCCGACCACAAGCTGAACTTATGCTTAGCCCTATAGACATTATTGATGGGGGTTAGGATGAAATCCCACGAGATTAGTTGCCATTTGCAGACAAACAGAATCATTCATTTTTTACTACATAAATGCATTAAAATCCCTATACAAAGGAGCATCTGTTTGTGGCTTCCAGTTAATGAGATGCCTCTCACTCACATGGATCCATTTTACAGTAATTATTCTTAAGAACCAATATATTTAACCTTTCAAATAAGCCACTAAAAGTATGACGGGTCATTGGTTCTACTAACTATAGGACCCTAGATCATTTGGTTCATTGTGATTGGATTGACACCAACCCCATGCATAAATTTCCACTTTGCTTAGGAGCACGCAGAATGATCAGCCAGGTGCAGGGTTCTCCCTAGTTACCCAGCCTTTCTCCAATTAAGGTTAAAATCAATCATCGCTTCAGCAACTGTGTGTCAATTATTTTACTGTGGTTGGCCTCGAAACTGCATCTTCTGTCTGGAAAAGTTCTGATATTTCTGCCTGGGTGGATGCCAAGTGTAGGTGTGAACTTGTGCTTCTCCTCGCTTGGATGGTCACGTGCTTCCCACACCGTGAATTTGTCTAGTTTTTCTTAATTTGTGTATTTGATTCTTATTCAGCTTGCCACCTGCCTACGCTTCCTTACCTCAACCTTTCAGAGACAGGATATTCTGTTCTTAAGTTTTAATTATATGTAGCTACTGTTCGCCTCGTGTACTGGTATGACCTTGGCTCTCCTGGCACGAGTTGCATCTGCCGAGTTTCAATTCAACCGTCTCTCCTCGTTTTGCTAGAATAGGAATCTCTGCTCATTCGGCCTTTAGTAACCTGGGTTGATTCTGCTTCGTTTGCAAAGTGGAATAACACTTATAATACTGTGCTTCGTTTTGATGTAGATTATGTATAATGGCGCTTGCCGCACTATTCTTCTACTTAGCATTGCAAGCCATATTGTTTTCTTAGCTTTCTTGCGGTTCCAAGCATATGTACAGGTGTGAGCTGGTTGAATATCTTCATATTGTTTACAGCTTAAGCTTCTTTGTATTTCAACATTGTTCTCCCCTCTTAGGTTCACGATATCCTTATTCATGGTGTTTCGTCTCTTTGCGTAATTCTCAGGTCGTTATTTCTTCTATCTGTATGTCAGTCCAGGTCCCCGTGATGTCACCATTCATCTTCCATTAAGACCTTTTTGGTTTCTTGCGGGACTGTACTTAGGCAATCTTCATTTTGTCTCATTTGCTGGTAAGGTTTCCTTAATGGATACCTTATTGTCCATAGTTTTCTTGGTATTGGTACTTCAATAGGTGTTGCTCTTCTGATAGGTACTGGGCAGAGCCCTACTGCGGCTCTCTGCTGATTTATCTGCTCATTATATGTCACATATTTTGGTGTGAACGTTCCTGGTACTTCCAAATGGGTGACTGGAGTGCAGGCTTTATTTGGGATCTCCTCTGCACTCCCCCCTCTGGCCGATTCATCGACCACTTTCACCTTCATCTTTGGATTCAACTTTCTCGATTCTTCTGTATTTTTCTTCACTTCATCGCCTGGGTTCATTCCTACTTCATCTTCAGGGTATGTACATGATGGTTTGAAGAAGTGTCTCTTTGGAGTTCGTATTTTTATTACTCCTTTCAGGCTTCCTGCTGTCCTTACATGTTCATCTTTATTCCATGTCATTAGTTGACATTGTCCATTTGGGCTACAGTAGACCCATCTTCCCACATAATTTCTGTGCTTCCTGGGATAGAGAAACTTTGTTCCTTCTGGTGCGTGAATGCTGGTCTTCACTAAGTCTCTTATTTCTTCATCAGTTAGGTCTTTGGGCTTCCATCCTGGCTTGATATCAATCACGATCTTCATCCCTATGGCTTTTTTTCACATTCTTCTGGCATTGAAAGATTATTATCTTGATAACGCAAAATCCTAGCAATATCATCACTAATAGGGCTCCCAAAAACTTGAATGCCTTTGCCATCCATTGTGGAACCCATGAAATCAGTGATCCAAACCAGCTGTCATCATCAACTTTGTCAGTTTCATTGATCATCTGGTTCTGTAGATTTGTCAGCATACTTATGGCCTCTGTTAAGGTTCCATTCTCCTCATTGTGAGTTGGTATAAATGTGCAGCATGATTCCCTTATTTTTGCACAAACTCCTCCATCCATGTCTGTGATCATGTCAAGGACATATCTGTTCTGAAGAATCATCAGTCGGATGGCTCTCGGCTCTTCCTTGATCGCATTGAATCCTTTTATGATCGTGTTGATCGTCTGCAGTAACTCCCATCTGGTTATCTGCAACCATTTAGTATTTACTCCTACTTGGATTCTTGGCATAAACATTTTTGTGAACACTGATGAGGTGAGGCTGAACAGCCTGTGCTCATATGGGATTGCATGAAAGGCTTCCTCCAATTTAGCAGAGAAGTAATTCACTATCTTCATCCAAGTTATAAGATCCACAGATCTCTTCTTCCTCAGGTGAGCATCTGCTTTCGGGAAACTGTCAATAGTCAGGTCACTGTCCGGGATCACTAATGCTGGAACATCGACATTCACTATTGTTCATATACCTCCCCAGTCTCTTGGCAGTCTGATGTATGCCTTGGATCTGCATGCCCAATAATGATCCATAATTACTGCAGTTCCATGCACCATTCCTGGAGCATCAAAGACTCATCCACAGTTCTTATTCTCTCCCATCTTTCTAGTGCCATTATTCCTGAAGCAGAATTTTGGGTTTTATAGTGGCACAATCTGCAAGGGTCCTCCTCTGTCTTCGACCCATGACAATAGTTTTACAAGTTTCGGCCACAATAGCTTGCATCCGTTTTGCACTATGTTGATGGTGGGCTCGTAGTGACCGAAGACCATCCATGCTCGGCATATCATTAGTCCTTTCTCCCATCCGTCTGGTGAAAGCACTGTTCCCCAAATTTGCATTTGGCCTCGATTCTTCCATCTTCGAGGTTCTTCTGGAGTTTTTCCTTGGACATTTAGGGTCTGGTTTGCTTCTGTTCTGATTTCTGCTCCTTTAACTCCAGGCTTCTCATATCTGATCACAATCTGTTTCATTTTTACATTGTTTCTGATCTTTATGTCCTGGACATAATCGTCTTCATTTGGATCAGTTGCTTCAGTTGCCCATTTCAGTGAGGCATCACTACCCATGAACTGGCCTCTGGTCTTGCACATTGCTACGTGCGAGAGACAGTGTGCTGTCTGGACTTCGATTTCTACAGCTAGAAAGAACTTGGATTTCCCCATGCTGTATGGTAGGAGTGCACAAACAAAGCGCTCCCCTTCTGAACTTCGTCTTCCCACTTCTTTCATGTGCTGGTCTCAAATATTGTTTCCCAGATGTGCTGTTCAATCCAGGTAGTCGTTGGGTTTGTTGTCATCTCCAAGCATGCTTCTTTTGATTGTTAGTGTTTTTCTGTAGTTGGCTATGAATACATCCCTAAATGCATCTGTATGGCTTTTTCTTGCTGCAGGATTCTTAGGCATCTCGGACCATGGTGCAGGCTTCCTCATCTGCGCCATTTGAGTGGGCAAGAGTCTGGCAGCTCTTTCCCTCTCTTCATACATCCTTCGCCTGCTGGTTACAAATGCCCATACCAACCACCCTGACGCTGGTCTGGTGTATGGTTGTATCGTAGAACTGGTACTTGTCCCTTGTGTTGGAACATATATGCTTGGTAATACAGTTTCTGCAGTTTTATTCTTAAGTTCCTCGTGTATTTTCCTTGCTTTGGCTATGAACGGCATTAATGAGTCTACTATCAGTAGTGTTCGTGCAGAGAGCTTCTCCGAGTTGGCTCTTGTTTTCTTAAGAGTTTCGGACATGGCTGCTTCTGTTGGCTTTTTTCCCAACTTCTCTTGTCCTTCGACAATGTCTGATGTGGAGTTTCTTATGGCAAGCAGTCTCTTCTTTTCTACTGTTTTGGCTTGTGGTTCTGCAGTCGTTGACACTAGGCCTGATTTGTGTGCATTCAGTGTTTGCATGCGTGTGGTTGTCAGTACCCTTTTTTCATCCATTCTTTGCCGACCCTGTCTCCGGCTTTTCTGTTTGTTTGTTACCACAAGTCTGTGTGTCATTTCTAGTCACATCCATTTCAAGTTCATTCATTCCTTCGTCAGATCTTCTAGGGACTGGAATGACTATGTAAGGTCTGGGTGCTTTTGTGGGTTTCATGCGTGCATCATTAGGTGGGTGCACTGGAATTGGAATGCTTTGTGCACCACTAAAAAAGGCAGTTCTGATCATCAATGACAGTAAAACAATGATGAATATGATACATAGATACATTATGCCCCTGTATGTCAGGCGGCAACATTTATTTTCAGAGAAGCGTGGTTGTCTCTCCTCCTGCGGGAGAACCAGATTGCTGCTCTGGATGCCCATCTCGATCATTCGCCAAATGTTATTGTTTTCCTTCACACAATATTGTCTTGAGGACTCTGTGCTTAGGGGTCTCAGGTGTTCCACGAGTGTCCCCCCTCTTGCGGGTGAAGAATAGTCTCTTATTTCAGGATACAGTACCTTTGCTACACTATGGAAAAAATCAAATTAAATAACACTTCAGTAAGTCCTTTTACTGTACATGTTCGAAGTAAGTAAGCTCCCAGTCCACTCCTCGGATTAGCTTCGGTCCTGAGGACATTTTGTATGCGATCAGTATGAAGAAATAAGGACAAAATAACAACAAATGCAATAAATGAAGTCCTTGACACTGATTCCTTGATCTGTCCCTCGGTGGAAGGCTTTTAGAATTTCCTTAGATAGTTCTGCTGATGGTAGAGAGTTCTATTTGCATTGCGATTCCATGCAAGAGCATGCCCATCAGTGCAACATTAGCTGGATCTCTGATGAATGTGAGGATGTCAACATCGATCGGTCTCCCCACTAGCTCTGGAAAGTCAGTGACTAAACAAAAAAGGAGATTGCCAGCTAACCTGCTGTCTTCTATTGACAGGGACATCCGTCCTGTCTTGATGAGTTTTGAGAAAAATGCATTTTTCAAGTTAATCACTGTGAAATATTTTGCCTCAACGGGTATATTACATAGAATTGTAGAAGTGTTAGGGACTTGAGGGTACTCGGCCTCAACAATATCATTTATTGGCCTTAGATCTTGAATTAGCCTCCAAGACCCTCCCTTTGATTTTTTGATCGGATAAACCGCGGTATTGCATGATGACTCTAACGTCACTAAAATGCCCTGTTCCATCATTGCAGAAATTGTCTTAAAAATCCCCTCATCTGCCTCTCTGGACATGGGATATTGTTGGGCTTTTGATTGAATTGATCCTGGTTTCAATTTTATTTTAAATTCACTTCTCCCACCCCTTTCAATAGGCCTACATCACAGGGTCCTGTAGTCCATACTGAGACAGGCACCTGGACCATGTTGTCATCAAAATATTCAGGACGGTTTCGTACCAACACCATTCTCTGAGGTACTTCTCTTTTGATAATTTTCACCCAAAAGGTGAGACTCACTTCCACCATTGTCTCTCCCATATCTGCTAGTTCTTCAAACAGATTGTCATCGGTGACGTCAGTCAATCGAGATCCTTTTTCAATGGCAATTACTGCGCACCATTGTCGGCCTTCGTCATCATAACTGCCAATAAAGGCCACCCTCCCTCGTACTGCAGCTGTGTGTATCATCAAGGGAAATACTTGTCCCTTTTCCTCGTGCATCTGTATTCTTGGCCTGAATAAGAATTCATCAGGGGTTCTCATGATTCTGTCTGCAAGGCCTGGCAATCCTGCCATAAGCACACGCATACCATATGCAAATATTACTGGCTCTTATGGTCTAGCCCTCATGGCTGTGTGTCCCGCGTATGCACTGATTATTTCGCATACATTTGAATAGTGCATTCCTGGAGTTGAACATATTATGTCCTCCTCCATGAACGATATTGTCATGTTTAACTTCGTCATTAAATCTCTACCCAAAATGTTTACTGGGGTCTGAAGAGAATATAGTAACGGCACATTCATTTCACATTCTCCTATAGAGAGTGGAAGTGCATTTGTGAAGGGAACACAACTTGTAGCTCCGGTAAAACTCTGAGTATCTATGGCCTCGCCGGACAAGGAAAACTTGCCTTCACGTATGCAGGAGACTGTTGCACCCATGTCAACTAGGAAAGATTATTCTTTATCCCCTATAACGACATCCGCCCTAGGTTCCCTGTGAGGGTCTGGTGTCACTGATAGGATAGAACACATCAGGGTTCCCAGTGAGTAGTCCTAGTCCATATACAAATGTGGTCCACTGTGTGCTGGTGGATTTCCCCCATTCCCATTGTTACTTCCCATTCCAGGGTTCGTGGTCTGCCCTGTGCTCATCGTCTGCGATAGTTACAACGGTGCCTGTTGGGATTGTCCTTGTGGAAAATTCCCCATGCTCTGTGGTTGCATGCCGTGTTGTGCTCCTGATGCTTGGTGTTGCACCGTGTGGTTCTGTGCACTACACTGCTGTAAAACTGCCTGCTCCTGTTCCTTGGCCATTCTGCATCATGCCTTGGTTTCTGCACGTGCAAGCTAAGTGCCCTGTCATTCCAAACAACCAACATACTGGCGGTGGTCGGATCATTTGCCCGTTTGACATATCTTGATTATCATTTTGCATATTTTGAAAACCTCCTTGATTATTTTGGAAACCTCCCTGATTACTCTGCCATCCTCTTCCCCTAAATCCTCTTCCTCTGGGGTAAAACCCTGTATTGCCCTGCTGAGGATTAGTCACCTGCTGCATGCTTGATTCAGCTGTGCTAGTTATCATGGCTCCCTCAAGAGCATATTTTGACAATTTCTTCTGCACCAATTTCGCTTCCTCACCCTTACGTGCAGCTTCCTTTTTGCGATTCTTTTCTTGCAGCAATCTGCAATAGTGTGTGATGGTCAGCTGTATTTCAGCCCCAGGCTTGGCCTCAATTCCCACCAATTTCTTGAGTTGTTTCTGTACCGGCTCTGGCAGCCCTTGGCACAATATATGGTAGAACACATGTATAGGTTTCGTCCAAGAATCATGAGTCTCGAGTACCCATGCGTCTTGAAAATTCTGTATATAAATTAACGGATCCTAAGACTCCTTCATTTTTTTGTGTCATTATAGCTCCCATATCGGAAGTGTCTGGGTATAGCACTCATAGCACTTTCCATACTGCGGCTCTACAATTGTTAAATGGAGTTCCGTCATGCACGGTATTAATTGTGGTTACACCCGGGTCGCCTGCTCGTGCCCACACATTGCCTGCTATCTCACCAAGTATGGCGAACAGGAGACCTTTGATATTCCCTATAGCTATCGTGTTCCCTCCTGTCATTTTTTGTAACTCATGTATCAACTTTCCGGCTCCCGATGTTAGCATTGCAAGCTTGTTTTTCAAATGTTCTCGATCCATGTGTGGCCATGGAATATATTGTGGTCTTACTCCCCCTTTCTCGAGCAACGGAAATTGGGATGGATAGCCCTCTCTCTCTTCTCTCATTGTTCTCTTGTCTATTGCAGGGGTAATATTCCCGCACCGCTGTCTGCCTGGAAATGTCCTGAGCCTGTCTACGTAGGGCAGTGAAGACACCCCCCCTCTGACCATGAGATACTTCTTCATGTTGGTCAGACTGGGTGGCTGATTCTGATGCCCTTGTTGCAGACTCGCTACTGTCTGACCATCTTATTCCTTTCTCTCTTGGGAGTTATCTTTCGCTCCGTCTCTCTTCCTCATTTTCCTCGCGCTTCTCCCTTTCCAAGTTGGACATTGTCCCCAATTCGTGCAACTTCTTGTATCTTCATTGTTTCTACTGATTTCTAATCTATCCAGGGATAGTTCCCTATTCCCACTACTTTGGGTGACACCCTCAGTGTTGTAGAGCTGGATGTTCTCCAGGCGCTCGTCTTCCCCCTCCCCTCGGGGTGTTTGTTCCAGCCCCATTTTATCATATATTTTATCAATCGTTTCTCCGGTGCTTCTGGTGTCAAAGTCATCTTCCATATCTGCCCTAGACGTGCCTGGTACTGAATCGTACGCAGGAAAGAATTCTTTGATGTCTTCCCAATCAATGGAGCGGGTTTTCTAACCTATCTTCCCAGATATTCAAGATCGAGTGCTCTCTGTCTCCGCTTACATTCTATGTCGCCATCACATTCTCTGCGCTTCCTCGCCTCTTCTCTTACTCTTTCTTCTTCCTTTTTCTTTTCATTTCTACGTTCACCTGCCCTTCAAATTTCCTCATCTCTTCGTCTCTTTATTCTTTTCTCTCGTATTCTTTGTTCTTCCTCTGACCCTTGCTGTTCCTGTCTGTCATGATCAGTTGCTGGTCTTTGTTTGCGATCAAGCTGTCTTTCCTTTGGGACCGTCGAAGCAATATCCTTATCCTTATCTTTCCCTTGATTTTCATCACTTATATGCGTAGGTGACTCATATGCCAGATTGCTGTACCCCGTGGCTGCTTTAAGCTCTCTCAGCAGGTATAATCCCTCGTCCTTACTTTCGTCACCATTTGTTTCGGATGGGGCAGGTGGCGCGGTCAGCGTCTCACCGCCCTCTGAGCATACATTAAGTATCAAATCTATTGGCGGCTCCTCTTCCTTTGCCAGTTCATACATTTTCCAAAGTTCTAGAACAGCAAAATTCTAAACAGCAAAGGTCTAAGTTTTTGCCCGTATATGTGGCATGCAAATATGTCATCATGTGTTGCAAGATGGCTTTAGATAAGGACTCACCCTGTGGCCATGGCATAAACATCTTGTGGGTGGTTGCTTTCACCCACTCTGTACTGTATTTCTTTAGATTGGGTGCGTGTTTCGGCAAGTGTGTCAATGGTGTCATGTCTTCCATATTTAAATCTGTTCCCTTTCCTCTTCTATAACGCTTGTCAATACTTTTGCATGGTTTAAACAGTTCCAACAATATGAGCGAGCACCAAACACTGCAAGCTCCAATCCCGATTTTTCACAAAATTGTATACCTTCTATTTTACTCAAAAAACATGAACTCGTATGCAATATTATCTCAGCTATTCAATCGCATAAAACTTAAATCACTTTCCTCCAAGAAAATGTTTTGATGTATGACGCCACAACAAAAAACATGTAAAACAGACGCTTAACAGACTAGACCTACACCAGGTGGTCACAGATATCTCTGCCTCTAATCATTACCCCTTCATGAAGTCTAAACGTACCCCTTTTATGACGTCTTTAACCGTCGTGGTAGTCTAATCGTTCCCCCTTTAGCTGGGACTCTGGGTACATGTTTCTTCTAGCTGCTTGTATTAAAAGCGTAGGAATAAGGCGAATCCTCTCACTTCTCGGGTGTCTTCCCCAGTAACCTCTCTCTTGTCGGGTGTCCTCCCCAGTAACCTTTATTTACTTAATTATTATCAAGTCATTATTCCCTCATATATATATACATTCTTCTCTACTTCTAGCTATATTTTGTTTTCCCACCTCCCTCCGTTACCTTTTCCCTTTGCTTGTTCTAAAGCATGCACCTCCTTTGTTACCGCCTTCTTCGGCTTTTCACCCGCTTAGCTGCCCATAGGAATGGGAAGGGATGTGTGGGGAACACGGGTCCCTTCAGACCCTGGTCTGCAGTTTTTCTTATACTACCATTGTCTACAGGGAGCTTCACGGTCTACACGGCCGAATGGCAAAGGACTTGTGATATTGGCAAAGACCTAGAGTTACTTTATGTCGACGGTCAATGGGTGTCTTATTTTAATCAATAATCGATAATCGATAAATCATCCTCTGCTACCAAGTGTACTCCGGAGACCCCCGGCCGGCCCTTAGAGCCGAGGTTTGATCCAAAGTACTTTAAGATGAGATAGCTCCACCCTTGAGATGGATAGGGGTGCAGATTTTTTACTCCAACACCAATCAATAAGGACAACTCAATGGTTTGGCAAAGGGGGTCTGTTTAATGACAAGTACAACAAATGGGGAGACACGGAAATCTGCAGTGATGCGATCGTCCTTCTCGCTTCAACTCTGATGAACTTCATAAAAATCATAGCATTTATACTGAAAACTCATCATAATTGATGTATATAACACTCAAAAGTTAATATGCAATTCTATTGGTTAGGAAAAGGTAACTTTAATATAGGTACTATATCTGTATATGGTAACGGAGTGAGGGGATTGGGTAAACACTGTCAGGTGGGCGTCTAAGCCTTTCCTTCAAAAATGACTACTGTAGACGTCACTAAAAGTACGACGTCCCATTGGTTCTACTAACTATAGGACACTAGATTATTTGGTCCATTGTGATTGGGTTGGCACCAACCCCATGCATACATTTCCACTTTACTTAGCAGCACGCAGAATGGTCAGCCGGGTGCAGGGTGCCCCCTAATTACCCGGCCTTTCTCCAATTAAGGTTGCAATCAATCATCGCTTCAGCAACTATGTGTCAATTATTTTACTGTGGTTGGCCTCAAAACTGCATCTTCTGTCTGGAAAAGTTCTGATATCTCTGCCTGGGCGGATGCCAAGTGTAGGTGTGAACTCGTGCTTCTCCTCGCTCGGATGGTGACATGCTTCCCATACCGTGAATTTGTCTAGTTTCTCTTAATTGGTGCATTTGATTCTTATTCAGCTTGCCACCTGCCTACGCTTTCTTATCTTGACCTTTCAGAGACATGATATTCTGTTCTTAAGTTTCTTGTCTACTGGTATGACCTTGGCTCTCCTGGCACGAGTTGCATCTGCCGAGTTTCGATTCAGCCGTCTCTCCTCGTTTTGCTAGAATAGGAATCTCCGCTCATTCAGCCTTTAGTAACCTGGGTTGATTCTGCTTCGTTTACAAAGTGAAATAACACTTATAATACAGTGCTTCGTTTTGAGGTAAATTATGTATAATGGTGCTTGCTGCACTATTCTTCTACTTAGCATTGCAAGCTGCATTGTTTTCTTAGCTTTCTTGCAGTTCCAAGCATATGTACAGGTGTTAGCTGGTTGAATATCTTCATCCTGTTTACAGCTTAAGCTTCTTTGTATTTCAACATCGTTGTCCCCTCTTAGTTTCATGATATCCTTAATCATGGCGTTTCGTCTCTTTGTGTCATTCTCGGGTTGTTATTTCTTCTATCTGTGCGTAAGTCCGGGTCCCCATGATGTCACCATTTGTCTTCCATTAAGACCTTTTTGGTTGCTTCCGGGACTGTACTTAGGCAATCTTCATTTTGTCTCATTTGCTGGTAAGGTTTCCTTAATAGATACCTTATTGTCCATAGTTTTCTTGGTATTGGTACTTCAATAGGTGTTGCTCTTCTGATAGGTACTGGGCAGAGACCTACTGCGGCTCTCTGCTGATTTATCTGCTCATCATATGTCACATATCTCGGTGTGAACGTTCCTGGAACTTCCAAATGGGTGACTGGAGTGCAGGCTTTATTTGGGACCTCCTCTACAGGTGCGATTCCGGTAGACATGAATGATACCTTAGCGGAGTGGAAGGGGTCCAGGAGGGCCTCCCACCGGGTGCAACCATTAATGAGTGAAGAAGAGAAGGGAGAGAGCACAGAGACAGAGAGCTGGTGTATGTGTCTGTGATAGGGAGACCAGGGTTAGAGGCCAAGATATCCTTTTTGAACTTCTTCCTACCAGACTTAGTGAGAAGTGTGGGATAGTCAATGGAGAAACAATGAGAGAAAATAGGAGAGACATAGAGCGCCATCGGTAGCACAGACATCATATAAGGAGCATGTTAAGAAAGCCACATAAAGACTTCACCAATCAAAAAGCATGAGGTGGTGAGGACATAGCGTGGGAATAATTCCAATTTTACACAGAGGGAATAAGGGGGACAGCCGGCTAATTCAGAAACAGGAACACCTGTTCCAATTGGATGCATGCTCAGCTTGATATTTATCTGGCTATTTGAGCCTAATACATGAGGATAACATGTGATAGATTTTACCTGAGGCAGACCTCCTTTCAAAGAGGAGGGAGAAAGAAAGCAGCAGCTGACTGGGAATTCCCTGGAAAAACGTAGAGTTGCGGCCACGCTCTGTACCTAAAATTAATTATTTTTGAAGTTCGCATGAAAATGCCCCATTAGACATAGGTCCTCTAGAACCATTTCTCTGCTAAGTACCAGAAGTAGGTGGCCAGAGATCGAAGTCCACTAGGGAGTTCTCATTCCAAATAGAATGCCTGAGCATGTAAAGCAGCAACTGCATGTACTTTTCTTTCTCACTGTACTTAACACCAAGCCAGATTTGTTTTACTTTGGACAAGATTACCTTTCCGTGTTGATAACCTACAGCTCTTTTTAAAAACAAAGGCAATCAAATGAAACCCTGTAGGTTTTCACAGGTGTAGTCTGATACATAATTTTAGGAAGGGTGTACACATCCACATCTCCATGCCTGATTGATAATTTGTGACTTGGGAAATCCCTATACATTTAAAAAGAGACATGGTGGGGGGGGGGGTTAAAAGGATGCTTAGTTCTGCCGCCTCCATTCCATAGAAAATCATGTAAATAATGATGCCAGAGTAAATTATATTAACTGCTCATCCATTACATTGCACAGTAGAGGGATTGACCCTGCAACAGTGGGGCCCGATCTGTGAAGTAATGTGGGAGGGATATTTATTCCTTTATCAGAAAATCAGAAAACCATATTCCCATGCTAAATGCATGAACAACTACATTGTGTAATCTAAATTGATAGCACAATGACCCTTAATAATTAGGCCTGTTGACCTAATGCAGGGGTCTGAAAACTGTGGCTCCCCAGATGGTTTGGACTACAACTCTGATCAATTCCAGACAGCATAGTGAATGGTCATGAGAGTTGTATTCCAAAACATCTGTTGCAGACCACTTCCCTAATGCAGCCTACTATAGTTTGAATGTGCTGAAAACTCACACAACCACATTTACATAGAATTGCAATACTATGGGGAAAACATACTAAATGTGACTCGTGTCATAATGATTATCTTCCACATAACCTTTCTCTGATGCAAAAACATGCTGTTAACATCAGAGAAAGTAAAATATTTTAAAACTATAATTTAAAAACAAGAACATTGAGTTGTAGTTTACCGAATATTGTTTTGATACATTTGGGGTCATTATGACCCAGGCTGTAAGTACACCAACTTTACACCATGGTGTAAACTATGTTTACACCATGGTGGATGGCGGATTTACCGCCCCATTCCAAGGTGAGTGGGGCGGTAAATCCCCATTTCCCATTTACCCTTCCCCATTCCCATTTTTGCCCCATAGGGCATAATGGGAGTGGGGAAGGCGCTAATTACGGCACCGTAAATTACGGTGCCGTAATTAGCACCAAGTCGGTTTAGCGCCATGGATTTTAACGGCTGCTAAAAGCAGCCGTTAAAATTGGAATCAGGCGTTAAGGGTTAACGACGGCGTCAACCCTTAACGCCTGGGTTGTAATGAGGACCATTGACCGATAAGCAGCAATGCTATCATAGAGTTATGTGTGTTGCTTAGAGGTGGCAATGTATTTCTTTAGATTAGAAACATTTAGAAATGGAATTATGTGATATATCAACTGATTGCATTTGTGCACGGTTTCCTAGTGAGAACTGTAGAGGTATCAATATTCTACTGATGTGGTGTCCACAGCATAACGTTTGGGAACTCCTGTCAAATGATTGTATTTGACTGAAAGGACATTTTGATTCTTAATACTGCCAATTTCTTGTCCCAGAATAGTGGCGTTGGATTGTATATCAGGGGGTGTTAAATTGGGACTACCCACTTAGAGAGGAATGATTATAACACTCAAAATATCTCATGATGCCTAAATTATGTTTAGTGAGATGCTTAACACAGATTTTACTTTTCTTTATCGGATTTGTAGTCATGAATATATGATGGACATATCAGGAGTTTAATATGTCTCTACACAAACATATACAAAATGCAATGGGGCTTGTTGGCATGAACGTAACTTTAAGATGTGAGATGATAAGAGGTCATTTCTATTGGCTCCATTACAGTAACTACACTAATGTCTTGATTTGTTTTACCACATCACCTGCTCTACTATGATACCCAACAGTAACATGTCTAGATGCTGCTCATTTGGTCAAAGCAAAACCAGTTGACTTTAATGTATTACATCACCCTGTATACGTTGTTAACAGTAATGACATTAACATTAACATTATGTGTTTGGTTTCTTTAGCAACAACGCATCAGCTGCCCCTACCATTGCTAGACCTAGTATTGGAAAATGTCTTGGAGGTTGCATTACAGACCAGTGTAGGGTAACCTCTCAACAACCAGACAGAAAAATGACTAGAGACAAAGGCTACGTGCACCCTTTTGTGAGAAGAACAAGAGCTTCATTTGTATACAAAAAGGTAATGGCGACAGGCTATTATGAATCCACAGCCGCTGAGCTCTCTCCCTCCATAAAAGTGAACAGCATGTTATAACTGTGAAAATCATCATTTGTGATACATGCAATATATAGTGTTCATCCCCGACCTTCATTGGCTACAGCCTATTTACATGCTAACAATCACTTATAGACCCCATTTCATTGGCTGCATCCTCTTCTCCTCCAACGTGAGTGGTGGTCTCTTCACCTTATGTCACTGTAAAATGATCGGTATGTTTTCCAGAAGCACCACCTCGCCTTAAGATGTACTCAGTACTCACCTGTCCGCCAACATGAGCTCAGTTGATAACTTCGAGGTCAGTCTGGTCATTGCAGACAAAGCAACTATTTTCTCATCCCAGACACAAAGGCGCCCCCATCATGCCTCCCCACCACAATTTTATAAATGTTGGCATCACCCTTTGCTCTCCCTGGTACCAATCACTTGCCTCATGGTCCTCTTCTCCCCCCTCATTATCTGCTGCTCCCAAAGGGCAGGCTTGGTTTTCCTACAGGTCCCACTAATCAGTCTAATTCATGAATGATTTAGGGGTGTTATCCCTGGGTATCTGGTAGTTTAAATAGGATGAACATTTTCCTGGAACACGCAGGAGTTTTAAATCTGAGCTTCTATTTGGCAGTTCAGGACCTCTGCCTTGGCTCCCATGGGTTGGGCCTTCACTACTAACCGCAGCCCTATTCGCAATAAGCTGCTCACATTCCTGTCTTATTGTACATAATTCTAGATGGATAGATTTGTGCATGTGGGCGCGTGTTCCCTGCCTTGCCTGGGGGTGGGGAGGTGATTGTCGAGCAGAGGCCTCATTGTTTTGTGTTTCCAACACGGCCTGTGAGGATTCAAGCCTACCCTCGAATACTCTGTCAAATTATGTTATGGTTGTCATGCGACTGTGGTGTATTCTACCTGACACTCTACAAAGCTGTTGTTAGTTTCCTTTGGATGTGTATAATCCTCTACTATACGCGTGCCCCACTCCATTCACATATATCCCTCCCCCTGTGCCCCCTACTTTATTTTATATATTTTATTTTGCATTTGTAAGGTGCTTATACATCAAGAAATTGTATTTCATAGCACCCTATATGCATTCCCCAGATATTAGTATACTTTCCGCAATCTGAATTGTTTGAGAGTGGCTGGGATCTGATCATGCATCCCAACTTCAGGCCATTGGGATCTATTGAATGGGAGAAAAAGCAGGAGCCAGGACAGTCTACAGCGGGATGCAGGGGCAGGAGGCCACAGGACGTGGTGGTGCAGACTGCAGAAGGAACTGAAGAATAGGAACTTTTGTGTGCCCATAAATGAGTTTGGAAGCTTCAGGGCTGCCCAATAAAAAGGGTGGCATGTGTGCCACCTACTGCAACGCACTGGCACTGTAGAAAAGGAAGGTGTCTTCCAGGCAACGTGGAACACAATGGGTACTGAGGAGGAGTCAATTATTTGGACATACTTTGTATTGCAAAGCAAGACATCCTCTCATGCCTTCCATCCCCATCAAAGATCAATGACTGTGCTCCTCAAACTGTAATTTCAACCAGACCTTATGCTGTCATCCCTATTGTACCTCCAAATTGCACCTCCCCCGATTGACATGCTGCCAACAGGGCATGATGGTTGCCTGCACTGAGCCTTCTTGCACCAATGCAACACCCTTCATCACAACATCCACCATGTCAGTTTCCACAAAAACACCACCATTGTACTGGAAATTTGCATGCTGGTAACTCTGATTCCTCCAACCTGTCCCTTTCCCAGTTACTCTTGATGTATTCCTAATTTGATTACCACAATGATGTCCTTTTTATTCTGGCTCCACAACTCAATTGAACACATAAACCTGCAACCTCCAATGCCTACCGCTGGTACTACTGCTAAAGCACAAAAAGCATTCCCCTGAGTGAACACACTGCTGAAACAATGGTGGGGCACATTATGAAAGCTTTTTCTGGCACAAGGAACAAGATTTTGCAAAAGCAATGAGATGCACTTAATCCATCTCACCAGTGTCAAAAAAGGAGCAGCCCAATCCACAAAGAGCATCTGCATGTGTGTTTCTTAGGCTTCCACCAATCAGGTGGCATTTCTGTCCATTTTAAAGCACATCCCGAATTCACAACCACAATGAGCTTTAAAATGCACAAAAAACAATGACATTCTTGTGGACGTGTTTGAAATAGGTGCAAGGGGATGTGTTTTGCATGAAGGAGTCTCTCCTAACCGTGTTATGCATTTTTTTGAAGAGGGAAAGAAGAGGTATGAACGGCTGCTGTCCCACTTGCATTTCTATCCATCAAACCGTGATGAAATTTGTGTTTCAGTTGACAGGATTTTTCGGGCCCTGTCTCTGTGAAACGTGCTTGGTTGCAGAGATCCAGATTTACATGTAGATTTTTGAGAGAACTTTGGCCACACACACCTTTTACCATGTGTGCACCATCTGATGCAGCAAGATAGGACAGGTTCACACCTGTTCTTTCAAAGGCACTCAACCCATAATGACTGTTTTCCATCCTTTCATACAGGAACCCGAGTACTCGTGCCAGAGCTGCCAATCGCCATGCCAAAAAGGCATTTGACTCCGTCTCCTGGAGATTGTTATTCCAGGTCAAGGAGCCAGGTGGAGTTTGCTTTATTTTAGGTCCGGCATTAGATATTTTAAGGCTGCACCATAGTCAGGGGGTGTGTCAATGGCTCTTTGATGGCTTCCTATAAGCTGGAGAGTGGTGCCAAGCAGGGCTATCCCGTGTCACCACTTTTATTCGCATTGGCGATAGAGTCACTGGCAGCCTTGGTTAAGTTGTTCCCCTGACATTATTGCATTGTATGCTGATAGTGGCCCTCATTACAACACCGGCGCTAAATCATGGCGCTATTAGCACCATGGTTGGTGCCGGTGTTGTAACGAGTCCGCCATGGGGAAATACCTCCCCATTCCAAGGTTGGCGGGGCGGTATTTCCCCATTTCC
This sequence comes from Ambystoma mexicanum, assembly GCF_040938575.1. Taxonomy (NCBI): domain Eukaryota; kingdom Metazoa; phylum Chordata; class Amphibia; order Caudata; family Ambystomatidae; genus Ambystoma; species Ambystoma mexicanum. Next base: position 1,550,965,564 of record NC_090937.1, on the reverse strand, counting down.
CCATGGCCCTTCCCTATTCCCATTTTTGCCCCATAGGGCTCAAAGGGAATGGGGAAGGCGACAATTACGGTACCGCAAATTGCGGTACCGTAATTGCCTGCAAGGTCCCTTTGCGGGCCCCTACTTTAATGGCTGGTCCAGACCAGCCATTCAGGGCGGGTCCCACAAAGGGACCTCGTAGTAAGGCGCTAAGTGGTTAACGGTGCCGCAGCCTTTTACGGCACCGTTAACCACTTAGCGCCAGGGTCGTAATGAGGCCCAATGTCCTATTATTCATAGAAGACCCTACCAATAATTTACAACCTTTATTGAGGGCTATATCCCTGAGTTGGTTTGCACTGTGTCTTGCACACGAATTGGACTTTACCACCAAAACAGACCTGAAAGGTGGGTGAGAGGGCCAGTGGTGAATACAACAAGGGTGGTGGGAGAGGCCCCCCTTCCAACAAAGAGCATGACAAAGGGTTGGTGTGGGAGGGCAAAAAGTGACACCCCTCCGAACTTAAGGAAGGCCGGGGGCCAGGAACCGCGAGTTCATATTGTGCAGCAAGTGATACCGCAGAAGGAACTTGGTAGGTGCATTGTGGTAATTGCTGCATTTCAAGGACATGGAACCTTCTGCGCAGTTCCATACAGTCTCATTTGCGCCCCCAAACTGCCCACCCCTGCCACAATGTACTTTCTTGGTAACATTAGTGGCAAATGGCATTTTAACACATACAAAAATAAAATAAAACTGCAGAATAATTACAGATGCTGGAAACTCATCTCTTAGAGCTCTGTCCAGGCGCTCTGGAGCAAAATACATGCAACTCTCCTAATTTGCATATTGATTGCACCAACATAAATTACATCACAGAAAAGGACATTGCAGGGAGGTTCATCAGTCTTTGAAACTTATAGGCAACATGGAAGTGACTTTAGAATAGGTTTCCATAAGTAAACCAAGTGGCAAATAACTTTGTGGTGCAAAATACCTAAATTGAACTATTATTATATATGGAGCACCTCAATAGTCATTAGGCTTTTTTTGAATAACAGCCTAATATATTGACATAAGCTATGAAGTGAATCACTTACAGAGCTGCAGATAAGACACAGTGGTTAAATGGTGAAACCGGGATGTGGACAATGTAAGCAACTGAGCACATCTTCGCAGGTTTAGATGATATAGATATTTATTAAGATTGTGCTTTGCATTTCATGTGCTTAAATAATACTTTATTTATAGCAATGCCTTAGAAGCAAACTACATTACATATTAAACTTGTGTTTCACAATAAACTAGGCTTTCATAGTAAACTAACTATACACTATATACATTGTCATAGAAATAGGGTGAGCAATAAGAGTATGGCTTTAGGTTTATTCTCCCCACCGTGCATGCAAAGTCACAATAGCATTATGCAGATTAATGTGAGCCTAACAAATCCCCCTTGGGTTTTAAAGCCATTGTCATCATTTCATAAAGCATGCAGCATTACGCACTGTTTTCACATCTGATCACTCCCTCCCATTCCCACTCCCATTTCTAAAGTGACAAAAGTCCCTAATAATAGTCCCCCCTTCCATCAGTGCCTAATGGCTCACAATGAAATGCCTGGTTGACACAGAGCAACGTGAGAGCCCCTCTGCTGTACGGAGCACCTTGGGAAATTGTCCTGGCAGAGGGACACCTCCCCCGTTCAGAATGGGCAAGGTGCCCGGTTGCCAGGACAATGAGCATGATGAGCAGGAATTGCTCAGCCCACATTGTATTGCCACCGGGATACCTTTCCTGTAAGGCACCCTCATTGAGGTGCCAAATGGGAGAGGTGTCCCACTAACAGTTCAATACTATTAGTTGAGTCTCAAAAAGTCTTTCATTATTTAGATGCCCCTATGTCAACACGTCTTAATAGCCTACAAGACATATGTGTTGCATGTAACTTGCAATGACTGGTCCTGATTAATAGCCCTGTCTTGATGAGGACCATATGTGGTTGGAACACGTGTTGACATAGGGGCATCCAAATAATAAAACACTTTTTGAAACACAACTAATAGTATTGCACTGAATACCTCAAATATTGAAGTGGGCATGGTAAGGGCTGACGTATTCTATAATATTTTGAATCAAGATCTTTGAGGCTACCCTTGGTCATCCCCTCAAGCGATAGTCCCCCTTATGTAAATTTATTACATTTTTATCCAAATGAGAAGCATGGAGTGGCGCAATATCCTCAGGGTCGTATTCTCCTCTTGTTCATATACAACTAATACTGCAGCTAAGGTTGTTAAATTAAATGATGGGGTTTTGAATCTGTTTTTAGACATAGAAAATGGAAACTATTATTGACAATGCAGCCAGAAGTATATATGGCACTAAGGGACCAGGCAAGCTATTTGATGTGATTATCGCCCACTTGAAAAGACAGTTGAGGTCCAACATACGTGATATAAAAAAAATGGGACTATCAAACAGAGGAACTCATTAAGAAATTGCCTTATACAAGTCCCACTGCCTTTGTACTAAAACCATGTGAGATCCAATAATCAGTATAGCAGCTCACACCTACATTTTTCCATATGAATGTAATAGTAAATGAAGACAAGTTTTTTACAATGTAAATTGTAAAAAACACTTCTATGCATTTAAGCACATGTACACATTTGCACCTCTGCAAAAGAGAAAAACTTGCAAGCAGCTAAGCTCCGAGCATAAGGTTAAAGTCAGGTAAGATGAATGCATGAGAACAGTAAGGGTGCAAATTGTCTTTCCAACAATGGAGTTGCAACATGGACTGAGGGTAAGCAGTTTAGAATGATGGGTGCAGTTTGATGGTGCCAACCGCTGAGGCAAATAGGAAGTGGTCTTAAAAGGTTATTACTTATGTGTCCCACTGTGACATCTCTCAATGATGATTGGTCAAGGCTTCTGTAATTGTTCACTCCGCATATCAAATGCCACATCATGTCATATCATATCACATCTACTCCTTCGGAAGCAACCATTAGAAAAGTAGCTCTGACTGATACATGTGGCTAATGCTTCTGTCCAATAGTATTGCGTGTGAATGGAAATGTTTTCGCTGTACATGAGCTAACCAGCAAGTATGTCACTTTTATCACATGGGTAGAATAGGCCAATATAGCACCTATATTGTTGATCACACCAGCCAATGAACAGAGATGAAGTTTGCAACAATGGATGCCTTTTAATTTATGTAATTACTATACAATCCGCCATTTTCAGCAATAGAAATTGAATGTTTGTTTGATATTTCCCTGCTCTGGAAGTTTTAATACACTTTATTTGTTCTCATATTTTGTGCGTCATATTTTTGGGCTCTTTAATACACTGACCAATTTGTGGTGTCTGAGCTATTTAATCCGGTCTGCTTATAATTATAAGAATGAATCTTTATATATATCATTTGGGGACTACACCAAAGCTTTTGATACACTGAATAGGCAAAGACTGTCGACTAGATTACAGTGCTAGAGCCTAGATTTGATGACTCTACACTTTGTAACTGCCCTATATACAGATACATTGTCACAGATTCGAAAGAATATGAATGGACACTTTAATGTGTCCATTCATACTAACCATGGCTTGAAACAGGGGTGCACATGGGCCCATGTGCTCTTTAACATTTATATAGGTGATGTTCTGTGTAAATGCAAGAATAATCCTCCCAAGATCATAAGATGATTGGATGGCTTTCCTATGCCGATGACACAGTCATTTCCGACCACACTCCCTTCGGGCTACAGCACAGCTTGACCGCTCTATATGAATTAACACTGAATCTGGAAATAACAAATATAATGGTCATTAATGGTATAAAGAATAAATATAAGAATTATAAATGGAAACTCCATGGTAGTACAATTGAAATTGTTAAAAAGTATATGTACCTGGGAATTCCTTTTTATAATTCCATTGATTGTAAACTTTTGGCCAATGATATTAAGACCAAAGTGAGCAGGAGATTCAACGCCATAACATCATTTATATCTAATAGTGCTGGTCAATCAATGGAAGGACTGATTAAAATATATAGAGCAACAAAGTCCTGAGTACTTATGGAGGGTACATTTTGACGGGGCACACTGGGGTTGTTACCATCTACCCCAGTGGAAGCTATAAGTATGGAATTGGGCATTACCTCCATGACTATGTTAGGGAAAACACGCTGCAGTCTCCTTTAGATACTGGAGCAGAGTAAGAACCAAGAATCACTTTATTTTTAAGCAGACCGAATGCTTGGGTGTGATGGCTCACACAAAATAATGGATCGCTGGCTGCAAGTCATTGGAAAATTCCACATAGACATTGGATTCACGATTTGGTGTTCTGGTAATGTGTCCTACTAAGGCAATTAAAAGTAAAGACGAAATCCGTGACCGCAGAAATAACATTGAACACTTATCCAGCAAGGTATCATTCACAAATTATATAAAGCAAGGCTTTCCTGTTGGAGTACCTTTTAAGTTCAGAATTCAAAAATGCACTGCTTTATAACGAGGTTACATTTTGACCAGCTACCTAGTTTTGAACGCTAAGGTGACTGGATCAATGTATCTCATGAGGATAGGCTGTGTCGCATATGCCATGGCAAAATTGAGTCCATACGACATTTGCTTACCTCATGCTCAACACTGACGGAGATATATGCCAGAGGCTACTCTAATTTCATATCAGATACTAGAAGTATACCAAACAATCAATTTTGGTTCTATATATTCTCAGAGAAAACCATAAATGTAATTACGCCACCTTTTATGTTTGGCAAATTATTTTGAAAACTCATCCAGCAATATCTGATAGTTAACTGAAGATTTTACAGAAGTATTTGTTATTATAACGTATAACTAGGCTGCATGTTAACAATACAGAGTAAAGAGGTACTAGAACTGCATTTACTTTTACTTTATTCCAAGATATTATAAGAAATTAATGAAATATGCATGTATGAAGTGAATGTTCTTAAACTGTATTTTTGGGATTCATGTTTTATGTTTTATATATAATAATGCATTGATGTTCTGCTTTTGTATTGATAATGATGTATTTGGACAAATTATCTTTTACATAAATGGGTGGGAATCAGGGCTTAGAATGTTACTCCCATTGGACTGTCCCCTTCATTAATATGTCCAATGAGTAGAAACATTGGATGGTTTTGTGTGGTGGAACTTTTGGAGCACTGTCCAATCACATGGCCAGACCAATGAAAATAGAGAAATGATACAAACCTTAGAGGGAATGGTTTCTAATCTATAAGTCTAAACCCAATTTTAGGGACTGAGACTGAATGATTGACAGATTCATTGGAACAAGGATAGAAAGAAGAATTGACACCAACAAGAAGTAGATTATAATTGCATGCTTTTTTGGATTACTGCAGACCACTGTGAAATAGGTCTATGTGGAATTCAACCCCAGGCATTCCTCAATGAAAAAGCGAGCAGACAGGTCCAATGCAGAAGGAGAGAAGCCATGCAGTGGCGGAAAGCTGTCACAGATTGCTGACTGATGCCCACCTGTTACTAGAGGGGAGAATTGACCCAGTCCTTAAGAGGGTACCCACCTGTCTGTAAGACAGCCAAAAGAAGTTCCCATGTAAGTATAATACTAAGGGGACATATCATTCTGTGGGGTGGTATACTGTAAATGGGAATGGATGAAATCCCAGCCCCATTTATCTGTGAAGCTACTGATGGGGTTGGGATGTGGCTTCTGCAAAATTTGAACTAAGATGAACTATCAATTTGCTACCCGGGTTGTGGGTTGAGGTGCCCGCTCATGTCAAATAGACCAGGCAGGCATGGACGGCAGGGGTGGCCCCTCGGGTTGCCCATTTGATGGAAACTTATCCCAGGCTTGGGCATTGGACTGTCCGGCTGGACATTGGATTATGCAATAAACTCTGGGACAGCTTAGTCAGTAGGCTAATCAGGATACTAAGGGATCAGCAGGGCTGCTAGGATCAAGGTCATGGTAACCGATGATGGATGATGTAAAAGACTTGTGGGTCCCAGTCAGAATATTTGTGGAATTTTTATGTAATAAAATGCGGCCTGTTTACCTCCAAAAATTGTGTGTACTGTCATTTGTGTGTTTTATGAAGACATGGGCATATGTAATTGTACCCCTATACCTCTGCCCTCCGAGGGCTGCAAGGACAGGTACAAAATTTTCTGTTCCAATTCCCTGTGTTATGACACAGCGCTACTGCGGCCTGCCTACCACTTTCACACACGGTGCACGAGGACCGGATCAAAATTGTGATCGCTGTTCGCTTATGAGCACCTCAGCTAAACACTTTGCGTGGGATTAACAAGCTCAAGACCCTTTATACAATTACATGATTATACAAACCATGCCCAAACAGCTGATGAACTTGAAATAATCAACGACTCTTTTGTGTATTCAAGACAGGGCCTAATTACGAGGTCGGCGGTAAGCCGCTGGTGCATGATATCCCGGTACCACCGGGATATTAGAGGTGGCAATGGGCTGGGATATCATATAGCGGAAAACGTAAGTCCTCATTCCCGTGGAGTCCCATAGGACTCTACCGGAATGAGGACACGGAAGCACTGTTGTTAACGGTGCCAGTGCTTACATGTAAACCAGGAGTTCCGGCCCCTGCAGGCAATATCGTAGTCTGGAGGACCGTTACTACCAGCACCCTTATTTAAAGACCTCCAAACCTGTAATGAGGCCCAGTGCTTCTTTTCAAAGTCCACATTCTTCCCATTCAAACGCACAGAAGAGACAAAAACACTTTCAAGCAATTCTGTTTATCACTTTTATATTTTTGGAATTTGGCTGAAGGCCTGGCTGCCCTTGCACTGAAAGTAATTTTTGTTGTACCTTTTTCAGTCATTGCGAAACCAAGTATTTTCAGAAATACCATGCAGCATATAATGGCCATTAAAATGTATGCAGACACTCCCTTTTTGCTCTGTTTTTAAATGTCTCTGACCAGCACCCATCCTGCATGCGCAAAGATGTATAAGTGGAAAACGTGGAAAACGTGTCAGTGCTTGACATGCTTGTCATTCTTAAAGTTGCAGGTATGCAATTGGAACTCCCTGGTATTCTTTTTAGCTTATGTCTAAAGTTGCACAATGTCTTTCACGTGATGACGTTAAGAAAAGTGTACACATGTTGTACACGTTTTTTGCATGCAGTTGGTCATTTTCTGTGCCCATGTTAATTGAAAGTAGGCAACGGCTCTATTTGCACTTTTGTGTTGATGTTTTCTTCAGTCAAAACAAAAAAGAGATGGGTGGAATATTTTGAATTAACCTAAACCACTGGCATTGCTCTGGGCAACCTTCCACACCACCGTTTTGTAGCTTGTCTGCGCCATTGCTAAAAGGGTCCAGTCAAATGCAAATCAGTCAGGTACTGCCACCAAAGGGAGCAGCACTGCCCGAACTGCTAGGCCAAGTCCCCTCTGCATGGAAACACATGTAACCACAGACATGTTTCAGCCTTGATGGGCCTCCTCAGTGAGGTGCAACTTAGTTCCCTATGGCTCAGCGCGCAAGGGACACATGTCTGGGCATAACCTCTCTCAAATAGGGAGACAAACTAAAACCAAAAAAGTGATGGTTTTATTATTTATTCATTTATTTAGTATTTATAAATATTTATATATTTATTTATATACTTGTAGCACGCCGATAGCCCACGGGCATCAGGGCGGATGCAAGGTTTCAAATTAATCTGACCCACTGGCATTGCTCTGGGCAACCTTCCACACCACCGTTTTTTAGCTCGTCTTCGCCATTGCAAAAGGGATCCAGCCAAATGCAAATCAGTCAGGTACTGCAATGGGAACAGCCCTGCCAGAACTACTAGGCCCGTTCCTCTCTACATGGAAACACAAGCAACCCCAGACATGTTATGGCCTCCTCAGTTCAATTTTTCACATTTGCATACTGTAGTGGAAAAGTCAATAGTAAGACATAGGCAAAACATCATTACTCTTTACATTTTCTCCACGTTGTTGGAAAAGTGTAAATGCCTCCTGCAATTACTAGTTGCGGGAGTCATTTATAATGCATTGCAATTAAATCAGCCTGCTTTTACCAGGTGGGAATATCAGGAGGACCGGAGAGGAATCGATTGAACTACAAGTTGCATGAAAATCCATGCTGGTGGAAGGACACCTGGATGGGCTATGGTGGAGCAGGAAATGGAGGTGGAAATGCCTTGTACACCCCCTCTCCCCCAACGCTGTTTTACAAATGCCCCAAAATGAGGAGGATCAGAAAAAGTGGCCGTGCATACTTTTGCCACCATTTCCTTCTTGTATTTGTATTTTGTATTTTATTTATTTGTAATGCGCACCTAACCCGAGGGTAGCCAGGCGCAGAGGCAGCAAGAGGGTTGCAAAGCTTCGTTACATACGTGTGGTGAGGTCCAGCTAGGGTTACATTGCCGGACGTATCACGCCAAATAGGAGGGTAGAACATGTACATTAAAGGCAGTACTATAAACATATTTACATTCAATGAGTAGGGGTAGAACATAACATGTACATTAGGGCAATACTATAAACATATTTACATTCAATGAGGCGCCTCATGGAAGTGGCGAATCTGGGTCTCTAAGAGTCGTTATGAGTCGGGAGATTTGAGCCAGTGGATGGTCCTAGCTCTGAACTGATGGTAGGGTAGGTCCTCCCTGCACGACGGAGGGAGGGAGTTCCAGAATTGTGCTGCTTTTACTGGAAAGCTGTTTCCTCCAGATGTAGTATGTTTAAACCTGGGCACCAGAAGAAGGTTGGACTTGGCCGTTCTCGCGGGGCAGAAGAGGGTAGGTCTAGTAAATCAGGCGGTGAGGTATTGGGGGGCTGCTTGGTGGAGGCATTTATGAATCAAAGACACTGATTTAGGAAATATCTTGTCCTTGGTGGATAGCCAATTAACAGATCTTCTGGAATCTGAAATATGGGCTTTCTTCGGGATACTAAGGGCTGCTCTGGGGGCATTGTTCTGGAGGATTTGGATTTTGTTAGAGATATATTTGTTACAGCCTACATATAAGGCATTGCAATAGTCCAACTTGGACAGGATCAGCGCCCTGGCCAAGATGGTGCAGTTGGTGGGGGAGAGAAAGGGTTTGGCTGCCCTGATAAGTTTTCAAATGTAAGAAGTGGCGGAGGCCATTGAGTTCACTTGTTTGTTGAAGGTAAGGGTGGAATTTAGGTAGAATCCGAGGGTTTTAACCACCTTAGCTACCATGATTTTGTTGTCATCAATTATGAATGAGGAGTATTTGTGGCCCAGTTTGTTGAGGTAGTGTGTGGAGCCTAGAATGAGAAGTTCCGTCTTGTCATCATTCAGACATAGTCCGTGTGAGGCCATCCATGCCTGGATGATGAGGTACACTTTATTAACGAAGGCAAAATCCTTGTCATAATCCCCCGACAACGGGATGAGGATCTGGGTATCATCGGCGTAATTAGTTTAGGTGATACCCAGATCGTCTAGATCATCAAAAAGGGGCTTCGTGAAAATGTTGGGGAGACGCACGATCCTTGCGGTACGCCGCACGTGATCGGGATAGGGTCGGCTGCTGCTGTTAATGAGAAGACTCTCATCATACGGTTATTAAGGAAGGATTGGATCCAGTTAGTTGCATCTTGAGAGAAGTGGGCAGCTATTTGTAGGTGGTTGCACAAGATCTCATGGTCGACCAGATCGAAGGCTGCAGAGAGATCAAGGAGAAGCAATAGTGCTGTCTTTCCCTGGTCTCTCAACTTGTCTATCTGTGCCTTGAGATCTATGAGTGCGGTTTCTGTTCCGTGTTGTGGCCTGAAGCCTGATTGACGGACGCCTAGGAGCTGGAAGTGCTCAAGGTAGTGTTGGATCTGTTGGTATGCTATTTTATCGATGATTTTGAGGAGGAAGGGTACTGTGGTAATAGGGCGGTAGTTAGTTGGGGTGGATGGGTCCAGATTCGTTTTTCTAAGCAGAGGGAGGACCCAGGACTGTTTTAAATTATTAGGTACAGTGCCTCATGTGAAAGACACATTTATTAGTGTGGTAATAAATGGTGCGAGATCACGGGCAGCATCCTTAATCAGTTGAGCGGGGCATAAGTCTCCATGGCAGTTTGAGGGTTTGAGGGTGAGAATAGTATTCTCTACCTCTTTGGTGGATACTTTGTGGAAGTTAAAGGAGGGGTTAAGCGCTGGGGGGGGAGGATTGAGTCGGGTGAACCTTTTTGTGGGAGACGGTACTCTGCTTGGTGGAGGAGAGTAGAGATTCTTTTTTAGTGCTTATTTTAGTCTTAAGGGATGAGATTTTGTTCGCTAGGGCATTTTGAATGCCCGTGCACCAATTGTTATCTTTGATACACGAATCAGGTACTTGAATCGGGGATTCAATCTCTTTAAGTATTGTGAAAAGCTCTCTAGAGTCGCATTTGGTTTGTAAGAACCGCATGCTGAATGACGATTGTTTAGCCAGTATAATTTCTTTTTTATATTGGGAGGCTAGACTAGTTTTTTTTGTTTTTTTCTGAGAGGGGAAGCTCGCCAGCTTTTTCACAGCGTCGCTTTTCCTGTCTGAGGGCTTTGAGATGAGGCGAGAACCAGGAGTTAATGTGTTTCCGGGGCTTACTCTTTTTTAGCTTCAAAGGGGCTATAGCGTCGAGAGATGAGAGCATGATTTATTGTAGATATCCACCATCGTGAGTGGATCAGTGTGGTTCGGGATGGCATTCAAGGTTGGTGTGATAAGCGGGATCAGGTTTTCCGGGGTGATGTTTTTTTTATTTCGGGATTGGGCAGCTGGAGCTGTGCTGTTAGCTTATGCTGGGGTTGCCTTTAGGGTAAACAAAATCAGATAGTGGTCTGTCCAGGGTTGTGGGAGTATGGCAGAGACCAAGACTGGGCAGTTGTGCACAGCTAGCCAGTCCAGAGTTCTCCCTTTGATATGGGTAGGTTCGGTAATCTTCTGGGTGAAGCCCAGTTCCTCTAGGGTATTGTTGATTGTACTAGCATTGGCGTCTGCAGGGTTGCTAAAACCAAGGTTAAAGTCTCCTAGTAGGATGCGTTGTGAGGAGTTTTTGAGATTGTTTGATAAGATGTCTGTGAAATCTTCTTCGAATGATCCTAAGGGGCCCGGTGGTCGGTAGATAAGGTGAATGGAGATGGATTGAGTACTAGAGAGTGTTAACTTGGCTGTAAGAGATTCACAGGAGCTAGCATTGATAGTAGATTCAATTGTGATAGTAAATTTAGTTTTGGCTATGATGGCAAGACCTCCACCTCTAGAAGTGGTGCGATCAAGTCTTAATAGCGCGTAGTCGTCTGGGACTGCTAACATAATTGCAGGACCTGCCGTGGGGTGAAGCCAGGATTCGGTAACTGCTAAGAAGTCCAGGTCTTCATTATGTAGCAAGTCAGCAATGTCTGATGCGTGGGTTACCATGGAACGTGCATTTATTAATGCGCCCTTAGTCCCTAGATCTGCTAGGTTTAGGGGTGGTGGCATAGCATCGTGTGTGCTTTTCTGGTCACGGATGGGCTCACGGTGGAGTCTACTATTCAGTTGAAGAGGGTGTAGGGATGGATTCCTGGTCACCTTGTTGTGGGCTAGTTTAGACAATGGGTCATAGAGTCTTGCGAGCCTGGCACGTAATCTAAGGTTTCTTGCGAGAACAGGGCAGGGTATGGAGTTCATTTCAGTTAATAAGTATGGGTTATATGCAGGCTCAGGTGTTGATAGGTTGGGTAGCATGATTAGGTATTGGCTATTCAAGATGTACAATGTTAATCTCAGTAGCACTGTATAAAGCGTGTGGAGGTACATTGTAATGTTGGGCAGGCAGGGTAGACTAGTGCAGTGTATTAATGTCTGGTAGCGTGGGTCTAGTCTAGTGAGGCACCTAAAGTCGATTCTTCACTTGGGAAATGATCCCCACATTGTTTTGTGCCCTGGGGCTTCTGATGTACTGGTGGGAGACTCAAGTTGGGTTAATAGGCTTCCGATTCCAGAGTAATAAGAGTGACATTTGTGGGCTCTCCCTGTCTCTTTGCAATGAGGTCACACTCTTGAATATTTTGCCTTGTCAATCTCACGGGTTGAAGCGAATAGCCTGGCCAGGATTCAGTAGACCCACGCGACCGCACAGGATTTACCAACAGCCTAAAGTAGTGCCAGAAATTGCATGCAGGTTCAGTGGAGTGGGTTCTAGTTTGACAAGCCAATCAAAACAGCCAAATCTTTCTGGGAGATTTGGTGGGCTGGGAGTAGGATCTTTGGTACTATTAAAGGCCCAGCTCACTTTCACTTTCCTTTTTTTGTGGCTTGTGTCAGGCTGCAGCAGCAGGGGTGTTCAGGGAAGGCTCACAGCAAGTGCTTTTGGTGAACTTTAGTGGAGTTTGGTGGTCATTTTTGCAACTGTACCAGTTCGTCATTCCATACTTTCCATCATAACGAGAAATCACTGAAACAAGTTATCCATGTCATTTCTCCTTGTTCTTTTTCCCCTCTGTGTCAACCCCAAAAGTTAAAAAATGGTTAAAGAAATCCGATTTTCCTTTCGTATTCCTAATCCTATTTGGCTGTATGTTTTTCCTAGTAAGACTAGTGTGGCTTCCACTTGTCCCCTTGCTGCCTATTACTTCCAAATTTAAAATAAGCATTGCAAAACGCTTCCTTACATTTTTTGTGACACGAAAAATCAACTCTTTGTGTGTACGAACCAGAGAATCCTTCCTTGTTTTTAGCAATTTTCGTCTATTTGTCTGTGAATCCTTTGCACATATCTGTGTGAGTTCCATGGGAATCCATTAGTCTGTCCTAGTCAGTCACTTGCCATTGTTTTTGCATAGTGCGAGTTCTTAGGAAGGATATGAAATGTTCAACAGGTACTAGTGGTTGGCGTCGTAGGGAGAAGTGGAGGGTCATCTATTTGAATATGAGCACATTCATTATTAATTACCATGTTTTGGGGGAGAATGGTGCAGCTCATGTGATTTTAGGATGCCCACAGCCAGCAGGAAGAGAAGCTCAGGAAGAGAATAAAAGGAAGGGCTACCAAAGCAGGGGATGCCGCTGACAAAAGAGAGGAGGGAGCAAAGACGAAATGGAAGAGGCGGGGCTGTGCAGGGTGTTTCTGTGCCATAGGTGCTGGAAGGAACCAAGGATATGTCTACGGACTGGTAGTCACAACACAAAAGAAGTCACTAGTCAAAAAGAGAGAGAGATCAAGAATATCCCTAGCTTCTAATAATAAATCATGAACAACTGTTCAAAAAGGATTTCAATTTAATTCAAGCAAGAGTCAACATATGTCACAACTGACCAACAAAGCCAGGTGTTTGCATTAACAGTGAGACAAAATGGAAAGACAAACCGTGTACAGTTTGAAAAAAATGAAAAAGCAATTGTTTGTATACAGTTTGAAAAAGTGTGTCAAAACATTTAAACACAGGTCATGTGAAACACAACATGTGTTCTAAGAAAAATATCAAAACGCTGAAATTGATCAGAAAAAACAAGTCAAGTGGGCAAACAAAAAAGAATAATATAAGACTGTCAATCTGTATATAGGGGTTTTGGCTAAAGGGGTCTATATGTTACATGGCAGGCCCAGCCTTCTTCAGGACGGAAGGAGGTGTGACTATTCAGAGATCATATGGTGAGATGTGAGGGGAATCAAAGAGAACGTTATAGTCATCAGGGTTCAAAGGGTCCCGTATGGGTACCATAACCAATTGGACCTATGCTTGCTGTCCAAGGTGTGGCACCACATTTTATGCTGGTCTCCTTCCGTCAAAACGATCTGATGAGGTGGGTGGCACCTCTCGAGAGTGCAGTGGAAGCACTATAAGTCTCTGCTTGGTTTTTCTAGGTTGATCTCCAACATCAGAGCGGGTCATGGACGCTACAGTACGGCCCGCTTACGAAGAACTGGATTCGTAAAGTCACCACGAGTGACAAAGCAGCAGCGAGTAGAGTATTGTCGTAGGACCTGGGAGTCAGACTGGAAGACCTTAGGTTCAGCAAATAGCATTTTTGTATTGGCATTTAGGTGTATATAGCACAAACCTATATAGGAGTCAAAGGAGTGCTGTATATGTATTTGAGAGTAACACAAGCAGTAAGGAGGGAGGTGTTACACTATCTGGGTATGGGATATTACAAGAAGCCTGAGTGGCAATCATGTCAATGGGAGAGGACGATGTGGAGCCTTTCTAAATAATGGCTTGTGGTTGCTCGTTCTTGGATTTGAAGAAGAGCTGTTTGCTACAATGCAATTTAAGGGTGCAGCAGAGGGGGGCACCATCACAGAGAAGAACATGAGTGCTGCAGGTAGCGGTGCTGCATGTTTCCGGTAGGACAGAGAGCTTTCTCTGCACCCACAACAGTGCCCACCTCATCATGAGCCAGTGACTGCTTTGTCTTGCTGGAGGGGAAGAATATACAGGGGCGTGAAGGTACTGTGAAATGCATTCTATGGGAGCTGCTAGTTAAGCAGGCTATACAAGAAATGGTTTTTTATTAGGAACCATGGCGATGTGCAGGCCTGTGCATAGATGGTATGGTCTGGCGATGTGCAGGCCCGTGAATAGATGGTATGGTCTGGCGATGTGCAGGCCCGTGCATAGATGGTGTGGTCTGGCGATGTGCATGCCCGTGCATAGATGGTATGGTCTGGCGATGTGCAGGCCCGTGCATAGATGGTATGGTCTGGCGATGTGCATGCCCGTGCATAGATGGTATGGTCTGGCAATGTGCAGGCCCGTGCATAGATGGTATGGTCTGGCGATGTGCATGCCCGTGCATAGATGGTATGGTCTGGCGATGTGCAGGCCCGTGCATAGATGGTATGCTCTGTCTACATTGAAAGCGTGCATGTCAGCTTCCACGGAATCCCACAGCAGTGGAGCCCGTTCCAACAGCATCCTACCCTCTGAGGTGGCTAGGCATTGGGCTACGAGATAGCAACAAGGCAGGCATGGTGAAGGAAGTTACTACCTTCAGATTCAGTAGAATGGTCCCAGAATATGGCTAGAGCGGCTCTTGAAAAGATGGGAGATAGATGCAAACGCTGCTTTCACAGTCTATAGTCCATGGTCCTTTTTCTGGTGCTGGAGAACGCCTAATATAATTTCCCTAGAGATAATCAGCAAGCCGATGGAGTGCACCATTAAAAGAATCAAAGAGTGACCCTTGGAATTTCCCTCACACGCAGGGGTTGAGAGGCTCGTGAATCAGCAGCCAAGGATATTTAAGCATCAGGAGGAGTACTTCCGTTTATGGATGATGCCTCCATCTCTCTGGATTGCATCAACTGTGCAGTGAACCACAGCGGAAGCACCCAATGAACGTATGAACGTATAAAGTGAAAGGTTTATACTTTTTTGTCTGAACCAAAACACTTACTAAAAAAAAGAAAACATTGACGTTTATGCCTTGGGAGCATTTTGGGTGCATTGTAATACATGTTCTATCCATGTGATTATTTTATTGTACATGGAATGTTGATAAAATAAAACAATACAAAAATGGCAGGTTGTCCACCTGAATGAGTTCGGGGTGAGGGCTTAAGGGGTTCTCCCAGTTGTGTGGAAGACTCACTGAGAAAAGCCATTTCTAGGAGGGGGGGCATATAGGCCACAATCATCCACGATTTGTGTGAGCTGTGCCCACATACCGTTTGTACAGTTACACTGGGAATTGAGTTTATAGATGCCCCTGGTAGTCTTTAAAAGAGGTATTCGATCTGACTCATATTTTATGAAAAGCTGTTTGCCATGCGTGAAAAAAACAAAGAGGATACATTAAAACACTACATGCATTTTGTCGCATTTTAAGGTTGGAGCAGTTTAGTGCGAATGGAATCACATGGCTGGTTCATCAAGAGTCAGGCAGAGTTGTTGGCGAAGCAAGCACTGAACCCCATTCTCCCTGATGTTTACAGCCTGTCACAGCTGCCTGGGCGTAGTGTAGGATGCGGACATCATACGCATATGCAGATGTTTCGCTTCCCCACCTCATCCCCTCAGTGGGCACCTTCCATTTACTGAACGCATTCACTGGATTGAAGCCCCTTGTTTGTTCCTGTTAGGTGGCAGGAACCAGGCAGGACCAGATAGTTGAACTGACATTATTGTAACAGAGAACACTAAGTAGTTCCCTCTACTCTGTACCTGAAAGAATAGCATTGGTGGTGAGGATCAAACCCTGGTTACAAGCTGTTTAAAGGGATCACCCATGTGGCTGCGGTGTTACCCGGCATTGAGCGCTACTTACCAGCTGATTGGGTGGATAACCAGGCAAGCTCTGTAAACCTGGGTCCAGCATCGTGATGGAGGATGACGTGCCCCAGAATGCCTATATGCTGCCACATGGTGCATCTGTTGTCATTTTGGAAGTCATGCAGGGTCTTTGAGACCCAGTGAATTCCACTGGCTTCCAGTGGCTTTTTGTCAGGGATACACTTGGTCCAGCATAGCTGAGAGTTTTGGAGGGGAGTTTATTGTCCCAGCCAATGGCAAAGAGTGAAACATCCCTCCCAGAAACAATGTATTGACCGCTGCGTCCACAGATCATGAGAAACATGGCCAGAAGAGCAGATCATCTTGTACTCATCGATGTACATATGTCATCATGACTAAAACAAATACAGGAAGAGTTGAAGAATGTAAATGAATATGTGTATAGTTAAGCAAGATTCACACTCCAAATGGTGCATAATAATAATAATAATAATAATAATAATAATGATAATAATAATAATAATAATATCACGCAATAATGCACTTCTATACAACACAGAAAATGCCCTGGGGCAATTTCCAACTGTATAGACCAAATATGAGTGTTTCACCAACCCTTTTGGGCCATATTAAGTCCCATAATTCACCAGGAAAGGTAAACAAACTGTTACTGATATCATCATTTATGCCTATGACCCGGTCGCTTCTGAAAACTTAATTCTGGCCAAATGAATTGGAGGTAAATACGGAGTATCCATCATGACATGAGCATGGCACCATTATGGTGCAGTTCTAAGAATCTCCTTTAATGTAACTCCTTTTTCTAAGTCGACTAGGCCACTTTTAACGCTACTAGGATTAACCCTGCAACACTGCGGTCCCTTCCTCGCCATGAGACACACATTCAAGCCTCCTCTGTCACTAGACAGGTAGGTGTCTTTAATCTCCAGCCAGACCCCTCATATCCATCCTCATGGAATGCCAGAACCACCACCTACACACTCCGAATGTCCATGAGCTGATGGAAGAGCTGGAGATCAATCGCTTGGGACTAACTTAGACTTGGTTCTCGCAACAATGTTCTGCTCTGCTTGATGCATTCCTTCCTGTAGCAGACACGATTGATGCACTCCTTCCTGTAGCAGACACGATTGATGCACTCCTTCCTATAGCAGACACGATCGATGCACTCCTTCCTGTAGGAGACACGATTGATGCAATCCTTCCTGTACTCCTTCCTGTAGGAGACACGATTGATGCACTCCTTCCTGTAGATGACACGATTGATGCACTCCTTCCTGTAGCAGACATGATTGATACACTCCTTCCTGTAGCTGACACGATTGATGCACTCCTTCCTGTAGAAGACACGATTGATGCACTCCTTCCTGTAGCTGACACGATTGATGCACTCCTTCCTGTAGCAGACACGATTGATGCACTCCTTCCTGTAGCTTACACGATTGATGCACTCCTTCCTGTAGCAGACACGATTGATGCACTCCTTCCTGTAGCAGACACGATTGATGCACTCCTTCCTGTAGCTGACACGATTGATGCACTGCTTCCTGTAGCTGACACGATTGCTACACTCCTTCCTGTAGCAGACATGATTGATACACTCCTTCCTGTAGCAGACACGATTGATGCACTCCTTCTTGTAGCAGACACGATTCTTTTTCACAACAGGCCAAACATGTCTGGAGGTGGGTTGCCTTCCAACATACCTGTCTCCAAGATTCTTACTTCCGTCGCCTCAGCCTTTGAACATCTTTCTTGCAAATGCATGCTTTACTGTGACTTTTGCCTCAATGTAGTCACCATTTGTAGGCCACCAGGTGATTTAACTGGATCTACGTTATAAAACCGAATCCCAAAAGCTTGAATTACAAAAGTGCAAAATTCACTTAAGTGAATTTTGTAATTCGACCTTTTGGGATTAGGGTTGTTTGTCCCCCACTGATTATTTAAATATACGGGGGACAGCCCTGCCACCCCCACAGCCCATAATACTGAACTACGCGAGTGAGGGGCCCCCTCCTATCCCCCGCAATCCCTGCTCCCCTTGTTTGGTATTAGGGGCTTCGGTCTTTTCTACCAGG
The DNA here is from genome assembly GCF_040938575.1 of Ambystoma mexicanum. Lineage (NCBI taxonomy): Eukaryota > Metazoa > Chordata > Amphibia > Caudata > Ambystomatidae > Ambystoma > Ambystoma mexicanum. The sequence goes on along the minus strand of NC_090937.1, from coordinate 1,550,947,215 downwards.
CCGAATGTGGAATAAATGTGCATTCGGCCTTTTTATTTCAGCATTTTGGGGTAAATCTGATTTAACTTGCTTTGCAAAAAGTGTGGGCGGACTAAAATTCAAATCTGCAAACTATTTAAAACTCAGCCCTCATATAGGATGACTTAAATATCTGGCTGGACTGCTCTTATCCCAGTACTTACAACTCATTCTTCTATAACTCATTGGCCTTGGAAGTCTAGCTGTCTGACTCAACGCACACTTTAGAGCCCACTCTGGATGCCATTCTCTCGCCATCACATCTACATTGGAGCTGGTCCTCTGACTTGCACTGACTACATCATTCTAACACGCCTCTAAGAGGAAAGAAGTTACTTAGACCACTTCTATGTCCGGGATCACCAGCTCAGGCCAACAAAATGAGCCTCCATTGCTCTATGCAAACATCTTTAAAGGTCCCATTCTCCAACCAGTAGAATGAGTTCGTTAGAACTTTGAACTTTCTTTATCCATTTACGAGACAGAATGAGGAACCTCCTTTTTCAGATCAGTCAATGGTTTGAAATGGTAATTGGTCTTGATATGTATGATATGATAAAGCATTTTTAACGCGCCTATACATAAGTGTTTCAAGGAGCTACGAGGCAAGTGAGGGGGGAACAGAGGGAAGACAGACAACGATCCTACTAGGCCAGGTATCATTCTGATCACGTAAGTGCATGGGAAGGGGAAAGGGAAATTGAAGGAGAAAAGGGGATGGGACAGTGCAGTACATGAAGTAATAGAATAAATAACAGTAAGTAAAAGTAAAGCCAGCTGATGGCAAGTGCAAGGGTAAGTGCAGACATCAGGTGTCAAGTGCTTGTAGTGAGACTGTAGGGATACAGAAAACAGTACCCACGTGCGGGGGTTGCCAGGAGGAAGGCAGTGCAGGTGTGCGACTGGCGGGGAGGGGACCTAGGTCCGAGATCAGATGGTGGCCAGGTAACCAGTGCAATTCAGTTTCAGCCAGGAAGTCAGCAGGAGAGAGGGGGAGAGAAAGCAGAAGCAAAGCGAAAGGTCTTGAGGAGCTTCCGGAACCGGAGATGGTTCTCTGAAAGTTTCAGAGAGGCAGGGTGGCTGTTCCAGAGGGAGGTCCCAGCAGCCCAGCAGAGGAAAGAGATCTACCACCAACTCACTGTTTGGAGAAGCAACTGGCCCTGAGGGACTTGGAGGTGGATGAGCGAAGAACTTGAGAGGGAAGATATTTAGGAAGAGAGAGTTGAAGGTATTGAGGTCGCAGGCCCCAGAGGGCCTTGTGGACAATGCAGATGGTTCAACTTAATCCTTGCAGCCACTGGGAGCCAGTGCAGAGATTTCAGTGATACGATCCTTGGACTTGAGGCCAAGGACAAGTCTCGCAGTCCTGTTCTGGATGAGTTGCAGAGGGGGGAGAGTGGAAGCAGGCAGATTTAGAAAGAGGCGTTTGCAAAAGTCCACCCTAGAGTGAACCAGAGCTCTGGAGACAGTGAGCTTCTGGGGGAAGGAGAGGAAAGGAAGAATACCTCTGAGGAGGTGCTGCTTGTAGTGTGTCTTCTTAGAAAGGTCAGATATGTGATGAGAAAATGAGAGTGTGGAGACGAAGATGACCCCAAGGTTTTAAGCCTCACAGTTGAGAGCAGGAGGAGGGCCAAGAGAGGCTGGCCAGTAAGTGACAGGAAAGGAGGGAGCGGGTGGGCCGTTGAGGAGAATCTCGGTCTTGCTGGAATTAAGGCAGAGATCATTGGTGGCACACCACTCCTGGATGGCGAACAGACAGAGATGAGAGAGGGAGAAGAGGTGGCTGAAGGTAGCCTGAAAATGAGCTGAGTGTCATCCACATAGCACTGTAAGTTAGAGCAGAGCGCAGCAATGCGGCGAGCAAGGATTGCCAGGTATTGGTTGAACAGCCATGGAGAGAGGTTAGACCCCTGGGGAACAACACAGGTAGAGAAAGAGATAGAGAAGAGTAAGCACCCAAGTTGAACCTGCGAGGGTAGATCAGAGAGGAAAGAAGTCAGCCACGCCAGGGCCTGACCAGTGATACCCAGGTTATCACAGAGAAGATTAAGCAGGATGGTATCTTTGACCGTGTCAAAGGCAGAAAAGAGATCAAGTAAGTTCACGTAGGGAGTGTTGGAATCAAGGTTGGCGAGTAGGTCTTCACAGATGTTCAGGAGAGCAGTTTCCATGCTTCTGGCAGCCCTAAAGCCAGTCTAATGATCATTGGAGACAACCAACAGATTCAGTGTCAAGATTGAGCTGGGAGATGGCCAGTTTTTCCAATAGTTTGCATAGGAAAGTAGAGATGGAGATTGGGCGATAGTTAGCCGGGCTGGACGGGTAACAGAGAGAGGGCAATTACAGAATGAGAAAAGATAGAAAGAAAAAGAGAAGAACAAGAGGAACAAAGATTAAGGGAGAAACGGACACAAAGGTGAAGAGATGAGGAGATATGGAGGGCAAATGAGAGAATAGAACTGAAAAGAAAAGAGGAGGTGAAAGGAAGAGAGGAAGAAAGAAAGCGTAGAGAAATTGATGATGACATAGAATGAAAGAGAAGGCAGCGAGCACGCAACATTGATCTCCTGGAAAAAGAAGTAATGGATCCTGATCCAGTTGTATCATGGCAAGATTTGGAAGAGTTCTTCCCCACACAAGAGCCACTACCAGGGCCGTCTGGAGTATATCTAGAGGACGAGTTTGACTCTAGGTGTCTTGGGGACGCAATGGATAAAGTCTATCATGAGATGAGGGTGAAGAAGGATTTAAAAGGCCAGGACAGGAACGATCGACTTGAGAGTATGTAGCTGTATGATAAAGAGGGAGGCTTGTGTAGTTTTTAACCTAAAGAGCTGTGTTTAGACAGACTGACTCTGGATAGAGACAAAGAGGAAGGATGTTACACGAGTTGAGGACAGGAAATGTCAGAAGTAGATGCAAAGGTCATCCGTGGGGGAAAGGAAGGTAACGCAGATGGGTCTGAAGGATGTTTTTCCGTAGGGAAGTTAGATGGTTGGATCCAGGCCTCCCTATCTCTCGGGCGTCAAGGTCCTTGACACGGCTGGGTGGACCTAGAGGGCGTTCCCATGGTGAGAGTGGAGATTCGCCACCATATGTGAGCAGATTACGATCGTTGCCAGGTAGAAGGCAATGCGGAACTACTGTGACTGGTTTGGAAAGATTAACTATTAACTGAAGGGGGTAAATGCGAGATTTGGATTTCTCAGTTTCCTTTACTAGAAAAGGGTGGGGCCAGGCCGCAGTATATACCATGGCCACAAATGGACAAGGATAATTTGCGGTTCAAACTCCTGAGTTTAACTTCCGGTGTTCGGGATGTCGATACATGAGTTAGAGAAAATGATTGGAGGCAACACGTTAGCTATAGGGGACATTAAGGGTCCTCTGATTGCCATTCTTGGAGAAAAGGCTGATGATGTTTGGCCCAGAGCAGGGTATTCTGGTGTTACTACAGTTAACACTGCTCATGATGGAGCACTGTTCAATAACTGCGGGGCGGCATTCTGGAAAGTGCTTGGAGTATTATATCCAGACACGTCCAATGTGGGATCAATAATGACAAAAAAGATGCAGGAAGGGGATGATCCTCTTGTGTACATTTAGAATTTCCAAGAGGCATGGGCTTTGGAGACACGAGAAGCTTGGGGGAAATCTATCCCTGTGTTTTATCTTATATTATGCCAAGGGCTGCCAGAACCAGTACAGAAGCAGCTCAAGAAGTTAGTGGGCATGGAGGATAAACCATGCTCGGAAATACAGCTGACCATTGCGCATTATTATAGGCTTCTGCAAGAGAAATACTGATAGAAGGACAATGCTAGAAAGGGTGAAGAAGTAAAATGTAGTACAGAAAATGGTATCTAAGTATGCCATTAAAGGGGCAATGTTCACTAGTGGGGATGAACCAAGTTCACAACAAGTAGCAAAATGCTGCAAATGAATAACCAAAGGCAGTTCGACCAAGGAAATAAAGGATTTATTCCAAGAGGAAGGGGAGGCTTTTGAGGCAGAGGTTTCCTGAATAATCAAGGACATTTCCAGAATAATCATGGTGGGTTTCAAAACCTGCAGAATAATGATCAAAACACGCAGGAGGGGCCAGTTAGAAGACCTCCTCCTATATGTTAGAAGTGTGGCATGTCAGGGCACCTTGCTCGCATGTGTAGAAGTCCGGGATATGTGCAAAATGGGCAGTTCTCAAGAGGGGGGACTTCAAACATGGCTGCATATTCACAGCAGAATGGAGATGGGTTTGCACAGGATCAGACAGCGTAGCAACCACAAGCGCAGAGAGTGTAACAAGGCTTTCAAGTACAGCAGACAGCAGTAGTCACTCATGCAGATACAGCAGAGCACATATACAGGACAGTTAATGACTCCTAGGATAGGGGGTGTCACTGTCAATGAAGGGAATCCCTTCACAAGTACAGGGATGAGACTGTATCCACAATAGGACAGCTCACTAAGAGACTCAATATGTTAAGTATTATCATTGATGCCTAATCCTCAAGAGGAACCCAGGGTTGACGTCAATATAGGGGGGAAATCTTTTTAGTTTTTAGTGGACACAGGGGCAACCTGTTTGTGTATAGGAGAGGGGAAATGTTCTATGTCTGGAAATGCCATGGATACTCAAGGTTTCACAGGAGCTACATGTAGAGTTTGTTTACTGAAAACTTGCTGATCTCTATAGGAAAGTGTGACATGTCTGGACTGTTGTTATATTCAAGGCAGGCACCAGCCAACATTTTAGGTAGATATTTAATGACTAAGTTAAATATGACAATTTCATTTACTGATGAGGGCATAGTGTGTTCAACACCAGGAATACATTATTTAAACGTATGTCAAATTATCAAGGCATTTACAGGACGAATGGCCATGCAAGCCATACCACTAAAAAGGCAATCTGCACAGCTCCAGTTTTAGGGATCCCCGACTATGCAGAGGAATTATTTTTATTCTCGCATAGAAATGGTACATTGATGACAGCTGTGCTTACGCAGAGGACCATGTTGGGGTACAAGCCCCTAGCTTATTACAGTGGAATCTTAGATCCAGTAATGAGGGGTCATTTTCCATGTGAACAATCTTTGGCAGCCGCCGCTTTAACATTGAGAAGGCTACCAGCATGGTAATGGGATGTTCTATGACGTTATTTTTTGAACATGCATTGTTTAGCACGTTTAGCACGTTATTTGTTGCATGCAGGGTTAGCACATTGAAAAAGGAGGGGCTACCTCCGAGTGGACAGCACTCCAGTGCAACACGCAGCTTTATTCAATAGACTCATTAAACTGCTGCAACTCCCAATAACTTTCACAGTGGTTCAGATTTTATTTCACATTGAACCACCTGATGTGAATGAAAAAATTGTGGTAATGATGAGTGTGTCTGAGTGTTATAGTAATTTGTCTAAAACTCAGCTCATGAAGGTCCACGGAAAAGCGATTCAGGATGAGAAAGACCTGTGGACATGGAGGGGATGTTCCTTATCCCCTTCTGAAGCACATGGCGACAGAACAGGCCGGGTAAACTGGGGATGCCTGTATCCTTATTAAGGGTAGCATTGGAACAGCTGCACTACCCTGCCTATGCCACTAGAGATAGCCTTGCTGCAACTATTGCAGAGGAATGGTCCATTCCAAATGTGGTAGAACGTGGTGCATTTTATATAGTAAACTGCATCATATGTCAAAAGTTTACCGCTGGGCAGACACTGCGCACAATTAGAGGAGTTATTCCAAGGCCTAATGGCCCCTTTCAGCATTTACATATCGACTATGTCGACATGCTTGTCATGATGCCTACCTCTAAGGAGCCAGGCCGGGCCCAGCAACCCCAGAGGCAGACATCATTTTCCCCAGGGAAGTCTCAGCGGGCCCAAGTCGGGGCCCTTTGGACTCAGTCCTGGCGCCTTAGGCGCCAGGCTCATAGCGGACCCCAGTCCTGGCGCCTTAGGCGCCAGGCTCATAGAAGAGGATATGTGTTTAAGTGCTTGGGTGCACACTTACCTGATGCAGACCTTGCTGCTTCATCCAGGCCCTCTTGAGGCCTGAATGGGACTACTGAACCTGTAGGACTACTTCACCACCCGGGTGTGGTCGGGGAAGGATACATACCTGATTGGTGGAAGGATACATACCAGGAACTTCTTCCAAGGCTATTTAAACCCCACCCGAACAGCCACACATGCTTCGCGTTGTTCTGCACCTAGCAGCTGGACGCTCACCGTGTCAGCTCCTGCATCCTGACTTCAGCCACGCCTGCCAGCACCCTGAAACACCTGCAAGGGGAGTGAAGAGGGAAAATGGAGACCAAATCCATGCCCCCGCACCCCAAGCGCCCCAGCGCACCCATGGGTGACAAATATGCTGAAACACACCCACTTCACCAACAGTGCAACTTCTATGCTACATTAGAATCAATGCTGCAATATCAGAATCTACAAACACAAAAATCCCTGTTTAAAGGCTTGCAAATGCCTATATGAATTAACATGGTCTAAATGCACAGTGTAAAGCTATGTTTCAGGAAAATTACAGCTAAGTTCATTTCACTCACTGAACACTGAACACTGGCTGCGGGAGCCTTATCAACATTCCTCGCAAAACAAGTCCGACCTGCCAAGGCCGCAAGTTCAAGATAAAATTGCTTTCTGCAGACAGACATTTTTAATTATCCACAAATGCGAACAAATCACGGCAACCCAGTGTGCTTTTTTTCTTTCTGGGAAAGAAAGACATTTTCTCAAGGACACGCACAACATTGAAACATAACTTGTAACAAGCCAGAGCCCAGGTGCGAACTGCTTGTTCAGCTAAAAAGTTATGGGAACAAAGTCACATTGCAACAAGATTAGAATTAGGTAATGGGGGCTGGCACAGCTAAATCAACCCACTGACGCAGGAGGTTAATATCCAATTATCAGGCTCTCTATAAGGGCTACATATGTAACCCACCACTCTGCAGCCAATAACAGGAGGAGATAGGTTTCTGGGAGCTGATCCAATTCTGTGAGGTCAGCCTGCAATGTGATTATAAAACTTACTTGCAAGACAGCTCCGGGGGAGACGGCGCCTGAATTCGCGGTGTGCACGATGCTTTGTGTGTTTTTTTGCCTAGAAATAAATGCAGTTTGAAAACATGCTGCTGCCTGCTTGGCACTCTGTTGCATTTCTGGGGGGCATATGGGAGGTGTTGGGGCCTCCCATAGCTGGTGAGGGTATGGCTGCTGGCCCCCCACTGCCCTGGGGGTGGGGGGGATCCAGCTTCTCCCCGACAAGTTGGTGCCCTCTGTGAGGCTCATTGCTCATTGTAACATGAGTGAATGAGCTCTGCCTGTGCAAGCTCTACGATGGACTGAGCTCCCTGCCGCCGACTCAAGGAAGCTGTGAGACCCTCGCCTGCACCTGAAGACCACCGGAAAAACGCGTAACCGGCTAAAGGCTTCGGGGGCCACTTGGAAATACCCCGCTTGAGGGCAGGTGAGAGCCCTGCAGGAGAAGGGGTCCGGTGAAGCGCATTGAGGGAGTGTCCAGCAGTGGTGCAACTGCCAGTGCAGCATAGGAAAATGTAAGTAAACCAGCAACATGGGCTCTGAGGGGGGGAAATGTTTAAAGTAGAAATGTTAAAGTGTTTTTTTTTATTTTTTTTTTTTTTTTAGGGAGGGATTGTAAATTGGGTGGTGGGTGATTGTACATTGTCACAAAATTCAGCGCATTGGTAGTGATCGGCACGTGAATTGTAGTTGGGACTGGGGTGGTGGCAGTGGTCCCTTCTTGTGTTTTTGAGCATATTGGGTGGGGTAGTGACTCCCTACACATAGAACAGGAGTGCCGCGCTGATTGGTCTAGAACAGGAATGCCGCGCTGATTGGTCTAGAACAGGAATGCCGCGCTGATTGGTCTGGATGGTGATTTCATGTACGGGGTCTGGATTTCCTATGAATTGACGTTATAGATCAATGAGTAGATGAGGTTCCCTGCTAAATGAGCGTTTTAGTTCAGTGAGTGGATGATGTTTTCCCGCAGGAGGTAGCTAGATTGTTCCCGAGTGTGGAAGATAGTTGGCTGGTTAAGGTCCCCTGGTGAGGAGCGTATCATGCACTAGGCGACGCAGTGTGTGCAGTCCAATTATAAGAGTTTATTGTGGTTTACCTTGTTCCAGTTGAGACAGGAAGACAGCTGTGGGGATTGTGGGGTTTTATTTTGGGATTTTTTGTGGGGTTGGGAGAAATGGGTTATTGTTCTGTGTATGCACATTTGTCTGTTCATTTGCATTGTGTTTTTACTTTGGTGACGTCACCTTCAGATTGATGTATAAGGACACAAAGTTTTGATGGTGAGGAGATAGTGGTGTGGTTTTGGATTTGGAGAATAGGTGACCCAGAGGCGGTGTGTGGAAGACACATGCGCAAGATTGTGGGGGTGTGCCGGAGAAGGCAATGGTTTGGTGAAGATGGATTGCACGTGGAGTGCACTGGCTAAGGTGCGGAGCAAAGAAGGCTCACAGAAGTTGAAAAAATGTTCAATTATTTTCTAACTTTTGCTCCCTGAACAGCGGACTATCGAAATTTTCGAATTGAATAGAGGTAAAATGTATCACACAATACAGAAATGACTCCCCTTCACTTGTTGTGTAGCACACAGCTTCCATGCTGAAATAAGTCAGTAAAACATAGTGTGCAAAGATTCAAAAGTACTGAAGGTAAATTAAAAAGACCATGGCTGCTCATAGGCGGCTTCTCCAGAAGCGTGCAGCAATCGCTAAGGACACACATACACAGCACTTACACGGGAATAGCTTTAAAAGCACATGGCTACAGTTGAACTGTGTGCACGAAGGAAAAGGAAAATGCGAGGGGTCAGCTGATGTTGAACAAACACGAGCAGAGGGAAGAGGGGACTCACCCTTCTGAACCTCCGGGAGTGTAATATTTGATGACACAGGGGCAGAGAAAGGCAGATGAGGACAAGTAGGCACAAAATAAATAATTCAAGCATGCGATGGGAGGGGCAGTTAAAAACAGCTTCAACACACACGCACAAGAATCACAATAGTAGTGTCAACAACCACCACAATATGCACCGCCCATGTGGGGAGGATACATGGGGCAGGATGGGATCATTTCAGCAGACACCACAAGCACCAATGCAGGTACTGTTACCACTACATGTACAGACACAACAAATGACAGCACCACTACCCCAGAACTGACTAGAATGACAACACAGGGGCACTGCACAGCAGCCAGCACCCATACAGAACACTGACACAATAGCAATGGTACCGGTTACATGACTGGGTGGGGTCTTCCTGATGGGGAACAAACCTTTCAAAGGACATAGATTGACATTATCCCGCTAATAGGACAGCCCAAGACAAACTTGATTTGACTCACTCTGCCAGACACACTCATGCTCCACCTCCCCGACAGAGCGGGCGAGACGCGCGCTGACACACACACTCACGCACACTCAATAATGCAGAGGACAATTGCATAGGGGTGGTGATAGGTATCAAAACATTTCCTTTTCTGGGTGACAGTGGGGCGACTAGGCCATGCATTAGGGAAGAGACATTTGTGACATCATGAGCAATGTGGATATGACCACCTTATTAACAGAGAAATCCATAACTTGTTAAACACCAGACATACACATGTTGAAAGTAAGGAAGATTGTTTAAGAATAAAGGGGGTGCACGATAGAGAGGGGGGTGCATAATGATAGCGCATCACAAGAGAGTACATTTAGCTACATTTTGAGCACACATCTTTCAGTGAGGAGACTGGGCTCATGAATACACGATTAACACAGAACAATTAAATGAGACACACAAGATGGAAGAAGGTGCACTTGAGGGGGGAGGACTACATTTCATTGACAGTTCACCACAGGAGGAGAGAAATAGGGGTAAAGGGTGGATGATCCATGTTCCCAACAGAATTAATTTGGCGACACAATAACAGTGCAAGTGGTAATGCCACTAGCGCTTTTGAAAATAACACTGGCACAAATGCATTAGCCAACACACATAGGGAAAGAGGTCATTGCTGCACGAACTGGAGCATAATGGTTGCATTAAAATTTGAGAGCAGACATTGGGGGGAGAAATATATATTGTTTAAATGTAACAGTAATTAGAAATATATATTGTTTAAATGTAACAGTAATTACAGTAGTGGAGTAATAAAATACTAGACTAAATGAGTAATTAACAGAGTAGGTAGGCTTTAAAAAGTGGACATGGGGTGGGATAGAGAGAATGGGAGTAAATTGGTAGCGGATTTCATTAGTACCAGCTTAAAGTGCCTGCAGTTCACTGCGAGGCACGCCCTGAGAAGTGAGAGAGGAGCCATAGAAAAAAAAAAAAAAAAAAAGATTTAAAAACCCTGCGATTATTTTAACTAAGTAACATGGTGCACTTAATTTAGAAACACAGCCACCCTATATGACAAATTTACCACCCTGATGTTTCCCTATTTAGCTTGCCAGTGCCTGATGCCCCACGGGACAAAGGCACGCACTATAAACAGCTTACAACAAAAGCACAGTAAATACAAGGATCCAAAGGCCCATTTGTACACGAGCACCCAAATTGCATATATATGATCCAAGTGTGTAATGAGTATCTTCACATAAATTAAATGCCTACCAATTTTCTGGGTACATTCCGAATTGTGTAATAATTTACAGTCAGACCGCCATTGAACGCCACCAGGTGGTGACAGGATGGTGCATAGGTGTACCATTGGCTCCTCCCACTAGGACACTGAATAGTGTGAGAGTAGTGCAGAGAGGTTAGGTCAAGAAATTGAAGAATATGTAAATTCTCAGGTCTCAAGCGCTTCCATTTCATTTCTCGCCAGATACAAAGGACCCAGGGCAGGCCTGAAGACAACGGACAACCAACACCCAATGGCTATGGATTACAGTGGGACATTTTCCCCTCCTGACAGACTTTGTCAGAAGTGTAAGGCGTCAAGCCCTACAAAGCGGTGGCCACCCTGGCAACGAGGGAGCAACGATCAACAGGGCCAACGCAAGAGATTTTCATGAACTGCAAAATAGCACGAACTCTCCCGAGTTAGGGAAACATGGCCATCCCATGGTCCAACGCACACTAGCAACTAGAATAGGGACTGACAGACGCATTTCCAAAGTTTAATTGAGTTTCATATTTGCACCTACAGCTGTAACACTGTTTTGTTTCTTCTCTTTTCCCCGCACATGCAGGTTGTTGCGTATGTATGCTGTTAGAAATGTGTAGGAAATTTCCTTAATGTTATCTTCCATTAGAAACTGTGAGGCCTACTGATTAAAACATTGTGTAGCATTCCCCACTCAATTGCCCACCCTATCAAGAACCTCAGACCCCTTAGAACATGTTTCCCTGAAGTATATTTCCTTGCTTGCATTGAATAAACAGCCCAAGATTTACCCTACCCATATTGAGAAATTTTGAAAACACGAAATGTCCAGGGGAAGGTTTGATTTTTGCCCTTAGTGATTGATTGTTTAGTTCGCGGAGCTTGAGGTTACTAACATGTACTAACGTATTAACGCTTTTCTTGCGATTTTCAGGCGGGCAACTTTATCATCTCATCAGCTGCAAGGACCCAGCAGCGTAAGTGGTTATGGGCACGCAAATAAGGACTTTTACCTTCACGATGGGACTATTAATGATGAACAAAATTATGGGGGTGGTACTTTGAAAATTATTTGTAATAGTGAGCATTACCGCTGTATCCCCTGCTAACATTCCCTAACCTAAGCAGGAACAGTTACGGCGTCAGTGGGTAAGGAAAAGCTGCTGCTAAAGTAAGGAGAGTTAAAGGCAGACACAAGGGGAGTAAAACATACACATAACACACATATCAGAAGTGACCAACAACATGCACACATGTACAAAATTGGTAGGGACACCACTGGAGAGAGCTGTCCTGACTGTTCTTTAACATATGCAGGAAGAGAATTGATTACAACAGAACTTACTACAGCAGAGCACGACGCCCATGTATGACAAGGTGTGAAGAAGATTGCAAGGGAAGACAGCAACATTGAGATTGAAAAAAAAAAAATAAATAAAAAAATAAATGAATAAAATAAATAAATAAATAAATAAATAAATAAATAAATAATAAAAGAAGAAAGAAAACAAAAGGAGAGAAGAAAAAATAAAATAATAAGAGACAAAAATATGATAAGTGCCTAACAGTGTGGGAGAAAAGAGCAAAGATGGTCACTGAAGAAGGACGTATACTGTTAAGGTACCAACGTTGTGTTACCAGCACAACAGTGACAAGAAGTGGACAATCATGCTGGATGCAAGAAGGTTGAGAGAAGTTGCGAGATGAGAGCAGGAACATCACTGCTTATGGACTACTATTGAGCACATGCATCCAAAGGTCAAGAGAAACTACCACTGAATTGGGGAGGAGAGTGTTCATTGGTGCGCATCAGCATGCCCTTGTTGGTGATGACCAAGGAAGATGTGGAGAGTGACACATTCACCTAGATGGAAAACAACGGAAGAAGAGAAACAGACAGAGAAGTAAAAAGAGGGGGGAATTACTTCTCGAGCGAGACAGAAGGATGAGTGGGTGCAGTACCAGCATACCAAAGAATGATCAGCAAAAAATGCATCTGAAAAGAGAAAGCAAAGAACTAGCTAGTGCTTGCATGGTGATGGATGACATCATGACTGCCTGGTTGCTTGAAGGTGATAACGGAAGGACGAGTACCGAGCACAGCACCATTGTGCAAGATAGAGATACATTGCAAGAGAACAACAGAAGAAGACATCGGAATTCAAATAAGAGACATGGTGAAAGGAAGAGCCGGACTAAGATAGCGGTGCGCAACATGGTTCCAGCAGTAATAAAGGTGGCCACTCCCTGTGATCAGAGGAAGTACGAAGGGGAGTGAGTGTGGTGGAACACAGAAGGGGAACACTCCTATATGTACTGTTGATCAACAACAATGCAGAAAATTATGGACACTTCAAGGAATTGGCAAAGATATGCAGACCGGAAGGAGGTGAATGTTGCTTGGTGGTGTGGTCGACAAAGTCGACCAGAGGGGGGACTGAAGAGGGAAAATGGAGACCAAATCCATGCCCCCGCACCCCAAGCGCCCCAGCGCACCCATGGGTGACAAATATGCTGAAACACACCCACTTCACCAACAGTGCAACTTCTATGCTACATTAGAATCAATGCTGCAATATCAGAATCTACAAACACAAAAATCCCTGTTTAAAGGCTTGCAAATGCCTATATGAATTAACATGGTCTAAATGCACAGTGTAAAGCTATGTTTCAGGAAAATTACAGCTAAGTTCATTTCACTCACTGAACACTGAACACTGGCTGCGGGAGCCTTATCAACATTCCTCGCAAAACAAGTCCGACCTGCCAAGGCCGCAAGTTCAAGATAAAATTGCTTTCTGCAGACAGACATTTTTAATTATCCACAAATGCGAACAAATCACGGCAACCCAGTGTGCTTTTTTTCTTTCTGGGAAAGAAAGACATTTTCTCAAGGACACGCACAACATTGAAACATAACTTGTAACAAGCCAGAGCCCAGGTGCGAACTGCTTGTTCAGCTAAAATGTTATGGGAACAAAGTCACATTGCAACAAGATTAGAATTAGGTAATGGGGGCTGGCACAGCTAAATCAACCCACTGACGCAGGAGGTTAATATCCAATTATCAGGCTCTCTATAAGGGCTACATATGTAACCCACCACTCTGCAGCCAATAACAGGAGGAGATAGGTTTCTGGGAGCTGATCCAATTCTGTGAGGTCAGCCTGCAGTGTGATTATAAAACTTACTTGCAAGACAGCTCCGGGGGAGACGGCACCTGAATTCGCAGTGTGCACGATGCTTTGTGTGTTTTTTTGCCTAGAAATAAATGCAGTTTGAAAACATGCTGCTGCCTGCTTGGCACTCTGTTGCATTTCTGGGGGCCATATGGGAGGTGTTGGGGCCTCCCATAGCTGGTGAGGGTATGGCTGCTGGCCCCCCACTGCCCTGGGGGTGGGGGGGGATCCAGCTTCTCCCCGACAGGAGAAAGGAAGAGAATAGGAGAAGAAAAGCCCTTACCTGCTAAATCTGCATCCCGGAGTCATTTCTCCAACGGCCCTGAAAAGGAAGACATCATTTTAAAGGCATTTCGTTTCGATCGCTGCAGCGCTGCATTTTACTCACCTTTGCAAGGCGCTTCCATCTTCAGCAGCGATCTTCTGGATTCAGCTACGCCCCGGCGCCTAGAGGAAAAAAGACAAGAACAAAGGTGAGAGGGAGAAAAGGAATAAGGAAAGCTCAGTTTCCTTTTAAGTCTTACCTGTTGGATTATTCCCACTGCATTTCGGGTCCTCCCGCTTCCTGGCATCTCCGGACCCCGGCCCCTATGGGGAAAAAAGACAAAGACATTGAATGAGCGAATGCAAAGACATTACCTGAGCGCGCATCCAGAACTGTTTCACTTCGGGTCGGCGCCATATCTCCGGCCCTCCGAACCCTGGCCCCTAAGGGGAAAAAGACATAAGCATTAGCGCTTGCTGCAATTAGACAGCGAACATTATTATTAAGCTTGAACTTTTGAACAGAACTTTTACAGCGCCTTACCTGAACAGTCAAGCTTACCTGAACTCCCATCAATCCTCAATCCAGTGAGTAACTGGGTTTCAACGCGCCCCTGCATCAGAAGCAGGATGGAGAGCTCATCCTTCCAAACCCTAAGGTGAGGCTTCACGGGGAATCGTGGAGGAGGTATCGTGGAGGGTTGGAAGGGAGTGGGAGGCTTGAGCATTGTTCCACAGTTGGTAATACTCCCTTTTCACGCACAGGAGGGTATCCAACGAGCCAGGGAAGCCAGAATAGAGGGGCCCTTCCTGTCCATCTTCAGAGTTCTGCGCCTTCGACGCCGCGCCTCCGTGGGAACCAGGTGAGCGTTACAATGCTGCAAGTCTGTAATGGATGCAGATGCATGATTGTAGTAGTTTGTCCCTTTTCGAGGTGGATCGAAGCTGGACCATGTACTCACCCAGATGCCACCTGTGCTGCAATTTCTTTTGTATGAGAAGTGTTTCCTAGATGGGGAATATGTGAAGTATTAAGAAAGATAATGGCCCTCATTTTGTTAATGAAGTTTTTTAGAAGATAAGCTTGTTACTTAGTATAAAACATAAGTTCTCGTCTGCTTATCACTGCAAGCAAATGGGATCTGTGAGAGACTCAAAAGCTTGCTTAAGGAAAGAATAGCCAAATTGAAGCTCACCCTGAAGAAAGGATGGTTGCATTACCTACCACCGGCATTATATGCGTTGAGAAATCAACCAGGGTCAGACCACCATCTCATCCCCCATGAAATAGTGACAGGGAGGTGAATGAGGATCCCCCTCACACCTCCATCAGAACTAGAAGTGATGCCCAGTCAACCGCAGGGTTGTTAGGAAAGGAGATACGTGAGTATCTTACATGTAAGACTGTAAGTATCTCTGTCATTTCAGACCAGCTCAAGCGACAGGGGTGTAGGGCAGCACAGAACACAGAAGAAGATGATTCAATGACCGGAGTTAAAGGACTGTGTCTTCCAAACTCTTTCCTGGAGATGAACTTCACAACATTCTGAGGAAGTGGCATGAACCACGCTTCAACTGACCTTTCATTGTGGAAGACATCACACCGTCTGCAGTCAAAGTATAAGGCAGACATGCTTGGATCTTTCTTGGCATCACAAAGATCTACATTGGAGAACCCTCATCACCCGCACCCCCAAGGAAAGTAAACATCGGGGAAGAATCTCAGCACATGCAGACTAGGTCAATTACAAGGAAGAAAGATGCAGAAGCAGCTAAATAAATAAAAGGAGTACAGTTGACTATGGCTTGTTTCAGGACAAGAAGAGAGTTAAGGAAGGTTATTTGTTCTTGAGCCATAGGAGCTTGCCGATATTGGAATAGGACATGTTTAAGTCTTGATCGAGAAGGAGAGTTTGCCAAATTCGAAGAGCTCTCCTTTTCGACGACTGGTATAGGGTACAGTACCCCGATTCCTTTCCCATTGAAACTCTCTTGGTTGCCCATTGTGGTACCCAATGACAATGCACACTGGATGGTTCTTGCTATGTTCATCTACATTTTGCGCTCTTATCCTTCACTCGTGGGAATAATTTTTGACACATTAAATTTACTGCAAGATTCGAAAAATGGGCCTATCGTGAGGAGACTACTTGCGGCTATTATAGAGCAAGTGCTCCAGCTTCCTGAATATCATTTGGGAAACAGTACAGATGCCCCTATGTGAGGACAATGAGTAGAGCCTGGTTGGAATGGTCTTCTATTATCTTATAGAGGAATGCCCATATCTCGTTGGACGATCGACTGATGTCCGGACCTTTCTGAGAGATTCAAACAATAATGCATTGCTGAATGAATTGTTAAGAGACATTGTTGTGCAGGTGAATCGTTATTCCAAGAGGAGACCGAGACCCGAATGAAGCTTCTGAGAGTGGACACAGAGAACATACTTTCTTTTGTCTTCTTCTACCTGCTGGAGAAATATCCACATTATGTATGCAGAAAAGATGATGCTTTTGTGTATATCAGAAATCCAGTGAATCGTCCAGTAATCAGCCAGCTGATCAAGGAGCTTGTAGAGAAGATTGAAGAGCTTCTTAAGTACTGTATGATGTTGCCCCAATATATGTCATTTTTTCCTCCCATGAAAAAAGTAAGAATGGGCGGCAGCAGTAGTACCAACGTAGTGACTGACATTGACAAATGACCACGATGGTCAAGAGGCCATTGCTGCAAGAAGTGGACCTACTTGTATTTGACCTATTCATGCATTTTATTCATAGTGGTGCTACTTTTGCTTACAGTACGCACTGCGTATTATTTTGATCCCAATAAAGCAATAGGCCTTGTTCATCTTGTGCCCAAGAAAGGTAAAGTGTGGAAACTACTAGACAACCAAGACCTTATGTGATTAGCCCTACTTTAAAGGCACATGTGCAGGTAATTAAGCCTGACATAAGAAAGCCAGGGCTTCCTTTTAAGGAAAGGTCGCGTACGGAGGCTTAAATAGAATCTCTATGGCCATCATTTGCTGCTGCCAGGAGATGGCATCAAAGTAGGTAAAGGCTTTTAGAACTCTCCCCTTTGGGATATATTGGCCCACTCAGCTGCGCTATACTACATCACTTTGCTGCAGTGGTGCAAGAAACAGCAAAATTGCCGCGCTGACTCCTGTGTGCACCAGGATCTCAAAACTGTGTTTTTGTAGCCACCAGAAAAATGGCTGCACCATCCTGCCACACACATTTCAGGTGGGGTGGAACAGAGTACTCACTGCAGGAATGTGCCAGTGTGCTCTGCAACATTTAACATGGAGTGAAGTGAAAGAGGTAGCATTACTTTGCTGAAAACCCAAAATGCCTCTTTAAAATTACACCTTTTTCAACCTTTAGAACTGCTGTTTGGTACTAAACTCATCCAGTCATTATGAACCACTGTGATTAAAAAGGCCCTGCAATGCCCAGGATCATCCATTGTGTCTCAGCAGAACCGGGCCTAATTCTTGAATAACAGCTACTGTCAAAAGTATCTTTGAAAAATCAGCCAGGGGCTTTGTTTTCATTTTACACGAAAAACGCGTCTATTTTCTTTACAAAAGTATCTAAAAATCAGCTGTTTAGAGAAAGACTCTGAATAGATGCCTGTTTAAATGTATCCATGCTGCAAAACAACTCCAGCACTCAAGAAAAGAACTATAGCTACATAAAGTGGGTATTTGCTGGAGATGAAAACCGCATCTAAAGAAATAATAAAATGTGCTTTTTCTGACTGAAGAGAGAAAACACCTATTTAAAAGTAAATTGTTGTGTGAAGGCCTGCTTACTTAGCCATGTAAAAGGATTTGTTGTTGGTAAAGGTACAGCTATAAACTATTTTGATTCCACAGGTTTAAATCAAGATGTAAAATGTGAAATAAATAAATAAATATTACCTTTACCAATCAGCCTGATGCCTGGTCCATCGTGACCCAAGGTATTTGAAAAGGGGTGTGACATGAGTGGTGTATCTCTCAAATATTGAACCTACATATATAACAAAATAGGCATTTTGGTTGTGTGCTGCATATTAGGCTAAGACCAGGGTGTATCGCATGATTGAAATCCCTAACACTCCTCCTCAGGTGGCACCTAGCTTACTGACAAATGATGCTAGAATTGGTCCATTAAGAACAACATACACTGAGATCCTTCATGATTTGATCACCGAGGCTCATGAGAGTAAATTGAGACCTAAAAGAAGCATTAGGGGGATGTTCACGAATTAAATGATTTCCTGGACAGTACACCACATTTGGGGAATAACATATGGTATCAGCATATGAAAGAAGTGGGAAGGAGTCCCTCAAAGGAGGAATGCTTTGTATGTTCACTCCTGCCTAATAGTAGAGCAGATTGGTGAAGTCACGCAAGAGTCGAGCTGACGTACTTAGAAAAAATGCAGAGATGAGGAAATGCAGATATTCTATAAGGCATCAAGAACATATCAAAGATAAGCAACATCTTGGCCTCAAGATGAAGAGGCGTATGCTGAAGAAAGGATGAAATTATTAAAGTCAATTCACACATGTACAGATGCAAAGTAACGCAAGCAGACGAAGTTTTCATGAGGCTAGCTTTAAAGTAAAATAGATTGCGGCAAGCCCCAATATATATCTATGTGTATGAGGAATGAGTAAGGAGTTGAGTCTTCACCATGCATTATAGCAGAGCCGGACCAAAGGAAGGAAAAAACGTTCTTTTCCAAATGTGTTGCAGTAAGAAAACAAGTGATTTACAGGCAAATTTCAGAAAGGCGAGATTGAATGAGCCAAGAAGCCAAGGTCATTTCTGGCCAAAAAGGAACAGGAATTAATTGCAATCTGTGAAGGAATTAACCACCTGTTCTGAATGCGTGGATAAGAACAAATAAGATGTTAGAGGCCCATTGGGCAATAGTCATTTTAATAGGCCTTAGCTCGATTCTGTGGTCTTCAGTCACGTGGAGGCAGGAATTTGGACGAGCATGATTGTCACCCCTACACACAAGACATTAGTGTATCTCTACTCCCTGGTATTCTGCAGGAACAGAGAACATTTTCAAGGACTAGTTCAAAAGGGCTAATTTACATCAGACCACTGAGTTGATGATGGATTATGTTCTAATTGGTGAGAAGCTATGGTTATGACCAGCTCACCAAGCACCTGGCAGTCTGGCCTGCATGCTGCTAGCATGGGTGAAGGAGGGCTGACGGAGGTTAGAAATCAGCCAATGACAGAGGGCCGCATGGTTAAGAGTTTTATAGTTAAATAACCAATGGGACGTCATGTATTTAGTGACTTTCATAGTGACCTGTTTTGGGGGAAGGGCTTAGTTGCCCCACCCGATGTTAAGAAACCTATCACATTTCTCATGCCCATTAGACGAGTATGGATTGTTTACTTAGATATTCCCTTAGACCCAATCACACTTGTTAGTAGGTTTTGTAGTTTACCACCTATGATGAGATTTTAGCATAAAATAGTGCTTTTTTGTGAAGTTTGTTGAGATCTTGCTATGATACGTCCGATGATGTTCGTTGTACTCCCTGTTTTAGATAATTGACATTAAAACAGTTATGTTTTTGCCTACTTTCTGAGTCGTTTTAATGATTGATGTTTTGAATATTCTTAGCATCCTCTTTCATCTCAGAGTATTGCTAACTTGTCTTAAAGGGCTGGTAGTTCTCCAGTTCACTGCCCTATGCTGGATTAGCTGAAGGGATCGCAGAGTGGGTGAAGGTAGATTAAGGAGGAGCCTATTGCAATAGTCAATCATAGATAGAAAGAACCAAGCAACGATCTCTGTTTTGCTGGAATTGAGACGAAGATCATTAGAAGTGCACCAGGCCTGGATGGCTGAGATGCAGGCATGGATGAAGGAAGGTGCAAGAGAGTCCGTTAAAAGTTTGAAGAAGAGTTGTGTTTCATCAGCATAGCACTGAAAGTGGGGGGGAGAGGAAATGAGGCGTGCCAGCAGAGTAAGGTAGATGTTAAAGAGCCAAGGCGAAAGAATGCAGCCCTGGGGGACGCCACAGGAGGAGGAGAAAGTAGGAGAGTAGAAGGTGCCCAGTATGACTTTGGAAGAGTGGTCAGTTAGGAAGGAGGTAAGCCAGTCCAGTGCCGGCTCCGAGATATCAAGGGTGTCATGGAGCCTTTTTATGAGGTTGGAATGGTTCACTGTGTCAAAAGCAGCAGAGAGATCAAGGAAGATGAGGACAGTCGGGGTGTTGGAATCACTGGATGCGAGCAGTTCTTCACCAGTGTTCAGAAGAGCAGTTTCTGTACCTCTGGCTGCTGGGAATCCAGACTGATGGCCCTGAAGACTGCCAACAAGTTCAGTGTGGGAGTTAAATTGGGACAGGGACAACTTCTCAAGCAGTTTACCCAGGAAAGGGGTGATGGCATTGGGCGATAGTTGGCCGGGCAAGAAGGCTCTGCTGATGGTTTTCTAAGGAGGTGGCGCACAAGTGAGTGCTTGAGGGAGGATGGAAAAGAACCAGTAGCAAAGTAGTTGTTACAAAGATCAGTGAGGGTGGGGATGAGCGAGGATATGTCTTTGATTGTTCTAGATGAGCAAGGGCCAACTTGTTTGGAAAAGACCTTCATTGACTAGGACCTGTGAAAAGATGCCATAGTGCCAGAGATAACGCACCACCATATCGGCAGGCAAACATCAACCGTTTGATAGGGTTGCTCATGAGTCAGTGGATTCCACCAACATTGTACAGTACACTGCAGTCATGAAAGCCCTTTCAATTTCAGGTCCCCTTAGCATTACTTAGTTGATTCCAGGGCCGGTCTTAGTGCAGGCCCTCCCGGGCGACCGCCAAGGTGCAATTAGCTTCCTGCCACGCAAGCTTGGGGGATTCTTTCAAGGTCTCCCCCGAGCTGGCGTGGCGGGGGAAGGCATGGCAGTTGCCCTATTGAAATTAAATGCGCACTGCGGTTGTGCTGGTGCCAGGCTTTCCAGCACAGGAGCGGGGCACATTTAATAACAACAGGGTACTGATGCTTTTGCATCAGCGCCCTATTGAAGTGATTACCTCTCTCGCTTTGGCGCTGGAGTGGAACGGTTTTCCTTAGAATATTCACGAGATTAACTCCATGTTCTCCTCCCTTTTCACGGGCGTGCTCTGAAACACTTTTGTATGAGCGCAATATAAATAAAATATCATATCATATCATGCTCTGGGCAGGAGGAGGGAGTTAAACAATACATTGACCTGAGTAGTACGGGGTGGGGGCCATGAGGTCACATTTTTATTCCACTGCCCGGAGCACTGCCACCGCTAAGGCCGGCCCTGGTGGACTCCGACAACGTGACGCTCAAAGGGGGCATGTATTATACAAAAACCCTCTCTGTACTGGAAAAGAATTATCTACAATCGCAAGAAATTAAATAAAATGTGCAACACTCAGAATTCATTTTCTCCACAGCAAGCCGTGCAGAAAGCAGGCGGGATTTCAAAGTAATTGCTCTGAGATCGGAGAGCCCTCTGAACTGTAATTATTTGGACGCTTGTTCTCACTCTTTTCTGCTCCCGCAGGAAACACTTTGCAAGGCACAATGGTGCCGTACCGTCGTGAAGGGTCACTTTTTCCAATGCCGTGACGCTGACTTCCTCGTCGCCTGCGGTGCTCTCCTTCCTGAGGCGCACAATACCTTACAGTTTAACTAGCAGGAGCTCTGGATCCATTGATTTATACGCATTCAACCTGCGCGAGAAGTGTATGCTATTTGTGCAAATAAAACGATTTTGAAATATGAAAAGCGCCTACAAGAAAGCAAATTAATGGATCTTCGATTCAAATCAGCGTTCGATTTTTAAAATGTATCCGTGAAGTTAAGAGTCATATTTTAGCGTTTTCTGAATGGTGCAGACCCACATTCAAAATACGAGTTAGAGTTACAATAGTAACTATATTTAGAATACATTGGGGCAGATTCTGAAAAAAAGAGGGCATTTCAAGGAGGTGAGAAATGGTGCAGATGCATATGTAACATTGCGCATCTCATCGTGCCACACATATGTCCAAAACAATAACCAACACAATGCGTTTGGTGCACCAAGGGCTAGATTACAGAAACTTTACACTGGTGCAAGTGCAAAATTTGCACAGTATTGGCTCTAGGGCAAAGTTTGCCCTATTTTTCAAAACACTGGGACACATTAAAAAACCATTGCACCTCGACAAGTGCAGTTTGCCATATGAAAAGCACCAGGGCTAAAGTTGCCCTAGTGCTAAAAAGATACATTTTTGATGCATTTCTGCATCAGGGCAGAGTTGCCCTGGTGTTAATACCATTCCATATTAGCACTAGGGCAAACTTTGCCCTGATGCAAAAATGTAGTGAAAATACATCTTTTTTGCACTAGGGTAATTTTTGCCCTGGTGCTTTTAATATGCCAAACTGCGCTTGTCGAGGTGCAATGGTTTTTTAATGTGTCCCACTGTTTTTTAAAATAGGGCAAACTTTGCCCTAGTGCTAATACCGTGCCAACTTTGCATTTGCACTGGTGCAACATTTCTGTAATCTGGCCCCTGGGCTCAAATTGTCCTAGTGCAAAAAAGATGCATTTTCACTACTTTTGTACACCACGGAAAAGTTTGCCCTAGTGCTAATATGGAATGGTATTAGCACTAGGGCAAATATGCCCTGATGCAAAAATGCGTCAGTAATGTATCTTTTTAGCAGTAGGGTAATTGTAGCCCTGGAGCTTTTAATATGCCGAACTGCACTTGTCGAGGAGCAATGGTTTTTTAATGTGTCCCATTGTTTTGAAAAATAGGGCACACTTTGCCCTAGTGCTAATACCGTGCAAACTTTGGACCTGCACCGGTGCAACGTTTCTGTAATCTGGCCCCAGATGACAAACAGTTGTGCAAAATAAGCGCAAATAATGGCGTAAAAAGGCTGCTTCCGCGAAGGTGTCGCTATCTGATGTGCATCGAGCAGATGCACTCAAAACTAGAGCAAACAATGTGATGCAGCAGATGGAAAAACGTGCACGCCACGGAACGTGTTCATAAAGATTTTCCCTCTAGCACCCGGATGACCAATGGTAGAAATGTGTCTGTCAGACCTAATATTCCGACAATTTAGGGGGAAGAAGAGGAGCTAGCCACCACACTTGGAGAGGCCCAGAACCAAGGTGAACCAAACATGGTGGCAACCGCTGCCCGACATGACCCACCATAGATATAAACTGAGAACCATGAACCCGACAAACAAGCTGGACAACCAGACACACTAACTCCAGATAAACCAGGCCTCCACTACGTGTAATCATAACAGCAAGAACCCTCAGGTACTACAGTACTTCTTACTCCACCTGGGAAGAAGAGGTGCCTCAGCATCAACACACAGTGTTCACCCACCTGACAGCCATACACAGAACACCGGTGGATGGTCTAGTTGCGTTGTCAAGGGAGCTTGCAGAGTGCCACAATTCAATAGCACTGGAAGCAAGGGCTAACAGACATTAGGTGAGGGAATAAGTGAGGCATTGGGCGTAACTTGCAGTGCCGTGCAGCGCACCACCCGAAGGCAGATGAGGCGGCAAATGAGGCAGCATGCAGAGACCATGGCTGCCCAGAACAGGCACTTTTGAGTACTTTAGCAGCAGGTCTTGAGGAGTATGTTGCCAATATGGCCATGTGCTCAGATTGCAGTACAGCCTCTGTTACACCATCCAAACCCTCCATGCCTCACAGCCCATGATGCCAAAAGAGCAGCCAGTCAGTGGACAGAGGCAACAAAGGGAGACCACAACCCTGCAACGTAGCAGGCAACTGTGCTTAAAGAATGATGACTCACAATTGTACTTGTTACCCATATGTTCTTGTTTCTCATTCATGATGATCCCTTTTAAGTTGTATCATGTTAGATTTATGAAAATGATTAGGCCAGCTGTGAAGACTAATGCATTTTATTTTCTCCGTTATGTGAGCTGCGTTATTTATTTATTTATTCACATTTATTGAGTGCGCAGCACCCCGGAGGCGCTAGTTACAGACATTTTCTTAGTTACAGTTACATTGACATTTGCATTTTTTTTATTTTTGCGTTGTCATTTCACCTTCTGTGTGACTTGCAAATAGCCATCATCAGCAACATCATGTGGGACAGGAGGCTGTGGTCACAATTCAGTACAGATATCAATGTGCCGACCACGTCTGCGGGCAGTGTTATGTAGGATCGCACACTCTATAATGATGTTACATACGATCAAGGGTTTGTACAGTAGCACTCCCATTGAGTGGTCCAGGCAACTGAATGAGAATCCCAAAGGTACACTCAATGGGATTCTGCATGGATGTGTGTGCTCCATAGTATCGCTGCTGGGCTCTAGTCACTGTGTTTCTGAAAGGAATCAGAAGGTATCTTCTCAGAGGATAGTCACTGTCACCTGTAGATGGAAGGGGCATCATGCATAGTCCTAATCCATGGTTTTAATAGAAGTGCATTGCTTGGGGTCTGTCTGAACATACCCAGAAACCAGGTATCGGGAATGCCAGTTTCACCAATTCCTGCATTGGTGTTGTTTATATGCTGAGAGCAGGAGGGCCAAATGCAACCACTCAATGGCACCACACACCCCTGGGTTGCCAACCATGTCATGGTGCGCCCTTAAGCCTTTGGGTGTCTGGTGCACGGGATAAATGCGAAGTAAAGTAAAATGGAATTCCCTTACTATGGCAGTCCTTAAGCGTACCTCATGGGGCATTGTGATATGTTGTCTGGCTGATGTAAGGATCATGTGCGGGGCTTGCTGAATTGCCCTTGACTGCAAGGACTGGGAGTTGCCCAAACTGATGCTTCTGGTCCTCTGGTAAGAGCTTGTGGTGCATAAATGCAAGGCTGGCAGTAGCTTCCCTCATGGAAGTATGGCGCGACCTTGCATTTTGGGTGTGGTAAGGGCCCCCTCCCACTGACTCACCATCGCTAGTATGAAATTGAGTGGGAAGCGTTACTAATGGGTGACCTCATCATCTGCCCTTCGGAAGAGAGTGATCCTCTGCCTTAGATCCACTCCCTTCTCATCCTCCTCATCCTCATTCGCTAGCGCAGAGGCATGATTTCTACTAGATTGGCCATTTTGGGGAGGTGTACCTTTGTGTCTGTACTGGGCATTTACCCAGTGTTGTTGTTTGTAACTGGAGTGACCTGTGTGCTTCTTTGACTGGATAGGCCAGTGACTCTCTTCAGGGCCACTTAATCCCTTTTTGAATGGAGCAAATGTTGAAGGGCATTTTTGGGAGAAAATTCTGTGGTCTGGTTATGTGAATCGGGATTTTGGGGCATCTCACACAAAATAAGGAAAAGTGTGAATTCCTTAATTGCAGGTCAGACTTTTTTGGCTCTGTTTCCTAAAGGGGGTCGGTCAGCAGACCCACAAAAGGCAAGAGATATCAAGTCAGCACCGCAAAATCAGTCCAAAATAAGATGTTTTTGGGTCACGATCAACTACTGTGGGAGATTCTGTCCCGGTCTGGGAACTCTTTCGGAACCCCTACTATGCCTCACCAGAGTTGCGGAACCCTGGGAATGGTGCACAGCACAACAAGAAGCTATTGAAGCCACGTTGAATGCACTGTCTTAGCACATGACAATGTGGTACCTTGACCATAGGAGGCCCACGCAGTTGATTGTCGACACTAGCCCACACAGCCACGGAGCTGTTCTGACACAGAGAATGAAATACGACCTATCTCCTTCACGAGTCCCTGACCTCATCAGTTCAGATATTCACATATCGGAAAGGAGGACATTACAGTAATATGGGGCTGTCGCCACTTTCATCTTTGTGGGAGATTATTCAACGTCCTCACAGACCGGAAGCCAGCGTTCCCCATATTCACTGGCTCTGCACTATGCCAACCTTGAAAACTGAAAAGTGGACACTCCAGCTACACGAATTTGATTTCTCTGTTGAATACACGTGCGTGGGTAATGCTGCCAATCCGTTTCTCTCACGCCAACCCCACGCTACCACACCCAGTAAATTGCACACAGTGACTTGCTAGAAGTCAGCATGCTGGGTGAAAACAATAATCTGTGAGCCCTGTTGCCGGAAGTGATCCTGAAAGCAACACTACATGATGAATACTCCCAATCCATGAAAGTCCCTATCCAGAGGGCAAATGGGATGGGTTCCTGAAAGCCCACCATCATAGAATGGAATTGGCTCAACGCTGCCTGCTAAGCCTCCTCTGCTGGAAAGAGTATCTTTTGGTGTCTGAAAGTGTCCTGATCCTGCGTCGTTATCTCCACGGCGCTCACCAACCATGTTGTCCAGGTTTGGGATGATTACAGCAAAGCAATTTACTCGCAGGAGAATTGGTTGAATTTGTTTTTCACAGCTGCATTTTCACAACTGCATTTTCTCCATGTGGGGGGAGAGCCCACACAGCGCTCCCCAAAATCCCTATACATTTATTATATCCCTAACCCCACCCCCATATATATATATGTGTCAAAAAGCACAATATAAATAGTGACCAATTTGGACGCACAGTAATTAAGCAAGAAGGTTGTCCACCTTCCCCATGCGGGGTACCGTGGTATCTGCAAGACCAAATCTCACCTCAGGGTGAAGGTAGGGTTCCGATGGATGGAACAGGCAGTTACAAAATGTATATTGCACTGCATCCCATTTCAGGCAACAGGGGCTGCTGTGCCCAAGGCCCTTATCCAATCAATGCCCGATGGGTATGGCGCTGAAAAAACATTAGTGCCAGGTTAAGATGTCTCACAGGTAGGCAGCACACTCTGGCCGTGATAGATAAATATTCCCATTACACCAAAGTTGAAATTGTCGATTCAACAATTGCAAATGCTGCGACCCCCCCCCCAAATTGGAGAAAATGTTTGCTGACCACAGCCTACCCACATCAGTCAAAAAAAGGCGCGAACTGCGCATGTTCTACAAGAGCTGGGCATCAAACATTGAAAGATAATGTCTCAGGCGAATGGAGATGCTGTGTGCTTCATGAGAATGCTCAACAAGCATCTGAGTATTGCTTCCAAGATGCAAGAAGACACTGAGAGTGCAATTAGGCAAAATGAGGAAGAAAGGGGTGCAAAAGTGTCTTCATTCTGCATAGAGGACACCGCGTTGGTTCGAGGCCATGGATTAAATTCTCCCTGCTATTCAACCCACTACCATTGGTTCTCACCGTCCAAGAAGTAAGCATTGTGACCACCCAGAGAGGTTCTTCATTAATTACCCGAATGATGTCACACTTCAAGCCTCTTACTGGTGCTCCCTTAGTGACCCTACCAGGGGCAGCAGCTGAGTCCAGTGTGGATGAGAGCCCACATCAACAGGAGAGTGTCACGCTGGAGGAGAATGGATGACCCAACAACATTGAGCAGAATGGGGAAGATCAAACTGGATACTCAGAGACCAAAAAATATCCATCAAAAAAGAATCACTCGACCTATGGAGAGACTCAAAGACTTACAGAGTAATTCATAGAATTTCGCAGAAAAGTGTCGCAAGCGGCTGGCGCAGAGTGTCCGCGTGCGATTGTCTGCGCCAGGCACGTGCGCTAAAACCGATTTCCGCGCACAGCGTATTCATGGATTTTAGGCTCCCAAACCAGCCGTGGCGCAGAGAATCGAAGCGACCCTGCAGCAGCACCAGTAACGCCCCCAAGAACGCCCTCGCACAAGGAAAAGCCATCAAAATTGCTAAATCATCGCAAAGGGCTGCGCTAACCCTTGACCAGTTCACCGGGCTGGCAAACAGCAAACGCCAAGCGGGGAACGTGTATTTCAGGGGTGCGCGGGAAGTTCCACACGCGATTGGCCCCGTGCAAGCAGGGTATGTGTATTTCAGGGGTGCGCGGGAAGTTCCACACGCGATTTCATCAGGGTGCGTGTATTTCAGGGGTGCGCGGGAAGTTCCACACGCGATTGGCCCAGTGCGAGCAGGGTACGTGTATTTCAGGGGTGCGCGGGAAGTTCCACACGCGAATGGCCCCGTGCAAGCAGGGTACGTGTATTCCAGGGGTGCGCGGGAAGTTCCACACGCGATTGGCCCAGTGCGAGCAGGGTACGTGTATTCCATGGGTGCGCGGGAAGTTCCACATGCGATTTCATCAGGGTACGTGTATTCCATGGGTGCGCGGGAAGTTCCACACGCGATTTCAGCAGGGTACGTGTATTCCAGGGGTGCGCGGGAAGTTCCACACGCGATTTCAGCAGGGTACGTGTATTTCAGGGGTGCGCGGGAAGTTCCACACGCGATTTCAGCAGGGTATGTGTATTTCAGGGGTTCTGTGGAGTACTACACGTGAATTGGCTGTGTGGGTCCTCCCAGGTGTACGCTCCACAACCTCCACGGCCCCTGCAGGCAGCCCACACCACGCGGGACTACCCTGCACCCCTGCTCATGTCCCGCAGGAAGCCCATCCACCATGGGCATGCCCCCCAGCCAACCCACATGTCACCTTGCACTACTGATCAACAATGCATGTCTCCCACCACCCCCACCCCCCAGCAGTGCAGGGGCAGCCTCCACCAGGCCCCCACTCATGTCTCCCACCACCCCCACCCCCCAGCAGTGCAGGGGCAGTATCCACCAGGCCCCCACTCATGTCTCCCACCACCCCCACCCCCCAGCAGTGCAGGGGCAGCCTCCACCAGGCCCCCACTCATGTCAACCACCACCCCACCCCACAGCCATCAGGGGCACCCTCCACCAGGCCCACACTCATGTCTCCCACCACCCCCACCCCCCAGCAGTGCAGGGGCACCCTCCACCAGGCCCCCACTCATGTCTCCCACCACCCCCACCCCCCAGCAGTGCAGGGGCAGCCTCCACCAGGCCCCCACTCATGTCCCCTATCACCCCCACCCCCCAGCCACCATGGGCAGCCCCCACCAGGCCCCCACTCATGTCCCCCTGCACCCCCACCCCCAGCATCCAGGGGCAGCCTCCACCAGGCCCCCACTCATGTCTCCCACCACCCCCACCCCCCAGCAGTGCAGGGGCACCCTCCACCAGGCCCCCACTCATGTCTCCCACCCACCCCCACCCCCCAGCCACCATGGGCAGCCCCCACCAGGCCCCCACTCATGTCCCCCTGCACCCCACCCCCCAGCATCCAGGGGCAGCCTCCACCAGGCCCCCACTCATGTCTCCCACCACCCCCACCCCCCAGCCACCAGGGGCACCCTCCACCAGGCCCCCACTCATGTCTCCCACCACCCCCACCCCCCAGCAGTGCAGGGGCACCCTCCACCAGGCCCCCACTCATGTCCCCTATCACCCCCACCCCCCAGCATCCAGGGGCACCCTCCACCAGGCCCCCACCCATGTCTCCCACCACCCCCACCCCCCAGCCACCAGGGGCACCCTCCACCAGGCCCCCACTCATGTCTCGCACCACCCCCACCCCCCCAGCCACCAGGGGCACCCTCCACCAGGCCCCCACTCATGTCTCCCACCACCCCCACCCCCCAGCAGTGCAGGGGCACCCTCCACCAGGCCCCCACTCATGTCCCCTATCACCCCCACCCCCCAGCCACCATGGGCAGCCCCCACCAGGCCCCCACTCATGTCTCCCACCCACCCCCACCCCCCAGCCACCATGGGCAGCCTCCACCAGGCCCCTACTCATGTCTCCCACCGCCCCCACCCCCCAGCCACCAGGGGCACCCTCCACCAGGCCCCCACTCATGTCTCCCACCACCCCCACCCCCCAGCAGTGCAGGGGCACCCTCCACCAGGCCCCCACTCATGTCCCCTATCACCCCCACCCCCCAGCATCCAGGGGCACCCTCCACCAGGCCCCCACCCATGTCTCCCACCACCCCCTGCCCCCAGCCACCAGGGGCACCCTCCACCAGGCCCCCACTCATGTCTCGCACCACCCCCACCCCCCAGCCACCAGGGGCACCCTCCACCAGGCCCCCACTCATGTCTCCCACCACCCCCACCCCCCAGCAGTGCAGGGGCACCCTCCACCAGGCCCCCACTCATGTCCCCTATCACCCCCACCCCCCAGCCACCATGGGCAGCCCCCACCAGGCCCCCACTCATGTCTCCCACCCACCCCCACCCCCCAGCCACCATGGGCAGCCCCCACCAGGCCCCCACTCATGTCCCCCTGCACCCCCACCCCCCAGCATCCAGGGGCAGCCTCCACCAGGCCCCCACTCATGTCTCCTACCACCCCCACCCCCCAGCAGTGCAGGGGCACCCTCCACCAGGCCCCCACACATGTCTCCCACCACCCCCACCCCCCAGCCACCAGGGGCACCCTCCACCAGGCCCCCACTCATTTCTCCCACCACCCCCACCCCCCAGCCACCAGGGGCACCCTCCACCAGCCCCCACTCATGTCTCCCACCACCCCACCCCCCAGCAGTGCAGGGGCACCCTCCACCAGGCCCCCACTCATGTCTCCCACCACCCCCACCCCCCAGCAGTGCAGGGGCAGCCTCCACCAGGCCCCCACTCATGTCCCCTATCACCCCCACCCCCCGCCACCATGGGCAGCCCCCACCAGGCCCCCACTCATGTCTCCCACCCACCCCCACCCCCCATGGGCAGCCCCCACCAGGCCCCCACTCATGTCCCCCTGCACCCCCACCCCCCAGCATCCAGGGGCAGCCTCCACCAGGCCCCCACTCATGTCTCCCACCACCCCCATCCCCCAGCAGTGCAGGGGCACCCTCCACCAGGCCCCCACCCATGTCTCCCACCACCCCCACCCCCCAGCCACCATGGGCAGCCCCCACCAGGCCCCACGCATGTCTCCCACCCACCCCCACCCCCCAGCCACCATGGGCAGCCCCCACCAGGCCCCCACTCATGTCCCCCTGCACCCCCACCCTCCAGCATCCAGGGGCAGCCTCCACCAGGCCCCCACTCATGTCTCCCACCACCCCCACCCCCCAGCAGTGCAGGGGCACCCTCCACCAGGCCCCCACTCATGTCTCCCACCACCCCCACCCCCCAGCATCCAGGGGCACCCTCCACCAGGCCCCCACCCATGTCTCCCACCACCCCCACCCCCCAGCCACCAGGGGCACCCTCCACCAGGCCCCCACTCATGTCTCCCACCACCCCCACCCCCCAGCCACCAGGGGCACCCTCCACCAGGCCCCCACTCATGTCTCCCACCTCCCCCACCCCCCAGCAGTGCAGGGGCACCCTCCACCAGGCCCCCACTCATGTCCCCTATCACCCCCACCCCCCAGCCACCATGGGCAGCCCCCACCAGGCCCCCACTCATGTCTCCCGGCAATGAAAAAAAGATAAGCTGCATGTCCGTTTAAAATAAATAAAAACACCAATTCCTAATCCAAAAAAATGTTGTTCAAAGTCAAATGAAAAATAAAATCAATCCAATGAAGAACTATGTACAAAACATCCAAGGGTCCATGAGCGCAACTGAACAAAGGAAACCTACAAAAAACCCTAACTAAAATGCAACTATATACAAAAAGTGGAGCAGTGTCCGTCGACTCCAAATCATAAGAACAAACAAAGGAAACCTAAAACTAAAGAACTATATACAAAGTCCAGCGGCTCACTCTGTGGTGTTCCGGGCCAGGGCATCATCGAACTCCTGTTCGATGTCCCGGAGGCGGTCCTGTTCCATGGCCCCGAGGGTCCGCAGGGACGATGCCGTGTCCTCCTCCAACCCCCTGCGAATTGCCTCGAGGCACTCGGCCCGCCTCAGGGCCCTCCGCATGGAGTTCTCCGCCCTGACCCTTGTGAGCCGCGCCTCTTCCGCCCGCCGCCGCTCCGCACCTATCTGCTGGCCCAACCGCTGCCACACAGAAGACACACCCCGTCCTGGGTCAACCTGCCCTCCGGCCGATGCCTGCCCCTCCGATGTTGAAGGCCCCGAGCCTTCATGGCTCCCACCACGTTGCTGCTGCTGCTGTGCCTCTGCCCGTGCAGTGCCTCCTGCTGCCTGCACATCCTCCGCCGGCTGGGGTGCAGTTGTTGATGTGGCCACCCCTGCTGGACGTCCGACTCCCGACTGTGGCAGGGATGCCTCCTCCACCAGCCTGGCCGCACCGTCAGAGGCAGCTCCACATGGCACCCAGGTGACTGATGGGTGGGAAGATGGCACAGAGGACGACTGGCGCGTAGGGGGTCCAGTTGAGGAGGGGATCGGAGCAAGCCCCATCAGACGGAGGAATCCGGCCTGGGTGACCTGTCCCAGCAGGCTGACATGGTCAACGAGCCATTCGAGATGACGTGCAGTCTCTCCATGAAAAGACTGCAGGTCACCTCGCATGGCCCGTTGACGCAACGCCACACCAGCCAGGACAGGCTCAACCCGGACCTGGATAGCCACGTCCACAGGCAGAGGAAGGCCAGTTGACGTCAGCTCATCCCCTGCCTGAAAACGGGTCTGGACGTAGGCATCCCTGCTGGTGCAAGATGATGCAGGGACAGGATCGGGGACAGGATTGCACACAGGCACCTCCGCGGCGGCCTGTGCTGCCTCCTGTCCCTGGTCCTGCACTGCACCACTAGCACCAGTGGGATCCCCACCTCCAGACCCCGTCTCTGGTGCTTTCACAGCCTCCTCCTCCACCAAACCCCCCATCAACCTGGATGACTCCGTGCCATCTTCCCCTGTTGGGCCCTGTGGGGTCCCTGCTGCCCCTTCTGCTGCCGAGGAGTCCAACTCCAACCTCCGCCTCTTGGACCTCCCCCCGGCAGCTGCGGCCTGGGACGCGGCACCGGACTCCTCACTCCCCGACGAGATGACAACACGGGAGGGGAGCCGGGCCTTGCGTCTCCGGCTGGCGGTGGGATCCCCGCCGCTGTGCTCCACAGCACCTTCTCCGCCCTCTTCATCAGTTGACGCTGCAGACAGGGAGAAACAAAACACAGGCATCAGGGCACTGTACAATGGACACATACACACAAGACAGTTGCACATGAGTTGCATTGGCAAACCTCAGACATGTCATCACAATCCCCAACACACATGTCATTACAACTCGCACACATGAGCCATACCACAGCCATATCGCAACTGCCACCACCATCCCTACACATACAACAGCATGAGCAGCCAAAGGTGAGCCAGACATCACATGCAACACAGGAAGTGCACCACACATGTACACACACCACCACACTTGCATGCATGTGTACACCTCTGCCAAGTGTCGCACTGTTCAGACGGGCATCCATGTCACATCTGCCAATCAGGCTTTCACATACCGCTGTCACATGCATCCATGTTGCATCACTGTTGCACCCTTGTCAAATACACACACATGCACATGTACACAGTGCTCATACATGCAGCCGAAAACAACATACATGCGTGACATCACGGACATGTCTACTTACATACACATTCATCCAAACATGTGTGCCCACACAACTGCATTTGGCATGCAAGCCTACACACACAAGCACCATCCATGTCTCACACATTACATCCCTCGCATGTGTCAGCCCCACGGCCCTGTACACCCCCACCCATACTCGACCCCATACAAACAGATGTGCAACCTGCACACTACCGAATAATCACCACACGCACTGCTCATAATCAGGATGCATGTACACTCACCGCTCGACTCCAGACGGGTCTGCTTCTCTAGGACCTGGACGTGGAGCGCTGGGGATATGCGTTCCAGGACCCTCATCTGTTCTTCCGACAAGCGGCCCCGGCGCCCCTTGGCATCCGCTGCCTTCAAGAGGCGCCGGGCCTTGTTCAGGGTCCTGGACCTGAAGTCCTCCCAGCGCTTCCTGACATGTTGTAAGTCGCGGACTGCCACCCCCTCCGCGTTGATGGCAGTCACGATGTCAGTCCAGATCCGAGTCCGTCCTTCCTTGTCGGCGCGGGAACTTCCGAAGAGGGCATCATACTGCCCCAGGACTTGCTCCACCAGGACACCAACTTCGGTGGCACTGAAGCTGGTGCCCCTCTGCCTCTCTGGCCGGGGGTTGTCAGTGGTCCCAGATGGTGTTTGCCCCGACATGACAACCCCAGAGGCAGGAGTGGGTGGGCAACTGGGTCCTGAGGCTGGGCTGTGGAGCGATGGAATCCCAGTCGGGAGTCTTCGGTTCCAGCAGGGGTGGTCACAGCAACAGCACCCCTGGCTGATGTGCAGGCAGCAAATGGCAGTGCACGTGGGCAGCAGGCAGTCAGGCAGCAGCAGATGGCAGGTGGGAGCGTGCTCGGGGCTCTGGGGGGCAGTAGTTCGGCCTTCTGGGCAGGAGCGTGGTCTTCCGTGTGCTTACGCGTGGCCAGCTTGATACGGAGTGATTTGGCACGTGAAAAATCCAACACGTCTGCGTGTAATTCGAGGAAAGGCCCTTAGCGCGTAAACGCGTCACCAGCTTATGCGCGTCTATGAAGTCACGTGCACGTTGAATTGGGCACACGTTTGAAAATGTTGCGTGTGAAAAAAATGAAAGACACGTCCGAGTGTCAAAGCGTGTAATTGGTGGGAATGGGCCTAGCGCGTACACGCGGCAGTGACAAAGCGTGTAATTGGTGGAAATGGCCCTACACGCAGAAGTGACAAAGCGTGTAATTGGTGGAAATGGCCCTACACGCAGAAGTGACAAAGCGTGTAATTGGTGGAAATGGCCATAGCGCGTACACGCCGCGTAAGTGACGCTGGACGTGTGGGCCTGTATAAAAGGTACGTGTAGAACACCATTTCCTTGTACGTGCTTTTCGTGGAGAGCGAGTGGGTGAATTCTGTACTTCTTGTCGTTTCACACGCGATTTACTTCACGGCGTTTCAAGTTCGTATTCCCTGTTACCTCTGACAGCTTTTTCTCTTTTTTCTCTTTTACTGGTTTACCTGGGCCTGTTCCCTCAAACAGTGTTCCCTTCTACTGTTGTCCTGTCTCCTCAGACAGCGTACAAATCTTCTTTTGGCGGGGGTGTTGCCAACCAAACGCGCTCCTTTTTCACGCTCTTTTACCTGGCAGACGGTGAGTCACGCACGTATCTAACATCTGTGCTTGCCCCGTGTGTAGCCTACCCCTTCAGAGGTCATTCTAGGCTGCATGTGACACGCATACGTTCATTCTTGTGTTACTGGGTGCCACAGCGTAGTGCAGGTTTTTCTTTCTGCACATGTGGTCTAGGAGGGGTTGCGTGCACGTCATCTCCCTTTTTTGGGGCTCCTGTGCGTAGCGTGACCCGTCATCTTTCCCCAGGGGTTACATTCAGCCTTGCTAGAGCACTAGGGTACAATTACCATCTGGTACCCAACCCCTTTGACCCCCAATTGCCCAGGACAATAGTTTACAGCCACTCCCATACGCACATTAACATCAGTGCCATGGCTGGGAGGCGAGGATTCCGTAAGGGTGGCAAAGGTGGAAGAGCCACAAGTGGTGGCCGTGGTGGATCCGGTAGGGGACGTGGTCGTTACTTGCAGGGTGAGCCTGTCCCCCCATGTGTGGAGGACCAGTCAAGGGCACCCATAATCCCCCCCCCGTTGAGGCTGATGTGGCTGACACCATCCATGCTCAGCCCTTGTTGGACCAGCCCATTGTGGCACCAGACCTGGCTGACTCCATGGCTGACTTCCAGGTCAGCAGGCCTATGACACGTGCGCTGGTGCACGTTGATGTCATCATGCCACATGCATCTGGGGCAGCAAGGTCATCTGCTGCCCCAAGTAGGCAGGGCGGAGAGGCTGCAGGGGCAGCTGCGGCTCCATCCACCCCAGCTCTCACACACCCAGCCAGGACAGTGTCGGTCCTAGTCCATCCTGCTGACATTCCCCCTGACACCATTACACTTGAGCCAATGCCTGCACCAACTCCCATGCTGAGTGTGCAATCCCACAGTCCTGATACAGAGTCCACCAGGGCTCCTGCCCCTAGTGTCCAGAGCGGCGCAGGACACTCAGGATCAGCACCACCTTCCAAGCGGAAGAGGAAGAGTGCTCGTCCGGCACAGGCTGATGCCCCAGACACAGCTACACAGTCCGGTCCGTCGAGGAAGCCCAGCTTCACGGATGACGAACTGAATGCACTTGTCGAGTATGTGTCCGCGCATGATAACGAGATGGTCATTGTTGCAGGATCCAAGACCACACCTGCACAACGCCAGGCACACTGGCAGACCGTTGCGGACATCGTAAGTGCCCTTGGAATCGTGATGCGCACAGCCAATGATTGCTATAAGCGCTGGAATGACCTAAAGCGCAGGGCAAAGAGTAAGCTGGCCTCAAGTCATGCCGCAACTCTAGTGACTGGAGGTGGGTCTCCAGTAGTAGACATGGAACTCACTCCACATGAGTCAGTCGCTGGGACCTACGCCACGGAGGAACAGATCTAAGGCGTGGGAGATCTGCCTGATTACGAGGCATTGTCCGGTGAGTGCACATGCATGTGTGTGTCATCCATGTGCATGGTGTGTGTGTGAGGGCTTCTGTTTGTGTGCCAGGTGAGAATGAGTGCGCCTGAGTCGTATGGGTCAGCCATGTGCTTCATGCAATACATCCTGCGCAGCTGCATTTGGCCATAGCAGTATCCCTTCTGCCAACAGTAGACATCTAGCCCAACTGCACGCCAGTTGCCCTTGAAGTGTCACCTTGCCACAACATTGTTGTTTATTTTTCACTGTTCATTCAGTCAGATTGTTTGCATTCCACCACTTTTACTAGGCATTTCGCAGTCCTCTAGTCACATGTCTGACATGGCTATGGTAAAGTGGAGTGACTTTGTTACCTGGATATCATTTGTTCACACATGTCCCTGTGCAATTGGACCATTTTGGACTGGCAGCTCCAGGTGAAAAATCTGACCTGTTTGAATTAGAAAAGCTATTACATGCGGGAACTGGACTGAATGAAAAGGTGCTGCCCTCCTCTCCATCTTAACTCAATAGCAATGGTACATGCCATCTGTTTGATGGCATGTGTGTTTCACCTGGCAATCACAGGCCAATGTGTGATGCCACTGCCAGGCAGCATGCAGAAAATGTGTTCATCTTCCATCTTGGTGTCATCAGTGTGTGCCATTTGCCTGCACTTCATACGCAGTGAGGGTGCATGCATGGGAGGGTTTTAGTCATGTGGGACATGTGTCAATCAAGTACTGGTTCCCTTGCTTCTCAGCCCTCATTGTGTGCCATGGTGCTAATGCTGTTTCCATTTCTTTGTTTTTATGTCTTTGCAGGGGAAGACGCACCTGATACTGCTGGGGTTGTGGAGATGGTGCAGACCCAGGAGGGGTCCGAGGGCCGACCAACCACCAGTGAGGGACGTGGTGTGGTGGTGGGTGAGAACCCACAAGTGCTGCAGGTCGTGCTCTCAAGGGGTGTCTCTGGCTGCACCTCCCTTGAGCTGTACTCAGGTGTTGATTCGGATGATGAGACCTACGTGCCGTCGCAGGTGAGTGTTCCAGGGAGGGATTCTGTTCTGTCCAACCCACCTGCACCAGGGTCAGAACCCTCAATGGGGATGTCAGTGTTGGCAGCTACGCCTTTGGTGGTTACGGATGCAGGGTCACACTCCGCGACATCTGATCCTGTTCCTGGGCCAGAAGATCAGAGGGGGAATGCAGTCCTGCAGCCTCAGGCAGTGCCAGCACAGCAAGGCGCAGTTCGCCTTGCCCCAGACAGGTGTGGTGCCCGCCGACGTGGTGGCCGTACGCCACCTGGCAATACCGCATGGGAGCAATCCATTTACGGTATGGCAACCCAACAGGCAGCATCATCCGAGATGATGGCTCAGGCCATGGATAGGGTGGCCACTTCCATTGTCCCCCCTGAAAGGCTGATGGAGCGACTACAGCAGGCAACCGACTCCATCTGCCAGTCACACAGGGAGGACATGTTGGCGTCCAACAGGGGCAGGCGGGCGGCACTGGCGACTCTGCAGGAGGCCATCTCCATAGAGTCCCAGGGCCACAGGGAAGCCCTGAGGCAGGGGCTCCTTCACCTCAGGACGACTCTTGTTGAGCTTGAGGCTTCAACACACCAAAGGACAGAACAGCAGCTGGAGCGTCTCACCCGTACGCTCTCAGCTGAGATGCAGGCAACGAGGGCGAAGGTCCGGGCATCCCGTGAGTTGTTGCATGGGGACCTCCGCACGCTCATCCTCCAGAACGAGACCTACCACACCCGCATGCTTGCAGCCATGGAGGAGCAGACTAGGGCCTTGCGTGGGCTGCCTCCCATAGTGCAACCACCTCCGGATGCAGCTGCACAGGGTGATAATAGCGACAGCAGTGATACTCCCACAATAGGGTAGCCGTGTGGGCCATGAGCCCATGGAGGTGTTTTTTTTCCCAGAATCCACACAGGTGGGTTTTGGTGTGCACCCTGTCCTCGGACCTCCTGGGTGGCCTCCTCAACACCCCCGGGCCCATCAATGGCCATTTTTTTATTTTTTTTATTTTTATTTTTATTTTTATTTTTATTTTTAATAATTTTTTTCCCAATTTTTTTGGGACAATTCGTTGCCTTCCGTGGTTCCTGTGGGCATACGCTGCATTGTGGCTGGGCACATGCAGGCTTGTCATGTATTTGGTTCAGATGCTTGGGTTTGAGTCACACACACCCCTCCTGCTTCCCGTTTCCATGGGCTTGCAAAGGGTGTGCCCAAGTGACATTGACGTACATGGTGACATTGGACTCCCACTACATGTGTGGGTAGTCTAGTCAATACTGTGTATACATTCCTAGTGCATATTGCTGTTGTGTTGTACACTGCATGTTGCATTGATGTGTAACTCATCATCTGTGTCTACCTCCCAATTTGCAGGTCCCTTCCTCATGTCTACACAAGGCCCTCTAGTTTGGAGATGGGGTCCATGTTGGCAGCAGTGCACCTACAACTCTACATGGCGCCAACACTGCACAGTTGGTAGTGGTGGGAGTGCAGGCATTTCCAGGTGGTGAGACTACTAATTTATTACATTTGTGATGTCATGTTAATGGTAGTACCTGCTCAAGTTTGTTGTTGGTCCTGCATTACTGTGAGCATTTCAGGTGTTGCAAGTTTCAATTAGGGACACTGTACATTGTGACACTAGGTCATGTTGTGGGGATTACTTTGTTTACCTGCAAATAGCATGACATGGCACGGTGTGTCGTGTGGCGGTGCTGGGGATGGGTTGGCTGACATGGCACTGTCCTCTTGTTGCATTTTGCAAGTGGGTATTCATTTTAGCTGCTTGAATGTGTTTCTTCACAAAACTGCATTGGTGGTGTCTGTGTGGGTAGGGATGCACACATTGTAACACTTCCAGGTGAACAATCTCAGGCTGATATGGTTTTCACGGTTGATTCTCCAGACATTCAGGATCAGTGTCAGGTTGAGTCATCATTGATTGTCAGATGGAATGT
Source organism: Ambystoma mexicanum (assembly GCF_040938575.1). Taxonomy (NCBI): domain Eukaryota; kingdom Metazoa; phylum Chordata; class Amphibia; order Caudata; family Ambystomatidae; genus Ambystoma; species Ambystoma mexicanum. Next base: position 1,550,907,760 of record NC_090937.1, on the reverse strand, counting down.
GCCAGGGCAGTGTGCACTCCACAGGGGTGTGATTTCTATGTGAAGTAATTAGCCACTAGCTGTGTACGGGCTGCCTCCCCCCGTGCTCTTTCCCCTCCCATGCGCAGCGGCTGTGCATGTGGTTGGGAATGTGGGGCCACCACCATGTCCACGGCCAGGCCCCGGCGTGTTGCAACGTTGTGCAGAACACATGCTGCCACTATGATCCTGCACACTACTGGGGGAGCATACAACAGCTGCCCACCAGAACGGTCAAGGGAGCGAAAGCGTGACTTTAGCACTCCGAATGTGCGCTCCACTATGCCCCGGGTTGTAATGTGGGCTGTGTTATATCTTACCTGGGGTGGCGTGGTGGGGTTCCGAATTGGCGTCATCATGTGGGGGTTGAGAGGGTAGGCACTGTCCCCTGTGGAGGTGGTGATTGGTATCATTGGTGGGGTTGTGACCTTGCTCAGTATCTGACATGCATGCATGTGCAGTGGCATTCATACTCACCAAGCAGCCATGTATCGCCATGCCGCCCAGCTTCTAGGTCCCGGCTTAGGGTGGACATTCGGTAAATGAAGCTGTCGTGGGTGGACCCGGGATAGTTGGCATATACTGAGGTGATGATTCCCTTGGCATTACATACTACCTGCACGTTGATGGAATGCCAGTGCTTGCAGTTCCTATAGATGTGCTCTGATGCCCTGGGGGGGCGTAGAGCCACATGGGTGCAGTCGATGGCACCTAGCACTTTGGGGAATCGTGCCACACCGTAAAAATCTAGGACGGCAGCATGCCTTTCTGCAGGTGTTCTGGGCAGGTATATGTGCCTGCGGACTGATGGGCGTGCAGTGATGATGTTCAAGACCTGGTGTAGGCAGCGTGACTGGGTGGCCTGTGATACCCCACCCACTATGGCACTTGTCCGCTGAAATGATCCAGTGGCTAAGAAGTGCAGTACATTGAGGACCTTCTCCAGGGGGCTGAGTGCTTGGGAGCACAGGGTGTGTGATGTGAGGTCATCCTCCCACTCACTCACCAGGTCCAGTATTATGTGTGGTGGAAACCTGTACCTCCCATACACCTGGTCATCAGGCATCCCGAAAAGGCTGGTTCTGGGTGTGAATATTCTGGCCCTGACTATCCTCCTCCTCCTCCTTTGGTAGCCCACGCCCACTGCTGCTAGGAACGGTATGTTCATCCTAGGTCTGAGCTTGTTATTTTGTTAGCGCGCAAATTTATGCGTTGCGCGTGTTGTAGGCGAGCGTGTGACCCGCGCACCCCTGAAATCCAGTACCCAGTCCAATAGCGTGTGGAAATTCCCGCGCACCCCGGGATACAGGCGCCCTGACGTACTTGCGAGTGTAAGTGCCCGCGCACCCCTGATATACACGTACATAGGCCAATCGCGTGTACGCGCACTTTTGTCCAATTACACGCGATGACACTCTGACGTGCTGTCCAATTACACGCGATGACACTCTGACGTGCAGTCTTTCCACGTGTGCTCTGTCATCACGTGCTGTGTGGGAAACACCCGTGCGGGTCACGTCACAGACGCGCTTATGCGCTGAGGGCCTTTGGTCCAATAGAATCGCGTATGCGTGCTGACGCGCTTACGCGCTAAGGGCCTTTCCTCGAATTTCACACTGACATGCAGGATTTTCACGTGCCAAATCACTCTGTATCAAGCTGGCCACGCGAAAACACACGGAAGACCACGCTCCTGCCCAGAAGGCCGAATTACTGCCCCCCAGTGCCCCGAGCAGCCTCCCACGTGCCATCTGCTGCTGCCTGCCTGCCTGCCTGCTGCCACCATGCCCTGCCATTTGGTGCCTGCACATCAGCCATCTGCAGGGGTCCAGTTGCTGTGTCCACCCCTGCTGGAACTGAAGACTCCCGACTGGGATTACATCGCTCCACAGCCCAGCCCCAGGACCCAGTTGCCCACCCACACCTGCCTCTGGGGTTGCCATGTCGGGCACTTCCACATCTGGCACCAGTGGCAACCCCAGGCCAGAGGGGCAGAGGGGCACCAGCTTCACTGCCACCGAAGTTGGTGTCCTGGTGGAGCATGTCCTGGGGCAGTATGATGCCCTCTTTGGATCGTCCCGCGCCAGCAAGGAAGGACGGGAGAGGATCTGGGCCGACTGTGTGGTTGCCATCAACGCGGAGGGGGTGGCAACCCGCGACGTCCAGAAGATCAAGAAGCGCTGGGAGGACTTGAGGTCCAGGACCCTCGTGAAGGCCCGGCGCCTCGTGGAGGGGGGCCGGGGCCGCATGAGTTCCATCCAGATGAGGGTCCTGGAACGCGTACGCCCAGCGCTCCATGCCCAGATCCTTGAGAGGGAGACCCGTCTGGAGTTGAGCGGTAAGTGTCCAAGCATTGCTGTGTGAGACAGGGCATGTTGCGGTGTGCTGGTTCTCTGATACTTGCCTGTATGTGTGACATAGGCCATGTATGCATGTATGTGTGCAGGGACATCATGGTAATGCATGTGCGACCAGTGATGTGTGAACCACATGGTTGTTGCATGTGTTTAAATGCCACATGGGGAGCCCTATGCAGATTTTAGACATGAGAGCATGCCAGTCTCTGTTCCTGGACATGGGTGGGGGTGAGGGATGGGTGCTGATGGCAGGTACATATATGGTAGCCATGTCTGTGTGCCTGACCTGCGTGTCTGTGACTTGTGCATGCCATGGATGCATGACACATGTGTGTGACAATGCACAGATTCACTGATGCAGCCTAGTTACCCTTGTATCCGCTGTGTTTGGGGTGTATGGGGCCAGATGGATGTGACTGAGGTGAAGTGTGTGCATGTGATAGGCATGACCCATGATGCATGTGAGTTCCATATCATTGTATGTTTCAAGAGTCCATTGGACATGTATGGAAATGTCCATGGCATGCACCATGCCTGTTACTGTGTGTGTTTTGCCTGGACTGACCCATGTGTTGTGGAGGGACATGATGGAAGTGTACTTTGACAGTGGTACTCATCTGCTATTGCTTCCTGTCTAGGGGACCATTGTACAGTACCCTGATGCTTCTGTTCTTTGTCTCCCTCTACGCAGCGGCTAGTGAGGAAGAGGGCGGAGACGGCGCTGTGGAGCAAGGCGGCGGGGATGCCCCCACGGCTGCAGCGGAAGGGGTGTGTGAGCCCCCACAGGGGCCTGCTACGGTGGAAGACGGTGAGGAGCCATCCAGGTTGGTGGTTTCCACAGAGGAGGAGGAGGCCGCCACAGGGGCACACATGGGGCCTGGTGGGGGTATCCCTGCTGGTGCAAGTGGTGCAGTCCAGGGCCAGGGGCAGGAGGCAGCACAGGTCACCATGGAGGGGCCTGTGCATGTCGCTGTCTCTGACCCTGTGAGTGCACCACCATGCACCAGCAGGGTTGCCCCATCCCAGGCCCGTCCGCAGGTAGAGGGGATGTCCATGTCACCTGACTCCCCTCCACCTGCGGACGAGGGGACCCGTGTCCGTATGGAGAAGGTCCTGATTGGGGTTGCGATGCGCGCAGGTGCAATTCGTGATGACGTGCGTGCTTCCCAGGAGGAGCACGCACATCATCACGAAGAGCACTGTGCCGATCTTCCATGTTCGGGGGTTTCCTGCATGTGTCGGCCAATCTGGCAGCCCTCTCCTCCTCTGTGGAGGCTATACGCCAGTCGTTCTCCTTGCCGTCTTCCGGCCCAGATGCCACCAGGGCCCCCTGTGGACCTGCCCTGACCTATGCAGCCAGCTCGGTGGGGATCCCATCCCTGCCACAGTCGGGAGTCGGAGGTCAAGCAGGGGTGGACCCCACAGCAACTGTACCCCAGCAGATGGAGGATGTGCCGGCATCATCAGGCAGGGCACGTGCAAGACGGCGTCGGTGGATTCCATCAGCCTGGATGCCGTCGTGCTGGCAGAGGCAGTTGCGTCGGAGGCAGCAGCAGAGTCAACGTGGGAGGCATCATGGCTCGGGGCCATCACATCGGAGGGGCAGGCATCGGCCGGAGGGCAGGAGGACCCAGGACAGGAAGTGTCTTCCGTGTGGCTGCGGTTGGGCCAGCAGATAGGTGCGGAGCGGCGGCGGGCGGAAGAGGAGCGGCTCACGATGGTCAGGGCGGAGAACTCCATGCGGAGGGCCCTGAGGCGGGCCGAGTGCCTCGAGGCAATCCGCAGGGGGTTGGAGGAGCAGATGGCGTCGTCCCTGCGTACCCTCGGGGCCATGGAACAGGACCGCCTCCGGGACATAGACGAGGAGTTTGATGATGCCCTGGCCCGGAACACTACGGAGTGAGCCGCTGGACTTGCCCGCCGCCTTTGTATATAGTTCTTTAGTTTTAGGTTTCATTTGTTTATTCTTATGATTTGGAGTCGACGGACACAGCTCCACTTTTTGTATATAGTTGCACTTTTGTGACTGAGTGGGGGCCTGGTGGAGGCTGCCCCTGGTGGCTGGGGGGTGGGGGTGGGTGGGAGACATGAGTGGGTGCCTGGTGGAGGCTGCCCCTGGTGGCTGGGGGGTGGGGGTGGTGGTAGACATGAGTGGGGGCCTGGTGGAGGCTGCCCCTGGTGGTTGGGGGGTGGGGGTGATAGGGGACATGAGTGGGGGCCTGGTGGAGGCTGCCCATGGTGGCTGGGGGTGGGGGTGGGTGGGAGACATGAGTGGGTGCCTGGTGGAGGCTGCCCCTGGTGGCTGGGGGGTGGGGGTGGTGGTAGACATGAGTGGGGGCCTGGTGGAGGCTGCCCTGCACTGCTGGGGGGTGGGGGTGGTGGTAGACATGAGTGGGGGCCTGGTGGAGGCTGCCCCTGGTGGCTGGGGGGTGGGGGTGGTGTGAGACATGAGTGGGGGCCTGGTGGAGGCTGCCCCTGGTGGCTGGGCGGTGGTGGGCTGCGGTAGACATGAGTGGGGGCCTGGTGGGGGCTGCCCATGGTGGCTGGGGGGTGGGGGTGGGTGGGAGACATGAGTGGGGGCCTGGTGGGGGCTGCCCATGGTGGCTGGGGGTGATAGGGGACATGAGTGGGGGCCTGGTGGAGGCTGCCCCTGGTGGCTGGGGGGTGGGGGTGGTGTTAGACATGAGTGGGGGCCTGGTGGAGGGTGCCCCTGGATGCTGGGGGGTGGGGGTGGTGGGAGACATGAGTGGGGGCCTGGTGGAGGCTGCCCCTGGTGGCTGGGGGGTGGGGGTGGTGGGAGACATGAGTGGGGGCCTGGTGGAGGGTGCCCCTGGATGCTGGGGGGTGGGGGTGATAGGGGACATGAGTGGGGGCCTGGTGGGGGCTGCCCATGGTGGCTGGGGGGTGGGGGTGGGTGGGAGACATGAGTGGGGGCCTGGTGGAGGCTGCCCCTGGTGGCTGGGGGGTGGGGGTGGTGGTAGACATGAGTGGGGGCCTGGTGGAGGCTGCCCCTGCACTGCTGGGGGGTGGGGGTGGTGGGAGACATGAGTGGGGGCCTGGTGGAGGGTGCCCCTGCACTGCTGGGGGCTGGGGGTGGTGGTAGACATGAGTGGGGGCCTGGTGGAGGCTGCCCCTGGTGGCTGGGGGGTGGGGGTGGTGGGAGACATGAGTGGGGGCCTGGTGGAGGCTGCCCCTGCACTGCTGGGGGGTGGGGGTAGTGGGAGACATGAGTGGGGGCCTGGTGGAGGGTGCCCCTGGATGCTGGGGGGTGGGGGTGCAGAGGGACATGAGTGGGGGCCTGGTGGGGGCTGCCCATGGTGGCTGGGGGGTGGGGGTGGGTGGGAGACATGAGTGGGGGCCTGGTGGGGGCTGCCCATGGTGGCTGGGTGGTGGGGGTGATAGGGGACATGAGTGGGGGCCTGGTGGAGGCTGCCCCTGGTGGCTGGGGGGTGGGGGTGGTGGGAGACATGAGTGGGGGCCTGGTGGAGGGTGCCCCTGGATGCTGGGGGGTGGGGGTGGTGGGAGACATGGGTGGGGGCCTGGTGGAGGCTGCCCCTGGTGGCGGGGGGGTGGGGGTGATAGGGGCCATGAGTGGGGGCCTGGTGGAGGGTGCCCCTGGATGCTGGGGGGTGGGGGTGCAGGGGGACATGAGTGGGGGCCTGGTGGAGGGTGCCCCTGCACTGCTGGGGAGTGGGGGTGATAGGGGACATGAGTGGGGGCCTGGTGGGGGCTGCCCATGGTGGCTGGGTGGTGGGGGTGGGTGGGAGACATGAGTGGGGGCCTGGTGGGGGCTGCCCATGGTGGCTGGGGGGTGGGGGTGGTGGGAGACATGAGTGGGGGCCTGGTGGAGGGTGCCCCTGGATGCTGGGGGGTGGGGGTGCTGGGTGACATGAGCAGGTGTGCAGGGTAGTCCCCTGTGGTGTGTGCTGCATGCAGGGGCCGTGGAGGGTGTACAGGGAACACCTGGGAGCACACAGCCAAATTGCGTGTAGAATTTCCCGCGTACCCCTGTCATACACGTGCCCAGCTAAATCGCGTGTGGAACTTCCCGCGCACCCCTGAAATCCACGTACCCTGACAAATCACGTGTGGAACTTCCCGCGCACCCCTGAAATCCACGTACCCGGCCAAATCGCGTGTGGTACTTCCCGCGCACCCCTGAAATCCACGTACCCTGACAAATCGCGTGTGGAACTTCCCGCGCACCCCTGAAATCCACGTACCCGGCCAAATCGCGTGTGTAACTTCCCGCGCACCCCTGAAATCCACGTACACGGCCAAATCGCGTGTGGAACTTCCCGCGCACCCTTGAAATCCACGTACCCTGACAAATCGCGTGTGGAACTTCCCGCGCACCCCTGAAATCCACGTACACGGACAAATCGCGTGTGGAACTTTCCGCGCACCCCTGAAATCCACGTACCCTGACAAATCGCGTGTGGAACTTCGCGCGCACCTCTGAAATCCACGTACCCGGCCAAATCGCGTGTGGTACTTCCCGCGCACCCCTGAAATCCATGTACACGGCCAAATCGCGTGTGGAACTTCCCGCGCACCACTGAAATCCACGTACCCTGACAAATCGCGTGTGGAACTTCCCGCGCACCCCTGAAATCCACGTACCCGACCAAATCGCGTGTGGAACTTCCCGCGCACCCCTGAAATCCACGTACATGGCCAAATCGCGTGTGGAACTTCCCGCGCACCCCTGTAATCCACGTACCCTGACAAATCGCGTGTGGAACTTCCCGCAAACCCCTGGAATTCACATGCCCTGCCAATTCGCGTGTGAGACTTCCCGCGCACCCCGGTATACACGCACACGTATTTTTTGTCAGCGGGTGTCCGTGTTTGTGGGTACCCCTTTGCACGTCATTTGTCCTGGAGGGCCACAGTATGGGACATTCATCATGGCAGTATATAGGTGCTATTTTTTGGCGCACCTTTTGGCGCACATTTCTTACAGGCGCAGAGACGCTACCGCCTGCTTTCTTGTGGCGGTCGTGTTTGTGCCTGGGCGCTGGTTTGAGCGTGCGCTTTTTTGCCCTATTCTATTCCATGAATACGTGTTGTAGGCGAGCGTGTGAGCGTTCCGCGCACTTGTACCCTGTACTTCCCCCGTGACGCCCACATTTTGGCAAGTTGTTCCCCATTCCGAGTGTGACGCCCCGTGTTCCGCCTACTTTTGTTGCGTGCGCCGCGCTATGTGCGATTTTCGCTGTGGCCTGTGCGATTTTCGCTGTGACCTGGCGCACGCAGTTAGATGGCCTGTGCGCCAACGTGCGCCGCGCATTTTTTATCGCACATCCGATGGTTTTCTCGCGCACGGCCTTCCATGAATCGATGTGCGCTGCTTTTCGTGCGATTTTCGCACTTGCACTGCGATTTTCGCTATTCCACTGCGATTCGCACGTTTTTGGCCACTTGCGCCGCTCTAATTATTCCATGAATCGGCCTGTTAGTGTGGGGTTAATGTGCACGAAGAGTTGAGGATGCCATGTGTTGTAGGAGGATAGTGATGCGATCGTGTCAGGCGATCCAATGGCAATGCAGTCACATGTTGCATGTGTAAACTACGTACACATACTCATGCACGCACACATAAATGTGGTGATGCTGCATGACGTCAATAAAAGGCAAAGGGCTTTCAGCACACGTGCCAAGATCCAGATCACATGGCTGGTGCAACCACTAGGCAAGGTTAGGCGCTTGACTATAGTGTGCAAATGTTAGAGCAGCAAATGCGGCCAAAGACATTTTGTATTGTATACATTATATTTGATTTCTTTTTGCATTCTCTCTCGGCGGCAGTGGCACTGACGCTGGCAGTGGCAGCAGCAGCAGGTCAAGCAGCGCGGCATCAGGCACCGTGACATGAGGTGGTTGGGGTTAGGTCATGAGTGCCAGGGCCTGGCGCTAGCATGCACCTGCGCAGTATCACCACATGTGCGGTACCCTTGTCGATTTTGTGACTAGTTTGTGTCGTGTGATGCGATTGAGTTTGACCCTCAGCGTTGATCCATGGCCTGCTGCCTGTTGTATGCCCCTTGCTGTACAGGTCTACAGCAGCCTGCCTCCCTGAGTGTGTTGCACCAGCAAGGCTCTAGAGCCCTGTTGAGAGACTAGCGAGACTAGAATCAATCAGTCGGTCCTCAGAGACCCACCAGATGCAGGTGAGGAGGTGCTGACTATTGCAGAGTCCGACCCGATTCGTTTTTTGTGATTAAATGTTCTGTGTGCCTCTCTAAGTCTCTAACAACGTGTCCCTCAGGGCTGGGACAGGCTGGAGGTGAGGGGATGCCCTGGGCCTCCGATGTTACATAGCCTCATTGCCTTCTGTATTTTTTCTCAGCCTGCTGCCTGAGCTGGGCTCAGCCGAGTTGCACATTATCATCGGGCTTGGTTGCAGTCGGCGCACTTAACTTTTTTTTTTCTGCTCACACACATGTTCTGCTTTACCGAAGAAGAGGTCTTACAATGAAGACCTCTTCTTCGGAAAAACAGAACATGCTTACATATCGAACTGTGTGTCACTGAAAGCAGCAGCATGACACAAAATACATGATGGAGATGCCCAATACATTATGTATGCAAACAGAAAGCTCTGCAACGTCCTCTAAATGATAAACTGAATTGCCTGACTTGCGTTTCAATGCCAGGGCATGTGCATTTAATGTAGTGCCTTGACGCATGAACCAGTCCGTCCCATCATGGTCATCAACACTTTAAGAATTCAGTTTTCTGCTGTTCCAGAGACAGCTGTAAGCTGCTTCCATCGATCACGCTTTGGACAGCTCCTAATTGTGTTGTTGGTAGTGTGTTCCATTAGTGACCTTACATGTTTGCCATGCCTCGATGCTCTCTGGGATGGCTGAGAGGTGACGTGTCTCTCTGCTGGAGACCACATTCCTGTCATGAACCATCGGACTCATCCCTTCTGGACTTCCTGGTCCCTGACCCATAGAGGCTTACACTCAGTAGTACTCCCAACATGGACACAGAACACGGAACGCTGTTTACGAGTTTCCGTGTCGTACGCATCACGTTCTATAAAGCAGACATGCCCCCGCGACTCTGCACGTCTCAACGCTACTGCTTACTGTGGCTAGACATGTGCTGCCGTAGTTCGCTCTCGTTACTTCTTGTTTTCTGGCTCCTGTTCCCCAATTGTTACCTCCACATTCTTCCCTTCCCTTTGCCCTCTATTGCATCCCGGACCTCCGAGTACTCGCTGCTGAGTGCACGCTTTGCTGTTTCGGACTTCCCGGACATTCTGAATGATCCAAGACTCGGGACGCTGAACGCACGCTGGAACCCGAGGACATTCGCACAGGGTTATACAAGACCCGCACTGTACGCAGGAAGAGTCTATCGAAGAAAGAACACAGACAGGTGAGAAGGTGGGAAACCTGTGACAGATTGAGACGCCAACAAACCGACACGGATACGGACATGGAGGCGGCAGTGCAAGACCTCATGCTGTCAAACCGGATATTAAATTATGCCTCCTACTATAACGATATGTATGTATATTGGCCTACGCCAAGTTGCTTAAAATTATACACGAATGACACTCTACGGCAAGGTCTTGACCTTAGAAATTGATGTAAGCCGCCATCTTGAATCAAGCCTCTATTTTAGGTCAGAACTGCCATTTTGGGGGTTTTGTACAAAGTCACCCTGTAATCTAAAATGGCCGTCTTGTGTGCCCTTGTTCTTGCCTTAACCTCTCCAACCTCTGTAGGAGAGTTAATGTCCAACCTGCCTTCAGGCTACATGTTAGGGTCATGTAGACCTTGTCCTTTGTTGACCTCGGGAGCAGGGGATTACTTGAATTAGCAATGTTAAACTAAAGTATACAAGAACAGTAATGCTATCCAAATATAATAGGTGAAACATTTATTTGGTCTGTATTAAACCAGCATGTAAAGAGTGTAAATGTTAAATTAAAGAATAATGCAGTGTGTTAGTAAATGTATTCAAAAGTAAACCGCATGCGCGAGATATGTAAATTAGAAAAGTGAACCTTGTGCGACCCTAGCCCAGTGTATGATTAACCTGTAAGAGGGCTGGGCATCATTTTACAAATTGTATAAATGTGCCGATGTCCAGCTAGGAAATTCTGTTCACTGCTCACATTGAACCCTGCTGGTGGTCTCTGTGATGTATTGATGGCCAAATAGCCTTTTGTGTACTTTGTTGAATACTGTTCAGTTTTGTAATAAAGATTCTGGGAATTTTTACAAGCCTGTGTCAGTGTATTTTCCTTTGTTTGGTGTAACAGCCGTAATATTGTATTTTTTCTGATTCCACAATGCGGGGCATGCAGGAGTTAACAACAGAAGTTCAGAATCTCAAAGCCGAGAATGTCGCATTAAAACAGTTAGTCCTGTCACGTGATTCCGCGACCAAGGAAAGTGTATTGCTGGGCGGAGTAGTGGATAAATACGATGGTACATCAAAAAACCTTCGCGGATTCCTTGATTCGTGTTTAGTCACTTTACCTTTAAGCCCTATTACTTTTCTACCCCCAGGGCAAAGGTGGGCTTTATGATTTCGCATCTTTCCGGGAATGAGTTATCTTGGGCTACGCCCTTGGTTAATTCTGGAGATGCCCTCCTGGATGACTTTGATGGGTTCGTACAGGCTCTCAAGGCCATGTTTGACCGCCCAGAACAGGCATACAGTGCCCAGGAACAATTACTGGATATCCAACAAGGTTCCCAGGATATGCTGACCTAGGTGACACGCTTTAAGCAACTGGCCAAGGATGCAGATTGGTCCCCGAAGGCCTGCTTTAGCCTTTTTCGAAGAGGATTGATTGAGGAAATAAAAGATGAGCTGGCTAGGGTAGCTCGCCGAGGTTCCTTCCAGGCTCTTATGGATCTCTCTTTACAAATAGACTTCTGAATCCAGGAAAGGAAGGCGGAAAAGAAGAAGACTAAAATGCCTTGCCAAAAGGTCTCCATAGAACCTTCCTCTAAACCTGAGCCCACTCCTGCACCCACTACAGACCCAGAACATATGCAACTGGGGGCCTTCCGTGGACCCATCTCCCCGCAAGAAAGAATGCAACGGATTCACACTGGGCTGTGTATGTATTGTGCCTCAGATAAACATCTTATGAGAGAATGTCCCTTAGCTCCTCCACGGTGTTCGGGAAACGCCAGCTCCCAATCCTAGATGGAGCACAGCTTTGGGAGAGAGATGTTTGCTCCACATTTATTCCATCCCTGAACTTTCCTGAACAAAGCAATCTTGTGATCTTGCAGGCCTTTCTATCGCCATCCAAGAAAGAAACTTACCCCATTTTGGCATTGGTGGATTGTGGGCCATGGGGATATTTATAGATCAAGATTGGGTCACTACCCACCACATTCCATATGAAACCCGAGGCATCATGCAGCCTGTAGAAGCTATCAATGGAAGACCCCTCTCTTCAGGACCCATCACCCTACAAACCAAAGAGATCCAGCTCTCCATAAACTATCATAGAGAAGTTATCAAATTTGACATCATAAAGTCTGCCTAATATCCAATGATATGACCTGGTTGCAGAAGCACAACCCATACATTGACTGGGCAGCAGGATCCTTGTTTCATGGTTCCGAACATTGTATTTCTCATTGTCTATCTATCCCTGGATTCCTCGTCAACATCCCCAGAAGGTGCGCCGACAAAACAGCAAGGCCCATTCACAGTCTCAAATATTATCCAGGTTCCTCGGGCCTATCAGGATTACACTGATGTGTTTTCAACTGCTATTGTTCAGTCTCTACCCCCTCACAGACCTGAAGACTGTGCTATTGATACTGAACCTTCAGCAGTGATTCCTTTTGGTAGGATGTTCATACTATCCGAGCCAGAGAAAAGGGCCCTCCGAGAAAACTTGGATACCAATCTAGAAAATGGCACCATACGCCCATCCAAATCTCCAGCGGGAGCTTTGTTGTTTTTTGTTCCCAAGAAAAATACAAAGGAGCTTAGGCCTTGTCTTGATTATCGTGGTTTAAACCAATGTACCCTCAAAGGCCGCTACCCATTACCCTTAATCTCAGATATCCTGGAAGCGGTGAAAGGTGCTGTAGTCTTCACGAAATTTGATCTCAGAGGTGCCTACCATCTAATCCGTATAAAGGACAGTGACGAATGGAAAACAGCATTTAGAACATCCTTTGGACATTTTGCATACCTGGTCATGCCCTTCGGACTCGCCAATGCCCCAGCGGTCTTCCAACGTTTCATGGACCGGGTGTTCTCCGATATGTTGTTCCTCATCGTCATAGTTTACCTGGATGATATTCTGATATACTCCAAGGACCATCTCAAGCATGAAGAGCATGTTAAAACAGTTCTACATTGGTTACGTGAACATAAACTCATGGCTAAACCCGAGAAATGCCTTTTCCATGTCTCTACTGTTCACTTTCTAGGATTTGTCCTTAGTCCAGAAGGAATCGGGATGGACCACTCAAAGGTAAAAGCCATACTATCCTGGCCAGTCCCAACCACCGTGAAACAGATTCAATCCTTCCTGGGGCTTGCCAACTTTTACCGGAAATTCATACCTTCCTTCTCGGAGATAGTTCAACCGATCATTACACTGTTGAAGAAGGATACTCCCTTTCTTTGGTCAGCAGCCCAAGAGAAAGCCTTCCAACGATTGAAATCGGAGTAAACAAAAGCCCCTATCTTGGCTCAACCTGACATTGATGCCTCCTACTACGCCTTCGGAGCAGTTCTCAAGCAGGAACTCGAGGACAAGTTAGAACACCCCATCGCTTATCCCTCGCGAACCCTAACTCCCAGCGAGACTCATTATTCTGTCCTGGAAAAGGAACTGTTAGCCATCCGTCAAGCCTTTACCGACTGGCGTCATCTACTCTTGGGGACAAAACATCCTGTTCAGGTCCATACGGACCATCGGAATCTTCAAGTTCTACAATCCTTGGAATGTAGGAATAGTCGTCAAGCCCACTGGGCCTTCTTCTTCGCACAGTATCAGTTCCAAATACAACATGACCCTGGAATTCACAACATGATTGCTGATGCCTTATCCCGATGTCCTGACTACGAAACTCTTGAAGATCGATCCTTTCCCAAGATGTTTCCCCACACAATTTTTGTAGCCATGCAATCAGCCTCCTGGAAGACATTCGAATTCAAACCCAATCCTCCGAGATCTGGAAGGAATTTACTGGAAAGAATCGATGGAATCTTAGAACAAAGGATGGGTATTTATTCAAGGATAATGGCCTGGTTATTCCCACACAAAGACTGCGACAAAGGATCATGAACCTCTGCCATGATACCCTTCATTCAGGACATTGTGGCATCATCAACACTCTCCGCTTGATACAAAGACAGTTTTGGTGGCCAAAAATGAAAGTTAATGTCCAACGGTACATCCAAGCCTGTGCAATCTGTGATCAAAACAAGCATGAAAACAAGAGACCGACGGGTCTCCTACTCTGACCAACACTACCAAAAAGGCCCTGGGAATTCATTGCTACGGACTTTATTGTGGAATTGCCACCTTCCAGGGGATACACAACTATCATGGTTACCATTGACTTATTCATCCACATGGCTCATTTTACGCCCTTATATAAACTACCATCTTCCTCAGAACTCACTGGAATCTTCCTGGAACACATATTCCGACTTCATGGGCTCCCTTCCCAAATCATATCAGACAGGGGACCTCAATATTATCTCAATTCTGGAAACACCTATGCCGTATACTAGGAATTCAACGTGCCCTCTCCTCAGGTTATCATCCACAGACCAATAGAGCTACTGAACATTTGAACCTGTCACGATGCCTGCCCCCAGATATCTGGAACAGATCCATCTATCCAGGGAAAAGGCATCCACGAAGACCCAGGAATTCCCAAAACCCCGTCTAGGGGCTATATGGGTTCACTCCTGGCACCATAGGCGGCAGGCTCATATTGCCATCTTTAAACTGTGCAGGTCATCCTGCAAAGAACTCACGTACAGGCCATCATGAGGCCATGAAGGGACTATTTTCCTTTAGGAACTATTTTACTACTTGGGTGAGGTACTGGAACTCTTTACCTGGGAACTCCTTTTTTGATGCTATTTAAACCATGCCTGAAGAGCAGCACACGCTTCGCGTTATTCTGCATCCCAGCAGCGTAACGCTCACCGTGTCTGCAGTCCAGTATTCAGTCTACAGCTACACCCTTTTGTGTCCGGAGCCGATCCTAGAGAAAAGGAAAGAAGAAGAGAAGGTTAGAACAGGAAGTTTCCCATTTGGTCATCATCTTCTCCTGGAGCAGCCGCACCTGTGAGAGAGGGAAAAACATTTAAAACAACCGCGTCGCATTGCCAACTGCAGCGCCGCGCCATACTCACCTATCATTAGAGCATCTTCACGACCCAGCGCTGGGCCTGTTGAATCGCCTCTCACAACATCAGCATCTGAAAAAGCAAGAACAAACAAAAGGTGAGTGGGGCTCTGCCAAAGGCATTCACTTACTTAACACTAGATACTTACTTGGCATATTACCGCTCGAGGCAGCGCTGGTCACCATTCTATGCTCGTCATTTTCGCAAAGGCACCGCACCTGCAACGAAGATAGAGAACTATTGGTTAATCACACTTGGAACAATATTACTTGCTAAACAGTGCTTGGGAACACTAGAAGTTTTCGGGAAGATAGTGTTAGTGTTAACCCCTCTACCACGGTTGGCTAATTCCCTTTACTGCTTCTAGGAAAATCCTTTTGCGGGCCAGACAGACGAAACTTAGTGGGGAAGTGCAGTCGATCATCCCTTCACTACGAGTCACACTGGTGGAGACCGCAGCAGTCCAGCTTCATTCGGCACCCCTGTGGAATCCAGGTGAGCATGACAGAACGCAAAGCCTTACTACAAATCTCCACCCGGGCGTCATGGAGACCTCAGAGACTGACCAATTAGCCCAACTACTGGGGGAACTTAGGGCTGAAGTGCATTCTGCCCGTCAAGAGACTAATGCTCTCAGGAGAGAACTGATTGTGGGAAAAAGAATGTACGGATGATCTCGCCAGACAATTACTTCAAGCTCAAGCTGGACACACACCTTTACCTGGACTCGGGTGAGCTCCTGCCCAAGCTCAATCAAGTAATCCAGTGCAAGTGATTTTACCAGGGACAGTCCCTTTAGCACCACCAGAACGCTTTGCGGGGAACCCTAAAAGGTTCACCGTGTTTATGAACCAGTGCCGCCTGCACTTTTTATGTAGACCTGGAGCCTTTCCGAATGATCAAGCAAAGGTAGCCTTTATACTATCGTATCTCAGCGGCAGTGCAGCTGATTGGTCTATTCTACTAGTCAACCAGGATGACCCTCTTCTTCGGGATTTTCAGGGTTTTCAACTAAGCATGGAAAGACTATTTGCCCGACATTCACAAGGCCAAGCTTTGAATAACGAACTTTTGTCCTTGCGTCAGGGTAACCAGGATTTGCTGACCTACATCGCAACTTTCAATAGGTTGGTGGTAGAAACTGGATGGCCAGAACTCAAGCGGATTACGCTATTTCATCATGGGCTACGAGGTGAACTAAAAGACGTTTTAGCACAAGTAGTGAACCCACCTCAAGAATGTGCTGAATACATTGACCTGGTTGTTTAGTTCGATCACAGAATCGAAAGGCTGATCGGCTAGATTCAAGAATCAAGTATTGGTAAGACCTAAGGACAACATCACCCCCAAAGGAACTGATGTATCAGAACCCTTGCAAATTGGGGGGTTTAAAGGACCTTTGACTCAAAAAGAAAGGGACAAGAGGCGACAGTTACAATTGTGTTTGCATTGTGGAACCTCGGGGCATTTTTTACGGGATTGCCCAGTGAAACCACCTAAGAAGTTGGTAGGAGTCGCCGACAAAATCAATATGAAATCAGAGCCGGGAAACGACCATGCCTGACAAGCGTAGAGGTCCGCTTGCTGAGGGTGAAGAAGGACACTCAGACCTCACACCTAATTATACCAATGGTCCTTATAGATCATCGACAGCCATCTCGTATGCATGCAGTGAGAGCATACAGTGATAGTGGAGCCATAGGAAACTATATGGATCAAGAATTGGCTACAAGGATGAACTTGTCTCTTTGCGAAAAAACCACAACTGATATAATCACCACCGTCGATGGGACCGAAATAGCTTCTGGTCCAGTAACGCATTCACCTATGAAGATGACACTGTTGGGTCAAGATGGGCATCGAGAGAACATTGTGTTTGTCTTAATCAAGGCCCCACATTTTCAAATAATTCTGGGGATGACATGGTTGGAAACTCATAATTCTTGTATTGACTGGAGAGAAAAGAACGTGACCTTCTCGGATTGTGCACACACTTGTTACCCTGAAAGAACTTTGATCAAAAAACTGGCTATGGTCACGAATCCGACAACTCAGTTACCCCAGGAATACCAGGAATTTCAGGATGTTTTCCAAAAAGACCAAGCAAACACGTTACCACCCCACAGATCATACGATTGCCAGATTGATCTCCTTCCTGGTGCTCAAGTTCCAGGCAGTAGAATCTACGCCCTCACAGAACCCGAAGATCTTCATTTACGGCAATATTTGGATCAATGCTTAGCTAATGGCTTCATTCGCCCGTCCAAGTCTCCGGCGGCATCGTCTTTATTCTTCGTTCCTAAAAAGGAAGGTGACCTCAGGACTTGTATTGACTATCGGGCATTAAATCAAATAACGGTAAAAAACCGATACCCGTTGCCCCTGATCCCAGAACTACTGGACCAAGTGAAAGATGCTTGTATCTACACTAAATTGGACCTCCGAGGGGCGTATCATCTGGTACGCGTAAAAAAGGGCAACGAATGGAAGACTGCCTTCCGTACCAAATACACATTGTTCGAATACCAGGTGATAACTTTCGGGCTTTGCAACGGACCGGCAGCTTTCCAGCATTTTATGAACAATGTCCTTCGCGAACTCATAGACGTCTGTGTTGTTATATACATAGACAACCTCTTAGTTTACTCTTCATCTGAACAAGACCATGTGAAACATGTTTGTGCTGTATTAGAAAAACTACGTCAGCATAAATTATATGTAAAATTGGAAAAGTGCGTTTTTCATACTTCGGAAGTCGAATTCCTTGGATTTATCCTTACCCCAAATGGAGTTCGAATGGATTCACAAAAGGTGGATGCAATCCTCAAGTGGCCCTCACCTACCTCGATTAAAGGGGTACAGAGTATGCTTGGATTAGTGAATTTTTACCGCAGATTCAGTCCTGATTTTTCACATCTTGTACACCCCATCACAGCTCTTTTGCGGAAGAATAAATGCTTCCAGTGGACTGAAGAAGCAGAAAAGGCCTTTCAAGACCTAAAACAGAAATTCACTTCAGGTCCTGTTTTAAAGCACCCATGTCCAGAACTTCCAAACGTGGTTGAAACAGATGCATCCAGCTTAGCCATGGGAGCTGCCCTTTCCCAAAAGGATCCTGAGACTGGTCAACTTCACTCGGTGGCCTTCTGGTCACGGAAATTTTCAGCACCTGAGTTAAACAATGAAGTTACCGACAAGGAATTACTGGCCACCAAATCGGCGTTCAAGGCCTGGTGGCATTATCTTCTCGGAGCTCGACACACCATCACCGTAATCACAGATCACAGGAACTTACAATATTTAAAGACAGCCAAGGCTCAATCGTCACGCCAACTTAGATGGGCCTTATTTTTGGCGGAATATGATTTCATGATAATTTACTGACCTGGTTGTCGAAATGCCAAAGCAGATGCTTTATCTTGTATTAGAATGGGAGAAGCATATTCAAATCCAGAACCTGTACCGATAATTTCAGAGAGAAGAATTCTTGGAATAATTACTCTACAGACTCTGGACGACATCCATAAAGAGATTCAGCAGCTTTTCGACCCTGCAACATTACAAAGCTGGTTAAACAAAGGCAAAGATTATTCAGTCATCGATCACCTACCATACTATCAAGGACGTCTTTACCTACCAAGTAAAGAACTACAAGAACATGTTATCTCCAGTTATCATGAGTCTTTGGTAGAAGGGCATCCTGCGATCGCTAAAACCGAGGCCAAGATCAAAAGACAATTCTGGTGGCCTACTTGGCGGAAAGACATTTGGGCCTCATTCCGAGTATGGCAGTAAGGGATAGCGGCCACCGGTAACGAGACCGGTGGCGGTAATCCCTTACCGCCATACTCCGAGTTCCCTTTGCGCCCTCGCCCTTAACACCTGCTTTGAGCAGGTGTTAAAGTCGAGGGCGCAAAGGGGCCTCCAAGCCAATAACGGTGACCGTAATGAACGGTCACCGTTATTTGCATCTTCCCCATTCCCATTGAGCCCTATGGGGGCTCATTTGGGAATGGGGAAGAGCCTTGGTGAATGGGGAATTACCGCCCCGCCAACCTTGGAATGGGGCGGTAATTCTGCCATCCACCAAGGCGCTGCCGGTCCGGGTACGGCGTCAACCAAGGCGTTAATAGCGCCATTGGTTAGCGCCGTACTCGGAATGAGGCCCATTAAGTCATTTGTACTGTCTTGCGGTATTTGTGCCCAAAATAAGACCCAGAAGAAGAAACCAGCAGGTCTATTACAACCTTTGGACATTCCACCTATGCCTTGACATACCTTATCCCTTTACCTCATTACTGACCTTCCCCCATCAACCAGCCACCATCCTCAAAGCGATGGTCAAACTGAGAGGACCAATCAAACACTAGAGCAATATCTACGGTGCATGTTACATCAAACCAAAGGCAATTGGAAGGACATTTTGTGGATATCCGAGTATGCCTACAACAACTCATTGCACTCAGGAACAGGACAATGTCGATTTTACACTATATATGGACGGCATCCTCGAACCTCTGAACTCGACCTGCCTCAACACTTAGAGATGCCCGCCGTGAGCAACCTACACGCCACTATAACACAGGCTTTTAAAAGAGCAACCGAACATCTTAAACAGGCTAAAGGGAGATACAAGAAAACCGCAGATCAACATAGAAGCGAAGCTCCGAAATACCAGATAGGAGACCAAGTTTGGCTAGCTTCAAGACACATATCTTTAAAGGGGACTCGCACCTTTAACCCCAAGTATTTGGGACCTTACACTATTAAAGCCATTATTAATCCCGTGGCTGTCAAATTGGAGTTACCGTCAAATATGCAAATTCATCCAGTCTTTCATGTTTCACTTTTAAAGCCAGTACAGCCAGGGACAAGACTAACCCAACCACCTAATCCCATCCTAATAGACGGAGAACCAGAATTTGAAGTTAAAAATATTTTGGACTCAAAAATAGTAAATTCAAGACTTTTTTATCTGATTGACTGGAAAGGTTATGGTCCACAAGAAAGGTCATGGGAACCAAGTGACAATATTCATGCACCCCGACTGGTGAAAAAGTTCCACCAGAATTTCCCTGACAAGCTGGGGCCAGTAAGGAGAACTGCCTTAGGAGGGGCCTTGGGGGGAGTGCTGTCACGATGACAGCCCCCAGACATCTGGAACATTGCCAGCTGCAGCGCTGCACCATACTCACCTATCATTAGATCATCTTCACGACCCAGCGCGGTGCCCGTTGAATC
Source organism: Ambystoma mexicanum (assembly GCF_040938575.1). NCBI lineage: Eukaryota > Metazoa > Chordata > Amphibia > Caudata > Ambystomatidae > Ambystoma > Ambystoma mexicanum. The sequence goes on along the minus strand of NC_090937.1, from coordinate 1,550,887,769 downwards.
GCCGCTCGCAACATCAGCATCTGAAAAAACAAGAACAAACAAAAGGTGAGCGGAGCTCTGCCAAAGGCATTCACTTACTTACCGCAAGATACTTACTTGGCATATTACCGCTCGAGGCAGCGCTGGTCACCATTCTAAGCTCGACATTTTCGCAAAGGCACCGCACCTGCAACGAAGATAGAGAACTATTGGTTAATTGCACTTGGAACAATATTACTTGCTAAACAGTACTTGGTGCAAACTGACTCTTTCCAAGGCGCTACCTTCATCCATTGAGGCAAACTCGCTCTTTGGACCACGCTGCATGGGAAAAGGTATGAAAGGAGCATGAGTGAATTAACAGACATTTGAACTCTAAAAGAACTATATATTTGGTTTACACACAACATACCTCAGAGTCATTATTTGTCTGGAACTCTGCCATATACCTTCGGATCAGTGAAGTAACTGAAGTTCTACGCGCCCCTGCACTCCAAACGCAGGATGGAGAGTTCATCCTTCCTAACTATAAGGTGAGACTTTACGAAGGGGAACACTAGAAGTTTTCAGGAAGAAACTGTTAGTGTTCACCCCTCTACCACGGGTGGCTAATTACCTTTACTGCTTCTAGGAAAATCCTCTTGCGGGCCAGGCAGACGAAACTGAGTGGGCAAGTGCAGTCGATCATCACTTCGCTATGAGTCACACTGGTAGAGACCGCAGCAGTCCAGCTTCGTTCGGCGCCCCTGTGGAATCCAGGTGAGCGTGACAGAACCAAACCCTGGCACAAAATCTTCATTGTTTCACCACCAAGGCCCAGGATGATTGGTCACTCTTAATACCTGTGGTGAATTCGCCTATAACAATTCGGATCACTCGGCTGTCAAAACCAGCCCTTTTTTCTGTAGCCAAGGGTTTCATCCTTCGGTTCTACCATCCTTGCTCCCGCATCCTACACCAGTACCTACACTCGACTCCTGGAGTGAAAACCTCATCAATGTACACAAGCAAGCCAAATAACACCTCGAAAAGGCCCGAGCTACTACCAAGCTCTATGCAGACTCCAAAACAAGACCAGGGCCATCCTATGCAGTAGGTGATAAGGTCTGGCTATCCTCGAAACTACTGCCTCGGCATTTACGACCAAATAAGTTGGCCCCCCTGTACTGTGGTCCCTTTTCCATAAAGGAAATTATTAACCCAGTGGCCTTCCGACTCAAACTACCAGATTCCTGGAAGAGGGTCCAACCAATGTTTCACACGTCTCTACTAAAACCATACGTCCAGTCCTCCCGGACTGCTCCAAGGTCTACACCTGTGATTGTCAATGAGCAGCTGGAATATGAAGTGTCCAGAATATGTGACTTCAGGTACAGACGTGGTCAGCTACAATATCTGGTCGAATGGAAGGGGTACCGTCCCAGTGAACGCACCTGGGAACCATTCTCAAACCTCAATGCCCCCAGATTACTCAAAAGGTACAACCTTATACACCCCAGCAAACCCGGAGGAACAGGCCTTCGGAGGAGTCATGCTGTCATGAACCATCGGGCTCGTCCCTCTGGACTTCCTGGTCCCTGACCCATAGAGGCTTACACTCAGTAGTACTCCCAACATGGCCACCGAACGCGGAATGCTGTGTACCAGTTTCCGTGTTGTACGCATCACGTTCTATAAAGCAGACACGCCCCTGCGGCTCTGCGCATCTCAACACTACCGCTTACTGTGGCTAGACATGTGCTGCCGTAGTTCGCTCTCATAACCTCTTGTTTCCTGGCTCCTGTTCCCCAATTGTTACCTCCACATTCTTCCTCTCTTGCATCCTGGACCTCCGAGTACTCGCTGCCGAGTGCACGCTTCGCTGTTTCCAGGACTTCCCGGACATTCTGAACGATCCAGGACTCGGGACGCTGAACGCACGCTGGAACCCGAGGACATTCGCACAGGGTTATAAAAGACCCGCACTGTGCGCAGGAAGACTCTATCGAAGAAAGAACACAGACAGGTGAGAAGGGGAGAAACCTCTGACAATTCCATGGGGTCAGAACTGGCAACACAGACGTGTCTTTCTATCATATTCCATCATACCCACTCTACAGCTATCTTTCCAAAAATGTTTACACGCAGAAACTTTTGACATTTGTGATCTCATGGGTACTACGTGGGCTTCCACAATCATTTGTAAAACATAACTCGATCTCCTGGCACTCATGGCCTGTGCCGCTCGGTGGGTGAATCAGTGAGCTGCACAACAAAACTGCTTTCAAGATTAACCAAATGACCTTTCCAAATAATTGCTTCTGCTATATGGTGATATGACCATTTAAGTTTTCATTTGCAGTGATACCTAAGGGCCATCAGTGGGAAATTCATAAAAGCAGAGGTGGACTTGCCTACAGGGTCGGACTGGGCCATGAAAGTGTCTCAGGCACCAATGAGAAAGTGGCCCACAGTTGCCAATGGCTATAGATGACCATCATGGCCCAGGGCATATTGATATCAAGGAGACCTCTGCTGGTGCATGGTGGCAGGTCTCCTGGGGGTGCCCTGTCGTGTGTGCAGGTCACCTGCATGCCGGGACTTGATTACCCTTTCTCTCGTGTGTTGATGGTTTCTCAACACTTAGTGGGCCAGGCTCACATTGGTTAACAAGCACCACTGCTGGAAATAAGCATTTCAACTTTATTTTTAAAAGTATGAGCTAATGTGCAATAGGAATTGCAGGTGTGGTTGTGTGGCAAAATCAGGAGGTTATTTGACAGAGCTGTGCATGCTTTCAACTACATAGAGTAGCAACACGTGGCTGGAACAGGTCAGGCTAGAGGTGCATTGGGAAAGTTGTGACATGGGTTCCAGAACTGGAATTGTGGCAGGTGGTTTGAGCTGGGAGTTCAGTTCCGTAAGCTTGCTGTGGTGCAGGATCAAGGCGCATTGGTATCATTGTTTCCCAGTACAACAATAGCAGGAGCTGCCACACGGAAGGACTGATGTGCTCCGGCAGAGGTATTTATGAATAACAAACCTGGACTGGAAGGAGTTAGAGCAGTCAGTATTGGGGAACACATGACCCATATATCTGCATTTGTCACTAAACACAGATAAGGGGTGCTATTGGGATCAATTGTGCAATGCTGAGTGCAGATATGAAAAGGTTGGGCTGTCGATGGTTTGTACATTGTATAAATGTCCTGCTACAGTAAGCTATCACTATGTGTATATGTTCTCTTAGAAACCTGGGCAGACCACTACATTGTTAACTTTTATTTAATGGGAGCATGAAAAATCCATTGGGTTTATTTTTTTTCAGCTTGTTTGCATCCTGGCAAATAGAAAGAAATGTGTCCTGATTACAGGTCCAGCAGTCACCCTGCCAGTGCTAACGGCGGGTTGCTGCCAGACCTGGAATAATTTACCAGCTCATTACATGTCTGGTGCCCAGGAAGTCAGGCGCTGGTATATTTGTTAATCCCGATCCCATCTATGGGAGTGGGGACACGGGAGCACCGGCACCGTTAGCAACGTTGCTGATGCTCCAGTGAAGAATCTGCCAACCGTGGACGATGCGCCCGGCAGGGTCAGACCTGTTGGGCACAGTAGCTCCGGCAGGCTGACTCTGGACCAGCAAGCTTATAATGAGGCCCATTGTCTTGGTAACAGTATAGTAAACTCAAAAGAAAAGAGGAAAAAGCAAAACAAGAAGAGACTTTTCTTAAGTATTTTCGATCCACTGCAAGATTAAGATGAGGATCGTTCAAAGGATCCCCCTGATACTGAAGTTGAAATGGCAATTATAGCTACTGCCTCACAAGTGGAAGAAGAATTGGAAATGCAAACTCTCAATGTAGAAAATGAACTGAATGAACAATTGCAGGTTTCAGATTTGAGAAGATGTGAAAGTGCTGCTGCTCCATCAGTGTGAGCTATTGTGATCCTGCTACCTGGGACCATTTTCCCTCCAAAAGCAGTGATCATGTCCAACAAATCCTGGTAGAACATGGGCCAGAACAGGTTATGCAGTTTCATTTGCTTAAAGATAGAAACAAAAGAAAGTTTTTCTCAAATGTTTACAAACGGAGGATTCCCAACAGAAATGATGTGCACCGTCAGTGGCTACAGTATTCCACATCGAAGGACACAGTGTTTTGCAGTAATCCAATCAATGTCTCATCTCTTGCTGTTAAAGGGTCAAAGGACTGGAAAAACATGTCTGCAATTGTAGCAGCGCATAAGGAAGGCAAGGATCATTTAGAAAATATTCAAAAGTTGAAGGAACTGGCCCTGCAAATGAAAAAGAATAAAACAATTGATGAAGAGAATGTGCGCCACATTTAGCAAGAAGAGAAGTATTGACAGCAAATCTTAGAACAGCTGATTGATTTAGTAAGAGTTCTCGGTATGCAAAATCTGGCATCTTTGTAATATAACAAACCAAAAGACTCATATTCCCTACCTTGGGAAAGATATACAAAATGAACTTGTTCAGCTTTTAGCTACAAACATTAAAGAGGAAATCCTAATCTCAGTACAGGCTGTCAAGTACTTTTCAATCCTAGTAGATTGCACACCAGATTCCAGCCATGTTGAACAAATGACAATGATAGTTTGCTATATGACCACCAGTGTTGGACTCTGAACATTATGAGCCTGTGTGCATAAAAAACATTTTTTTAGGATTTGTGCCACCTAAAGAGACAACTTGAGCTAGTATGAGACACTATTCTCCACCAATTACAAGAAATGTCCTTGCCCATTGAAAACTTGCCTAGCCAACGAAGAATTTTGGATGTAAATACATGTGCTTTGTTTGTTCCTTTCAGTGCACATTCTTTACATTTGGTTGTTAATGATGCATCAAAGTTTTGCTTGGAGGCAACTGCTTTCTTTGACATGGTACAACGTATCTCTGTGTGTTTCTCTGGTTCAACACACAGTTGGGAAGTTCTAAAGCTCCATGTTAAAAATCTTACATTGAAACCACTAAGTGACACAAGAATGGAAAGTTGAATTCATGCCTTGAATCCTCTCCGATATGAGCTGGGTAATATGCATGATGCACACGTTGAGATATCAAATGACACTATGCAAACAGGATCATCTGGTGATATCTCTCGAATAGAGGCCCAAGGTCTTGCAAAGGGTATTTCTAACTTTAGGTTTGTAGTATCCCTTGTTGTGTTGCATGATCTGCTGTTTTGAGATAAATGTGACAGGCAAACAACTTCAGGCAAAATCACTTGATGTCAGTGATGCTATGGAACAACTGGAAGAAACCAAGATGTATCTTAGTGGGTGCAGGAGTGATGAAGGGTTTGAGAAAGCACTTGCAGAAGAGTTGGAAATTCCTGCGTGCTTTGAACCTAATCATTCTGTCCGTGTTCGAAGAAAGAAGAAGCAGTTCACTTATGAAGCAGATGATGAGCCTATTGAAAGCCACAAGGAACATTTCCAAGTGAACATTGACACAGCCCTTCAATCTGTAGAAGAGGGATTTACTCAAAGGCATCAAATTAGTTAAGTGTTTGGCTTCATCTATAACATAAACAGTTTGAATACTAAGGCGGCGCATCACATCTCTGACCACTGCTTCAAGCTAGAGAAAGCTTTACAACATGGGCACTCAAAGGGCATTGATGTGTCAGATTTTTGCAATGCATTGCAACTTATTGCAAGAAGAGTTCCAAATAGTTAATCTCCACAAGATGTACTGAAATGTGCATACAACAATAATTTGGCAGAGAGTATTCCCAACACATGTATCGCTCTGCAGATTCTCTGCCCTGTCTGTTTCAGTGGCAAGTGGCGAAAGAAGATTTTCAAAGCTAAAGTTGATGAAAAGTTATATTTGATCTTCTATGATGCAAGAAAGACTTGTTGGCATAGCAACCTTGTCAATAGAGCATGACATTGCTCAACACATTGATATCAAGACCCTTCTTTCCACATTTGCGAAAATTAAAAGCTTGGAAAGTTAATTTCTAATGTGCATTTTCGCTTATTTTAACACACATCTGGTACGAGGTAACATGTATTCCTAGATGTATGTGTGTTTTATATGTCTGGGTCACCAAAGCGATCATGTATTATACATGATGACTTTGATGACCCAGGCACATGTTTCATGTTTTGTCAACAGGTGTCCAACCAATTCTGCTTCTGTGTTTCTTGGGTTTTTCGAAGGTTTTGGAGAGTCACTCACAGTTTTTCACTTTTGTAGATGTTTTAAAAATAATAAGAGACATATTGCAAATTAATGTTGAATGTATACATATAGTAAGTAAGTATTGGGACATGTTTAGTATTTTCTACCAGGCAGTACTGCGTATTTGCTTACAAGTGTCTCGTATGTATTACCAAAATCGTGTTCCTACTGTCTGTAATGCCTATATATAATTTACTGAAATTTACATTTGTTGTTGCTATATTATCATTCACTTGTTTAATAAACCGGTATTTATGAAATACAGAGGCTTTAATTTGACTAACACTCTGAGTAGATGTGAGGATAAGGAAAGTGCAATGGGATCCATCCACAGCTGAAAACGTGAGCAATGTGTCAGGTGGAGGTAATGGGGTTGTGGCAATCAGTAACAAAATGAGGATGGTTGGTTGAGAACGGTTAGGATATGGAGTGGTGTGGGTTGCCAATCTGACAGTTTGCCTAGGGTGGCAAAATTCCTTGCACCGGCCCTGCAGAGCGTGGTGTCAGAGCTCTCATTGGCACTGATTGTGAGGCCTTGATAGCACTGCATGATCATACCTGTTATCCTCAGGCCGCTGAGTGACGGCTGAGCCACAGGCAGGTTGCATCACCTGCCCGCTTCCAGCAGAACGTGCAGCAAACAGCTCCCGAAAGTAGGACACAGCAAGGGACAAGCAGGGTCAGACTGGGTTATACAATTGGTTTGGGTATCAGGGAAAAAGCGTCCTGTGCTCACAAATAACAATGTGTTCCTTTTCAGACAGATTGTTTGAATAGTGCCCAAAAGAAAGTTTTGGGTAAAATGTGGTGTGGATTTTAAAGAATATTGGTTGAGTTATACTGGTCAAAACTACAAGCTGCGCAGTGAGGTAACACATCAAACTGGCCCACTTTGCCGTAAAAACTCCACCATGCCAACATGTTAGGCCTGTACTTCAGGTATTGCCTTATTACCCTATATGTCAGTCAGGGGTGGACTGGGAACCAAAAGAGGCCCTGGAAATAATTTTCAAAGTCGGGCCATATTATACTTTCTCAGGAAGCCCAACCCTTTTCCTGTGAGAAAATTAGGAAATAAAATAGGTTACCACACAAAAGAGGCCCATGGTGCAAAGGCCTACCAGGATATCGTACAGAGTTCCCTCTAGGTCAGTCCCCAACCCTGGTGCCAGTTTGGGTGTAATGCTTAACAAACGATGCTCAGGAGCGTGACTCTGGAGTGTACGCAATCCAATTTGTCCACCTAAGGCTGGCACATGCACGCTCCCATTTTGTGAATCTTTTGTTGTTGTGCCTCTTACCCGTTCTGTTGGAGAGCTGGGCTGGTGTGGGCAGTACAGTACAACACTAAAGAGTGGCCGTAGATAGAATTATATATCACCCTTTGTGTTGCATCTGCAATAGGCTAACAAATTAAAACATGGAGAAATTGAGCTATATCGTTTCATATTGTATTTATTTAGGTGCACAGACCTCTTCTAAGCGGTGACGAACGGTGAACTGGAGCAAGCAGGCAGAGCTGCAGCCATGTCAGGAGGACAAGTAGAAGAAACACTGGATAGAGGGATCGAATTGCTTCAATTAATCATAACCACTAGCTTTGACTTGGCTCCATTCCAACATGCCATGCTATTACAGAATGGGATCACTATATTCAAATTGGGCTTTGTCCTAACCATAAAAGAGGCAGAAAGTAGAGGTGTGTACATTTCCCGCCCACTGTGATTCTGCTTATTTCATGATTTAACGACAATGCAAAGTTGAAGTTTTCCTTTTTTGTTTTGATTATGCTGACAGTGTTATGTTGTATTCGTGCACCTTTCATTTAGCAGATGAGACTCCCCACCAATTTTCATTGCATTGAACTGGAGGCTTCCAGCTCTTTAAGATGAGTAGCGGTACCCTTGAGATAGGTGGGGATGCTGATTCTATTCATACATCAATGATGACACAAATAGTTAGGCAAAGTTCATCTGTTTTAATGTGAAGTATCTTAAAACAGGGAGTACAACGGTCATCAGCAATCGCTCGATGCTCTGACTCTAACTACTTCATAAAAAAGCTGGGCTTTTGTACCCAAAAGTGGTCATAACTGACATGCTGACCTGCGTCATTACCAACGTCATCCTACTTGGCAAACTACTAAAACCTATCGGGACGCAGGATTGGTCCTAAGTGAATAACTAAGCATAGGTTCAATATCTGTATAGAGTAACAGAAAGAGGTAATTGGATAGTCAACATCAGGTGGGGCGACTAAGCCCTGGAGGTGTAAGGATTTGGAGGGCGAGAGTGGGTGCCAGACATTTAAAGCTGTTTCTGGAGGGCCTTTAGCGACTCACAGTGGATGGTGGGGTGTCCGTGGTGAAAATAGTTGATAGATATTCTGGCTCTGGGTGACTGGTGGGTGTGGGTTGCTGTTCAATGGTTAAAAGTGCACTATTGACAACAGAATCCCTGCGCATATTATCCAAATGTAAAAGCATGAAGTGGTACAGCCTCTGATTGTCTTCTGGTTGGACTTGTGTTGCTCAGTTGCGTTTTCCAGGCGATGGTCAGACACTTGGCAGGCACTGGATGTCTGCGCTTTGGTGTATAGGCCTCTTTGAGATGCTCTGTCTATTTACAGTTTAGCCTGACTGATGCACAATAGTTCTGCTTGTTGTTTTGGATGTTATGTTGGATGTCTGCTTGCATTTAGAGTAATTTAGTAATATTGGCCTATATACACTGATATTAACACATATGTTGATACATTCTTGTATGAAATGTGTATCATATTACATTGATATCATAACCATATTTTTCTATGTGTACTGAGGAACAAGGCTATGTGATGGCACTTCCTGTTTTGTCAAGGGGTGAACCGTTGTGTGCCATCACTTCCCATGATGTCACTTGGGGTGTGTTCAAATGACATCACTTCCGGTGATGTCATCAGAGCTCAAGGGTCGTGTCATGTCACTTCGGCTACCCCTGGCATTTTGGTGAAATTATGTTCCTGTTGGAAATCCTTAACATTTTTCAAAGGTTCACCAAAAATAAACAAATTAGTTCAAAGAATTGTGATTGGTAATTACCTGTGTTTTAGAATGAACACATGAACAAATACTAGGATCAAACAGCAGACCCTTTCAGATTCCTCAAGTCACATGGATTAGGTCACTCACCGCTCCCATGGCAATAACGATAGAAAAACAGGAACTGCAATGCGTTTACTGTGTGCCCTGTTTGTTGTCTGCACACGTGGCAGTTCTTAAATATCCTAATTTTAACCTGAAAGTAATTGGCTGATGAGAACTTATTCAAAGGTTCTTCCACTTTGTTAATGTTCCTCATACTATTGAGACTGTGATATCACTGGTTTATCACACCTCGATTAATATAACCACATTTTGGTGGAATCATTAAATAGCAAATATACCAGAATTCCAGGGTCAGGCTGGGGCATGAAATAGTCTGGGCACCAATGAAAACGTGGCCCACAGTTGCACATGGCAATTCATTCCTTTTGTGACAGGCAGTTTGAATAGTACCCAAGAGGGAGTGTTTTGATAAATTGTAATTATGCAATTTCAAGAATATTTATTCAGCAACAATGGCCAAAACTACTGGCTGCATAGTGAAATAGCTCATCAAAGCGGCCCACAATAACTCGAAAAGTGGCCCAATTTTACCCAAAAACTGGCCACCACTAGCATTTTGCATTTTTGGTCAAGACATTGCCTTGTAGGCCAGTCCAAGCCAGCAGAATGCACCTTATTCTGATCTCAGAAGAGTATCTGCTGCTGCCTCTCTATGCGTTTGATTTTTATTTCTAAAGCTATCCATACTCTCCTCTGTCTAATTGTGTCACAGGGATTGCATCGGTCAATGGGCTGAGGCCCCGGATTCCTCTTGGAGAGCTTTCAGGAACATGTTCCTGAGCGGCCATTATTTTATTCTGGCAGGTCCACCGTGTCTGTTCTTAGAACTAATCTATGCAGTTCATAAGATCAGACATGTTTGGTGGCTGCCAGAAAGCTGTCAAATGATTTTCCTCACCCAACGCCACAGAATATTTGGAGGAATATGCATCCCCTTCTTGGGGCCAGCAGGTAGAATATGTGAGCAGAATGTACTCTTCTTGTACAGCTGTTTGCCAATGTGCCTTCTAACGTTTTCTGTTTCATTAACTCCTTAAGTGCCAAGGACGAGGTATCTCATCCTTGGCAACATGGAGGTAATCCCAAGGACGAGATACCTCGCCCTTGGCACTTAAGGATACCCCATAACCCCAATCTGCCCCTATTTAATGACACCTGTTTAATATGTACCAGCTTTGTTAAGACTGTAAAGTGTTTCAGTGACTTCCACAAACCATGCAATGTCCTGGAACTTTGCACAGGCTTAACAGACAGAGGCATAGACAGGGTAGTGGCTGTGCAGGCAAGGCCCCATCAACATCTGTAAATGCCCTCTCAGCAGCGCTGTGTGGGAATTTACAGATGTTGATTTCACTGCGGTGGGCCCAACTTCATTAGCTTCAGCCCCCACTTGTTAGACAATCTTGGCTACGCCTCTGCAGCCAGGTGTCATTTGCTAGTCCACATCCCATGGGTTCGTGCCCACAGTCACGATATGGCGAACAAGCCTCGCATTTTAAACAAGAGAGCATGCCAGACAACTTTTGCCTCTGCAATGGGAATTATTACATGTGTGATTATGAAGTGCGCGTTCCTAAATGCAGTGGGACATTATAAATTGATTGACAGGTGGTTATGCAAATAGAAGACTTTGTGAATTAGCATCAAAATCTAGCATATTGCAACTCTAAAGGGCAGGAGCGTGTGGCAGTCTCAGTTTCACGAGGAGCGACCATTTAATGAATTCAACAAAGGTAGCAGGCGCCCCTCTCTCGGAAGAACAAGGCATGATAACCTATTCAGTGGTTGTTAACCACATTGAGAGTTCGCAGCCATCTGCTTTTTGCTCACTGTATCTTTCACAGAAGGGAAATACCCATTTGCATATCAGTCTTTGTCCCGCCCACATGGGCAGTCCAGCACCGAAATGCTATGGCAATTCTCCCTGAACAAGTGTACCAACAGCAACCCCATACACGTGTTTCAGCCTTGTTGGGCATCATCAGTGAGGTGAAGCTGAGCCTCTCTAAGCACAGTGAGCAGGGAGTCCACGTCTGGTTTCCCCCAGGTAACCTAGGGTGACCAACCCCAAGTTCCTTCAAAGAATTCAACAAAGGTAGCAGGCGCACCACTCTCGGAAGAACAAGGCATGATAACTTGTTCAGTGGTTGTTAACCACATTGAGAGTTCGCAGCCATCTGCTTTTTGCTCACTGTACCTTTCACAGAAGGGAAATATTCATTTGCATATCAGTCTTTGTCCCGCCCACATGGGCAGTCCAGCACCAAAATGCTATGGCAATTCCTCTCTGAACAAGAGCACCAACAGCAACCCCATACACGTGTTTCAGCCTTGTTGGGCATCATCAGTGAGGTGAAGCTGAGCCTCTCTAAGCACAGTGAGCAGGGAGTCCACGTCTGGTTTCCCCCAGGTAACCTAGGGTGACCAACCCCAAGTTCCTTCAAAGAATTCAACAAAGGTAGCAGGCGCCCCTCTCTCGGAAGAACAAGGCATGATAACCTGTTCAGTGGTTGTTAAGCACATTGAGAGTTCGTAGCCATCTGCTTTTTGCTCACTGTACCTTTCGCAGAAGGGAAATATCCAGTTGCATATCAGTCTTTGTCCCGCCCACATGGGCAGTCCAGCACCGAAATGCTATGGCAATTCTTCTCTGAACAAGTGTACCAACAGCAACCCCATACACGTGTTTCACCCTTGTTGGGCATCATCAGTGAGGTGAAGCTGAGCCTCTCTAAGCACAGTGAGCAGGGAGTCCACGTCTGGTTTCCCCCACGTAACCTAGGGTGACCAACCCCAAGTTTCTTCAAAGAATTCAACAAAGGTAGCAGGCGCCCCACTCTCGGAAGAACAAGGCATGATAACTTGTTCAGTGGTTGTTAACCACATTGAGAGTTGGCAGCCATCTGCTTTTTGCTCACTGTACCTTTCACAGAAGGGAAATATTCATTTGCATATCAGTCTTTGTCCCGCCCACATGGGCAGTCCAGCACCGAAATGCTATGGCAATTCCTCTCTGAACAAGAGCACCAACAGCAACCCCATACACGTGTTTCAGCCTTGTTGGGCATCATCAGTGAGGTGAAGCTGAGCCTCTCTAAGCACAGTGAGCAGGGAGTCCACGCCGGTCCGGAAAGAACGGTGGTGGTAAAACCGCTGCCACCGTTCTTTCCAGACCGGCTGATTGAAAGTCCTGCAGGCGGACATGGAAACACCGGCTGTGTCCAAGACGGAACTGGTGTTTCCATGGTCCCCAACCCCTTGGGAATGGGAACTTACAGAATTCCGCCTCCGGAATTCCCGGGTCACTGGGGTCATAATGCCCTAGTAATTCCGGGAATCACGGAGGCGGAATGGTAATACGAGTCCGGCGGTCTCGTAATGAAGCCCCATGTCTTAAAATCGTGGCAAAAATGGCCATGAATACAAAATATTGCAGCAAAAATGCAGTAGATCTGCAGCCACAATCATGTAAAGAATGCAGGGGACACCCCCGGACCCATTATAATATTTAAAGGGAGCGGGGGACACCCCCACAACCCCCGCTCCCCTTAAATGGTATAATGGGTGTACACCTTTACCAGGTCAAACCACAGCATTTTTGCAGCGATTTCTTTTACCGGCAACATTTTTGTCCCAATTTTATTACCTGATACCTTGTAATAGAGGTCTGGCAGGAGAGCAGCCCTCGTATTTTGATACTATGGAAATTGATCTCCTTGAAACAGACATATATGTAGGCGGTAGGGGAGACCTAAGATTTTTGTGGCACATAATTATAGTTGACCTCATAGGAAGGATAGCTCAGGGGCAACACACTTGTCTTGGAATCAAGCCAACACAGCACAACCCAAGTTCGAATCCCGATCCCCGCTTAGAAACCACTCATTGATATTGGTATTAAATACTCACTCTTCTGAGTTGATGTATTCAATTGTTCTGTATGCAATCACTTCAGTAGGTTTGTGCATACAACCATCTTTAACAAGATTCTTTGGACATTTAAAAGGAACCCAATTATGAATACAAATCGAAGTGAAGAATGCAAACTCCCTTTAATATCAAAAATAAAAAAGGGTAGGAAAGTGTGAATAGTGCTTTGTAATTTTTTTATTTTTTTTTAAAATTTAAAATGATTTAGGTTAAACATAAACTTTTCATTTGGTTTCATTAAGATATATGACGTATTAATAGTAACATAGCATAAAATTATTGCAAAAGAGCGAGTTTCTACAATGTACAATTTATGAATTTGGTTCTTTTGGATACTCAAGGATGTCCGCAAGAAATTGGACAACTGTATAAATCAGTTTCTTGTCTTGGCCTTTTAAGATCTTCAGCCATCAGGACTCTCCTTCTTCTTGCTGTTCAGAAATCTTAAATAAATTGCCAAATAGAATTCTCTTATGGGCAAGGGTTGGGCAGATCACAATGAGATGTTTCAAGATTTCAGGTGTGTTTTTGTCCAAGCAGAAGCAGCAGAATTGATCCTTCATGGGTATTTGTTGAATATTAGCTAGTCTTTGTCTGGTTGGATAGGTGTTCAGACGGATTTTCATGAAAGCAGTACGGACGATTGGATCTGGGAAAAGTGCCATATATTGCAGGAGTTCGTGAATTGCGAGGATGTCAATCGAGCATTGTAGGTTCATGGAGTATCTTTGTTTTTCTGCAGATGTTGTAGCCCAGTCGTTTTGATGCATTTTTAGCTTTGCGCTCTGAGTGCGGTTGGTAAGCATTTCTATTGTTATGTCTTCTTTCGTAATTTGTTGGAATAAGGCGGCTTTCCACGTTTTCAACATAGTGTTGTTCATGGCATGCAGGGTCTCTCGTAGAATATGAAGTGCCAGGATTGGATTTTCATTTTCATTTTCATTTATCAGCTTGTGCAAGAGGTCCATCTGCTTTCACCATATAATCGAGAAGAGGGATTGTAGGGCCACTTCAAACCGTATTCTGAACATGGGAAAACTTTTTGGAAGGTTCAGAATCTTTCGCTAGAAAGATGCTTCTAAGGTTTGCCAGTTTACCTCTGTTGCTATAATCATGGCATCACTCCCGTAGGTAATGATGGGAATGACCTTTTGACGGTAGAACGCCAGGATGGGTTTTAGGGAGAATTTGCAATAGCGTCTTTGTAACATCACTCCTTGTCTGGCTAACCTTTGGACCTTGCCTTCCAAAGAAGTCACCCAAGCTGTTTCAGCCTTCTTCTGATTAATTAGTACACCAAGGTATTTGAAAGTTGTAACTACTTCAAGTGGTTTGTTCGCCATGATGAAATTTGTAAGTCTAAGTCGAGTGTTTGTAGTTTGATGTTTAGTTAATGTCATTCTTTTTTTTTTTTAACATTGCTCTGCAACTCGTTGGTGTTCTTGTATGTTTCTGTCATCAACAGGTTATCTTGTAAGCCTGATGGAGTTGTATCCAGCAGTACAATGTCGTCAGCATACATGAGGTATGGAATCGGAAAGGAATTGATTTTTGGCGGATTGAGATTTGATGTGGGTGAAATATTCAGCAGTGTATAAAATGTACAAAGTTGCAGCGAGGGGGCATCCCTGCTTTAGGCCATTGTGTGTTCTTATTTTGTCTGTAGTGAGTCCTTGTTTTGTTAATCTGACGGTGACAGACGTATTGGAGTAGAGTAGCTTGATGGGTTCGCTGATCTCTAGTGGACATTTCCATTTTGCACGTTTTTGCCAGAGTTTGTTCCTATTTATGGCATCAAATGACATATGGAGGTCTACGAAGGCGGCATACACTTGAGAGTTGTTTCTTAGGGCTTCATGCTTTATTAAGTTTAGAATCAGAAGATTCACATTTGTGCCCACATTTGGCGTGAAGCCTGTTTGTCGAGCATTGAAGCGGTTTGTTTCTTTGACCGATGCAGTCAGTTTTTGAAGGAGGTATGTCTCAAACAATTTTCCCAGTGGATCTAGGAGAGCAATAGGTCTAAAGTTGGATGGATTAACTCTGTCGCCTTGTTTATAGATCGGGATCAGCACTGCTCTAGTCCAAGTGTCTGGTATCGATTTTAGTTTATTGATTAAGGTCAGAAAAAGGTAGGTTAAGTTTGGCCAAGTCTCCAGAGCCTGTTTCAGAATGGCATTAGACAGGCTATCAGGGCCAGGGGCACGAGAGGCATTGAGTTTTTTGATCATCAGTTGGAAATGATGTTTGTCCCAAAGAATGGTCCATTGATTTGAGATGGTTAATTCTGCCGAGGTTTCTTCTTGGCGCCGGGGTTTATGCATGTTAGAGAAGTGTGAGATCCATTTTTGTTCTGAGACATTGGAGACCATCAGGTGTTGGTGAGTGGGGTCATGGTTTAGCAAATTCCACATATTCCTCAAGTTCTTATTTTTGAGCGTTAGAGGCGTGGTTTCGGCATCTGTTTGTTGCAAAGACATCTCATGTTCTTTTTTCCAATTTCTGAAAGCTTGTTTTGCTTTTTTCATATTTTGCAGATTTTTGGACGTGAGATTTTTTTCTCCATTTACAGAGGTGATGCCGGAGGATTTTCTTTTTATTTGCTAGCTCAGGATTATAATAATGCCGATGAACAGGCTTTTCTGCTGTAGTGGCATTGATCTGGAAGGGGATCAGCATCCATTCGTAATTTAGCTTTTCTTCATCTGGCATGTTGGTTTGACAGAAAGTCTGCGGCAGGAAGACTTGATGTTTTAAACTAAGTCTTAGTCTGGTGGTTGTTCCTGTAAGTTCTAAAGGTTGAGCTGGAATGATCGTATTCTGATCAGACATTCCGCATCCACGCAGGATGAGCATAGAATGGTTGCTCTTAGCAGATGGTTGGATTGTATATTCCAGTATCAAATTATGCAAAGTTGGTGAAAGGTAAATATAATCGATGATTGCCGTGGTGTTTCTGCAAGACCAGGTGGGAATCAGCAACTTGTGTTCGTCGCAAGGGTGGGTCATTAGAATCAGGTTTCTCATGGTAATTTCTTTGGACCAAAGGAGGGCTCTGATTGTCAAGTCATCAGAGGGTTTGAGGAGACCAGTAGAAGTAAAGAGATGGATGTTAAGGTTCCCACAGATGATGAAGTTGATGTTGAGGAATCTCACAATGAGTCTATCGATGGTCAAAAAGACGCCATCCAGGAAGTTGTTGTCATTTATTGCCGCTGGATTCCAATACACATTTATAATTGCAATCAAACTAATGGTAGGGCTGTTCTGTTGACTTTGATAGGCCGAGTTGATTGGTTTAGAAATCTTGATCAAAGTGAATTGGTTCCATGGGTTGATGTTCTCCATTTCAAGAAAGCTCTAGGCTGGAGTAATCTTAATCAGTGTCAGTAGACCAGAGGAGGCACGTCCGCGGGCACCTTGCAGGGCCAGGTTAAGCACAGTTATATATCCATCACAAGTTGGCGGTTTGGTGAGCCAAGTTTCTTGAAGACAAATTATTTGACAGGGTTCAAGTTCCGGGACAGGTGAGTCAAACAAATGGGAATGTCCACTTATGTTCCATGAGCACAATATCCAGCCAAAGGTTTGTGATGAAGTTAGTGGTTATGAGTGGTAGGCTGGCTCATTGGGTTATAATGGAGAGTCAACTTCATACTCTCACCAGAAGGGAGACTGTAAGTAAGTCTGGTTCTCGAAATGATGGACATATGGTATGGCGATTGTTCGGTCGCTGTCTAAGAGTTTCCTGTTGTTCTTTGTTCTCGACGATCTGTCATGATGTTTCCGTCTATGTTCGTCAGTTGCTGCTGCAGGTTGTGTAGCTGGGCGATTGCATTCCCGAACTTCTTCTGGTGATCCCAGTATTTGTGAACATGCGAAACCTAGTGATAATAATGGTGTGCTTTGTAATAAAAAGGATGCTTAACACGTTAAACTTGTCAGTTTGTGCGTATACAAATGCATCAGATCAATGTACATGTGGGAGAAAATCTGTCTTTTGAAAGATGGTATTATTAGCAGATCAGTAACCATTGCATGGGAGCCAGCCAATCACCAGGCTTCAATGGTAGGCATGCATGGATGCTGACAGCCTGCATTCAGAAGGAGCACTGGTGCTCCACTGTGCAATGGGAACCATTATTCTCTGCAGCTCTCCGCTCATGCCCATGCTGCCACTGCAATCACTCTCCCCACCTGGAAGTCCCCTGATCTCCTCTCCACCCTTCCCTATACCCGTCCCCAGTCTTGAACTTGCTTCCATCATGCACCATCCCATCATTGACAGCAACAAGGGACTGGGTCCTTGACCACAGTTGCATCCATAGCAGCCATCTTCAGACCTTACTACCTTCCCTTTGATAAAGGGGTGAACGTTATAACTAAGAATGCTATATTTACATTCCTAATTGGTTATTTGGCTACAGAGAAAAAACTCCCATCGAATGTCCCCACTGCCACAATACCACCCACACACTAAGATAAGAAATATTCTGTTTTAATCATAAAATGTGTTTATCTAAAATGATAAATCAAGGAAATGCAGCTGGTCTCAAACTCCAAATGTGGGGAAGTCACATATATAACACTACAAATAACTGTGCTAAAATGAAAATGACCACATTGCAGTCTGCTTTTGTAGTAGTAACATTTTCATTTAGCATAAAATACCCACTCTAATCTTTGCACACATATTCATACATAGAAAAGCAAATATGATATATGATGTCATGTGCACAGATAATGTATGATGTATAAGCCTGCACATCAATATTGATGATTTAACAAAAATCGACAATAGAAAATTATATCTACCTTAAAAAATACCCCCTCCAGCATTCAAATGATGACATTTTTCTGGCCATGAAGTTTAAAACACATAATTTGCTTACATTTCTCGGAAACAATCAAGTAGTTTTAAGAGAATTATGCTTACTTTAAAATGTGATGGTTAGTCAAATCTCAAATAGATTTTCATCTAAAGGTTGGACACTCTATGACAAAATATTGATTGATAACTTGGACATAGGAACGATTTGATGTCATCTTCTCTGATTTTGGACTTGTACCATATAATTGCAAATGCTTTGGTTTTTCAGAATGTCTGTTGCTTTTGGAAAGTTGGAACAGAGAGCATGAGAAATTTAGGAAATCCTAACACTGCCACTATTTTCAAGGAATTAGGTTCACGATACACTAGTTCCCTGTTTACATTAAGGAATAGATGCCAATTACTTTTCTGACTATGGCAGACACCAAAGCACTTGTTATTTTCCACATTCCAAGTTGAGATGTCTAAGACCTCCAGAGAGCCCAGATTGCAGGTGAAAAGCCCTATCATGATGATGCTGTATAGGGCCTCATTACAAGTTGGTGGTAACCCTGCCGGTGCTGCAATACTTACCGGCGCCTGGCTTGCCAGAAACACCGGGGGATTACGACCCCAATGTTCTGGGAAGTCAGGCACTGGTACATTTTTAATCCCCATTCCCATGGAGTCCGATAGGAGCAACGAAGTGGGTGAATAGGAAATAGACAGGGAGACAGGTTTTGAAGTTTTGAACCATGGCCCATCTGAAGCCCGGATGGGCACAGATGGGCTGGATTGTGGCGCGACTTCGGTGC
The DNA here is from genome assembly GCF_040938575.1 of Ambystoma mexicanum. NCBI lineage: Eukaryota > Metazoa > Chordata > Amphibia > Caudata > Ambystomatidae > Ambystoma > Ambystoma mexicanum. Next base: position 1,550,868,891 of record NC_090937.1, on the reverse strand, counting down.
AGTGAGCGCATGCCCGCTGTGCTTAGTGGTGATTGTGTCCTTCAAATATCGCCCAGGCTAATACAGTGAAACTGCAAAATAGACAGGGGAGATAGACTCCTTGTTAAGGATGTGTGGGGGTGAGAAATAATAGGACTCAGCACTTACCCACCACATGTCGCCCGACCCTATCTGAGGCCAGGCACCCTCAGGCCACTAAAGGTGGCATACAAGGAACCAAGAGATCAAATTAATTGTAATTATTATTATTATTATTATTATTATTATTATTATTATTATTATTATTATTATTGTATTTATTGAGTGCTGACCTAGCTTTGAGAAGCACTGGAGCACTTTACAGAGGTATACAGCAATACTGGTACATAACAGAGTGCTTTACGGAGATGTACAACATTACAGATACATAATGAAACGCTTCTCAGTGGTAACAACATAACAGATATACAGTGGGGGTAGGATACAGATGGGAACAGAGGAGAGGTACAGCCGAACTGGGTGGCGGGGAGTAGAGGGGCACGTGATGTCTAGCGAGTCAGGTGGCGCAAGGGGAAACGTGATGCCTAGGTGTTGAGGAGGAGAGACTCCTTGAAGAGGTGGGTCTTGATTACTCTTCTGAATTGAAGGAGCGTGGGGGCGGCAGCAGCGGATTTCAAGTTTGCACTTGTTCTGGCTTCTGGTGGTGCGCTGTCGGCCAGAGATGCAGTGTTTCTCTGCTAGGTAGCTGGGTAACTTATAGATGATGCAGCAGGACTTGTAGGTAATGTGTGTAAGCAGTGGGAGCCATTGAAGGCCAATAAGGGCAGGGTGTCACCTGTGGGTGGTGCCAGGATTGCCGGCCCCTGGTCATCCCCTCTTGGCGGCTCTATACTACCTGGCGTCTTTCAATGTTGCTGCGGATTGTCACAATGTGCCTTCAGGCACTTTGTGTACTACATAGGTCTGCGCATGCGCAGTCTCTGTTTCTCTCCATTAAGCGCCTGCGCAGACACTACGGCCGCTGTGAGCGCTTGTCTTGCAAGCCTTGTTTTCATGCCAGGGCTATTTCCTGCAATCGCGGAAGCTGCCAGTCGTGTCTCAACACGGTTTTCTTTGAATCGTGCTTCGCTCCCACTCACGCTCTGTCTGGTTAGTGTGTTTTTACCTTCCTTGTTCTTGCTCCCTGCCCCTTCGGGGTTCTTAGCCCTGCTTGTCTTGAGAAATGTTCCCTCTGGTTGTTCTTGGGTCTTGGGTTGGCATTCTCCCCTTGGGTCCTTCCCGTGGCCTCCTGGGGTTCCCACTTGTTTTCCTGGGTTCCCTTACATTCCTTTTATCGTTGAGGCTGATGCCTTTGATTTGGCAATTGGAACCATGCTGTTGCAATACAATCATAATACCGGTCTAGAACACACCATTGCCTATTTGTCTCGGAAACTGTCCATAAGTGAACAAAACTACGCTGTCATCGAGAAGGAGCTGTTGGCCTTAAATCTGGCGTTCGAGGAATGGAGGCACCATCTTTTGGAAGGGAGATTCCCGGTAGAGGTGCGTACGGATCATCAGAACCTTCAATACCTTCAATCCATTTAATGTCGAACTACTCGATAGGCCCTCTTGGCCTTCTTCCTTTCTCATTATGACTTCACAGTTACTTACATTCCGTACACATGCAATTTGAAAGCCAATGCCTTGTCCCGTTCCTTGGACCGTGATGCCACCCTGGAAGGAGCCAATGCTACCATCATCCCTATCAAGCATTTCCTATTGGCTTCACAACTCATCTTGTGCACCTTTGTACAGGACATGGCCAATGATCATGCTAGATCTGAACTATTGTATTCTCCTGGTATCCAAGAGCTTGAACTATGATTGTTCTTCCAGGATAGGTTGTACGTTCCTTCCGCTTCCCTATACGAATCCGTTCTGCACGGACTCCATGATTTGAATGTGGCTGGTCACTGTGGGATAAAAATAACCCTTGAGTTGGTGTCTCATCAGTTTGGTGGCCTGACATGTCTACCGAAGTCAAGAAGTATGTTGGGTCATGTCCCGTCTGTGCCCTGACTAAAACGTTCACTGAAACACCTGCTTACCCATGGCACACCATAGCCACTGATTTCATTACCGACTTATCACTGTCCAAAGGAAACTCCTGCATAATGGTTGTGATAGACTGTTTTTCTAAAATGGCACATTTCATACCGTTCACTATGATACCTACCTCTCGGCTGATGGCACGCAGTTTCTTACATGAGATCTAACGACTTCATGGACTACCGGTGAAGATATTGTTGGACTGTGGATCACAATTCACATCTGCCTCTGGAGTCATCTTTCCAATCATTTGGGGGTTCAACGTGCCCTGATCTCTGGGTACCATCCCCAAACTAATGGACAGACAGAATGGACCAATCAGGCTTTAGAGCAATAACTATGGTTCTATGCCAACGCCTCCCAAAATAACTGGTCAGAACAAATGGACACTGCAGAAGTGGCTTATAATAATGCCATCCACTCCTCCATCGGACTGAGCCCCTTCTACTGCTCTACAGGCCAGCATTCCAAGATACTGCCTTTCCATCCTGTACCACCTAGTGCAGTTATATCTGCTGACCATTTGGTTGCTGAAATCCCAAAACAACACAAATGTGTTGCTGAAGCATTGGCCGAGACACAAGTACAAATGAAGAACCAAGCGGACAAGAAACGCTCTCCCGCCGCCCTTGATTCAAGTAGGGGATTTGGTTTACTTATCCTCCAAGAACCTGCCAGTGCGTAATCTGCTCACCAAGATGGCTCTTCGGTTATTTGGCCCTTCAAGATCACCCAACGGGTTTCCCGTGTAGCCTTCCGCTTGCAGTTGCCCCGCACTTGGCGTATACACCCCGTGTTTCACATTTCCCTTCTGTAGCCTTTTGTCACTGATTCCTATGGCCGTTTGCATACCTGGCAGCTCCTACTCTGAGGCAGGGAGCTCCGGAATTTGAGGCGCAGAAGATCTGTGATTCACCGGTTCGACGTGGGGTGGTTCAATATCTTGTGGACTGAAAGATTATCTGGCCTGTGATCACACTTGGGAGCCGTGTAGTTCCATCCACGTCCATCGTTTGATACGTGAGTTCCATTCTCAGCTCTCTTGGAAATCGGGCACTCCATGCTTCCCTGGGAGGGGTCATGGTGTCATGCCCCTCACCTCTGGGCGGCGCCAGGATCACCGGTACCTGGTCATCCCCTCCTGGTGGCTCCATACTGCCTGATGTCTTTCCTGGTTTCTGCGGCTTACCACACCGTTGCTGCGTAGGTCCGAGCATGCGCATTCTCTGTTTCTCTCCATTCTGCACATACATGGATTTTACAACAATGAGCGCTTGTGTTCGAAGCCTCGTTTTCATGCCGGGGCTATTTCCTGCAACCGCAGATGCTGCCAGCCGCATCTCAACATGTATTCTTTTAATCGTGCTTCGCTCCCACTAACGCTCTGTCTGGTTAGGGTGTTTTGGCTTGTGCCTTCCTTGTTCTTGCTCCCAGTCCCTTCCTGATTCTCAGCCCTGCTTATCTTGGGAAGTGTTCCATATGGTTGTTCTTGGGTCTTGGGTTGGCCTCCTCACCTTCGGTCATTTCCTTGGCCTCCTGGTGTTCCCACTTGTTTTTTTGGGTTCCCTTCCAGTCCTTCTCTGGTTGACCCCTTTCCCTTCCTGGTCTTCTCTGCCGTCGCCTCTGCTGGTGCTTCAGCCAGCATCTCTCTGGGGACCTCAACATCTACAGTAGACTTCCCCATCAGTGCTTGCACTATCCTGATGATACGTACATTGGGGAAGAGCTGTCCCGTGGCATTGGAGCTGTTCCAGCACATGTCTGTTTATCAGGGGGGTGTTGGGTTGGTACCCCGTGCTGCTCAGTCGTCAGCAGCTTGGAAATCTCAACATCCTGACTTCAAGATCAATGCCAACCGTGAAGAAAGCAGGTATGTCCCATCCACGTGATGCCCTTATTGATACTGGGGTGATGTGGTCATATCTACATAGACCCTTGATGAGGCTTGCAGCTGCGTGAAGGATACTTCCCAGGGTCACAAGGGAGGATGATGGGAGGCCTTAGAGGAGTGCATGGCCCACATACAGGTGGGATAGGACCAGTGCTTGAACAGTGAATCTAAAGCTGTCAGGAGGGAGGACGCGTTTGACTTTTTGCAGGAGGGAGAACTGATACCACGCTGTCTGACTTTTTTTAGCTAAGTGTGTCTTGAAGGAGAGGTGTTTGTCGATGTGGAACTCGAGGGACTTGGGGCAGGAGGTGAGCTTGAATGTGAAGCCCTCACATTTCATGGTTGATAGCCAGGCCTGTATGGATCAACTAGAGGCAGGTTTCAAGCCTATGGATGTCCTTGGTAGAGTCGATCTTAACGTATAGCTGTGTGTCATCAGCGTATTGGTGGATGTGGATGTTGTGTGTGGATGGTAGGGCTCCCAGTGACATTATTTAAAATAAATAATAAAACAATCAAACAGAAATAATGACCAGGATGCATGGGGGGAAGTGAGAAAATGAAGCGTCCAGTGAAATGCTGTGGCCCGGTGCAAAATCAACGCCTAAAAGGAAAATAATATAAAAGGAACTAGAAAAGAACAAACATAAAATACAATTTATATTTTTAAAATGTAACAATGCAGGAGGCCATAAATCTGTACCTGTCAGTATCCGTATCAGAGCTGCACTGATGGGAACAAGAGCCTACATCACCAATCCAGTGAATCTGCAAAATAGTCAGGGAAGATAGACATCCTGTTAAGAGTGCGTGTAGTGCTATCTGAGGCCAGGCACCCTCAGGCCACTGAAGGCAGTATACAAGGAACCAAGAGATAAGTAAAAATCAAAAATCAAACATAATGAAATGACAAGGATGCGTGGGAGGAAGTGAAAAAAAGAAGAACTCAGTCAAACGCTGTGGCCCAGTACAAAACCAGCACCTAAAAGGAAAATATTATAAAACGAGCAAGAAAGAAACAAACATAAAATAAATGAAATCTTTCTAAAATGCAGAAGGCAACACAGGCGTACCTAATGCTTTGCCACACGGAACAGTAAGACCATATACAAGGGCAAGTGTGGTGGGCAGTAATCCCTTTGTTTTCTCAGGGTCGAACACATATCCAGATTAGGATAGCCCACAGAGAGCCCTGATGTGCTCAGTCCTGTCAGTCACAGCAGGACCAGAAGAAAAACCCCTGGTAGGTGTGCAGGAAACAAATCATTCATCTTTACGGTTGACACAGGTGCAACAAAATCATGCATAAAGGAAAGGCCCGTCCCCTTATCAGGAAAGATGATGGACACAAAGGGATTCTCTGGTGCAATACATTTGGTTCCATTTACAGAACATTTACTCATCACGGTAGGTAACAAAGTGTTTTTTTCAATGGAGACACTAGTAAACTTGTTAGGTAGAGATCTGTTAAGAGATCTGTTAAGTAAACTTAATAGGACAATTTCATTCTCGGAAGAAGCGTCAGTGTGCTCCACCATAGGAATTTGTTATGCTAGGGTCCTGGTGGTAACACAAGCATTGTACAGGGATGGCGCTACTAAGGGAATGCCTGTGCACCTGGATCTTTTTCTGTATAGAGTGACTGTCTTATTGAGTTGGGTGCCAAGTATCCGTGGAGGCTGGCATCAGAATTTCTCTTCAGACTAGCTGTGCCCCAAGACCATGCCCTGGGTACTATTATCATGTTGTATCTGGAGTGGGTGTTGCTTGCAGATTAAAAGATAGTACTCATAAGGACTGAGGGAGATGAGTGGCGTACAGTTTTGTGTATTGACCCTGCTCAATCATTGAGTGGTGTGTCAGGCAGATAGCTGTTTGAAGAAGCTGATAAAGATAGTGAGCAGATCCTGGATGTGTGTGCCCCATGTCAAATAATGATCCAGCTAATGAATGTCCCATGTCCTATATCTATTGATAAAAGCATGCCTTCACACTTACAGGAAGACCTGTACAGGTCCCACGTACTTTATGGACCGGCACCCCCCAAGATGTAGGGCTCTTGAAGAGCATAGGGGCAGTACGTATTAAGCAGAAGCAGGGATCAGTGTTACCCAGAGTGTGACAGTACCCATTGTTAATAGAAGCAGTTGAGGGAAAACAGCAGACAATTGTTGCATCATGGCAACAGTGCATTATTGTCTGCATGTAACAGCAAAGGGGTCAACTTGGAGGATGATGCAGGATTTATTCCCATTTGATAACATAGCTGAAGCCAATTTCCCACGTGTACCAAAGTCTGCCACAAATCTTTGCAACATACCAACTGAGGCCACACATTTTACTGTTATTGATTTGAAAAATGTGTTCTTTTCTATCCCATTACACCCTAATTCTCAATATCTTACTACGTTCATCTATTGTGGTCAAATGTTCCAACACACCAGACTTCCTCAGGGTTACTGTGAGACCCCTAATATTTTTAACAGAGTACTACACATGGATTTGGGCAATACACATGTGCCAAGTACGATCATTCAGTATGTAGATGACCTCCTAGTGTGCAGCACTACAGAACAGATATATAGAGTAGATACAATTACACTATTGACAGTGCTTGCGGACAAAGGATACAAAGTAGACAAGGACAAAATGCAATATAGTCAGATAAAGGTTGTGTATTTGTGACAAATAATATCATCAGCAGAAAAACGAGTAACACCGGAAAGACCAGCTGCAATGCAGAATACACCACAACCTATTGTGTTTAAAGAAATGCAACAGTTTTGGGGTTTGTGTAACTATTGTGTAACTATTGTCGAGCATGGATTTGTGACTTTTATGTTACACAAAACCTCTCCTGTAGGGACTCAAAAAAGCCCAGAGAAGGAAAGAGTCAATGATATGGACAGGAGAAATGGTAACATGTTTTGAGGAACTAAAGAAATGCTATAAGCAAAGTACCAGTACTAGCAACCCCTGATTACACAACATTATTTTATTTATTTTTGCAGTCTAATAGACAATGACTGCTGCATTGGCCCAGCAACATTCCTGAAACACAAACCCCTAGCATATGACAGTGGTATCCTATATTCATTGATGCAAGGCCAATTCCCTTGTGAACAGGAATTGGCTGCCACAGCCTTTGCCATATAGAAGTGTTCAACAATCACTATGGGATGCTCAGTGACAATTTATGAAGAGCATGCAGTGTTCGCAATTCTTGAGCAATCTAAATCCACCTTAACTACACAAAGGGTGCCTGCATATGAAGTCATTGTGTCCAACCCATCCATTCAGATTGAGAGATGTTGCACAGTTAACCCTGCTACGTTCATTGCAATACCTGTTGAGGAAGGAGAGGAAGTGCATGATTACATTACCTATGAAGGTCCCAAAGATGATTTAGTACAAGCAAGGGAGGATGCACTTGAGGAAGGGGAGGTCTTCTTCGTTGATGGGTCATCACCAATTGATCAGGAGACTGGTAAGCGGCACACATGTGCAGCAGTGGTGCACCTTGTAGATGGGGAATATGGGGTTGTAGTTCAGAAAAGATTACTAACACATTACACCGCTCAGGCACCATTTATTTGGAGTCTGCGCACGTGACCGCCACCATACATTCAGAGTTGTCCTGATGGAAAAGGATGTGCAGATGACCCACATGTACAGTATGCAGCCTTGTTAGAGAGATTAAGGTATGCTTTTTCCCATCCAACCTTATCAGCGGTCGTTAAAGGCTTCAGCCACACTCAAAATACAGACCCAATTTCACTCGACAATGATGCAGCAGAGAAGGCCACCAAAGAAGCAGCGTATTTAGGGGACCCAGATGTTACTGCATACCCTGAGGTGGACAATCAACAGTTGCAGATAGCAATTGCATAGACTGTATTACCGCTCACACAAATAATTCAGTTACAAGGACAAATGCCCCAGGACGAGAAGGAACTTTAGGTTAAAAGGGGGTGCTCACAGTTCCTGACTAGTATGATTTGGAGACAAAAGCTTACAGGCAAAGTCATAATGCCACAGGAGTTGCTAATTTTTGCTCTCAAGCAGCTGCACTACCCAGCTCATGTTTCAAACAGCACATTTCTGCTGATATCCCAGAGGACTGGTTTGTCCCCAACCTAAAGGAATTTGTCAATATGTTTGTGGCAAATTGCACAACATGCCATCTTTACAGCACTTCAAAACAAAAGAGGTGATAGCTGGAAGGTTTGGAATTAATCTTAACCATGGACATTGCCCAGGGAAACCTTCCAGACCATCGTTCTTCAGCCTGTTGAGCCGTTAGAGTGGGGCAAGACCATATGAAAATCAGGACTGGTCCCAACCCCAAAGGTGCACTCCAGCCCAAACTGCTAGGTCGCATCCCTCATCCACGAGACCACAAGCATCACCAAACATATTTAGGCCTCATTCGGCATCATCAGTGAGGAGTAACTTGGGTCTCTAGGCGCAGCAGGCTCGGGACCCACATCTGAACATACCTTTCCCACTCGGTGTGACTTATTAAAAAAAGACAAGGTGATGGTTGGAAGGTTTGGAATTTAGCCTAACCACTGGCATTGCTCTGGGCAACCCTCCAGATCAACATTCTTCAGTCTGCCAAGCCATTACAGAAGGGGAAAGACCATATGCAAATCAGGCTTAATTCCACCCCAAAAGCCGCAGTCCAGCCCAAACTGCTAGGTCACATCCCTTCTGCACAAGACCAGAAGCAACTCTAGACATGTTTTGGCCTCATTGAGTGTCATCATTAAGGAGTAGCTTGGGACTTTAGGCCCAGCAGGCTCTGGATCTATGTCTGGGCATACCCGCCCAACTCGGGGTGACTTAAGAAAAACAAAAGAGGTGATGGTTCGAAGGTTTGGAATTAATCCTAACCACGACATTTCTCTGGGCAACCCTCCAGAGCATTGTTTTTCAGCCTGCCAAGCCATTACAGAAGGGGAAAGACCGTATGCAAATGAGGCGTGGTCCCACCCCAAAAGGGACAGTCAAGTTCGAACTGCTGGGTCACATCCCTTCTGCATGAGAACACAAGCATCATCAGACATGTTTCCGCCTCATTGGGCATCATCAGGGAGGAGAAGCTTGGGTCGCTAGGAAAAGCAGGCTCGTGAGCAGCTATCACAAATGTCAGCAATGTCCTCTTCTTCAAATGAAGTTTCAGTCTCAAAACCCTCCCCCTCCTCCTCACCTCTGTCTTTTCTCCTGATTTTCTTTCCTTCCTTGTATCCTGGTTTCTCTTTTTTTTTATGAAGATATGGACGGCCACGAAAGGACGCCACCGCGACACCGTATAGGTTAGGCGGTGAAAGATCCTCCGTGACCGTCGGATGAGGGGAAAAAGCCAAAGACACAAAAAACCCCTATTGGAAGATTTCAGGTTGTGCTCCGTAAGCAGGTAGGGTAAGCTTCACATGAAGGACCAATGTCCACAGAAACGGAAGGCGAAGACAGTCCAATGAGCAGGCAAGGTCGGTACACAGGAAGATGAACAGTTCACAATAACGGAAGGCAGAGGCAGTCCAAATAGCAGGCAAGGTCGGTACACGGGAAGATGAACAGTTCACAATAACGGGAGGCAGAGGCAGTCCAAATAGCAGGCAAGGTCGGTACACGGGAAGATGAACAGTTCACAATAACGGGAGGCAGAGGCAGTCCTAAAGCAGGAGAGAGGAGGGAAGGAGGGTAGAGCAGAGTGAGAGTAGATAGAGAAAAGAGGAGGGCAGACGGGACGAAGGAGAGAGAGAGAGAGAGAGAGTGAGACGGGAAGAAAAGGGAAAAGGAACGAAAGTAAGGAAAGAAAGAAACAGCAGGAGCGGGCGGAGGTAACACAGAAGGCTTCCTATCGTGGCAAAAGCAAGCGAAAAACCAGGAAGCGTTGCAACGCGTACACGACCCGGAAGCAGAAGGCTAAAAGCTCCCGGTCGCGTACGCGAGCGGAGAAAGACTAGACCTGCAAGCACGTAGGGGAGAAAGGAACGTGACGGCAGGATCTACGGCGGACCACGTCGATACCGATCCCAGACTCGCCATCTACCCCACGATGTGACAGCAGCACTGGCCAGACTCTCAGTACAGTGCGTGGCACATTCCCCCATCCCATTGGGCCCTTAAGGGAACTTCACATTGACTACATGAATATGCTTAAAAAGTGGAGTAATTACAATTTCCTTATTGCTTTACTTTGTCCATTCTCCCATTGGTTTGAGGCTGGTCCATGCACATGACCAGATGTCAAATCAGCAGTCAGATTCGTTGTTCATAAGGTATTGCCTCGCTGGGGGGTATTTGAGGTACTAAAATCTGATAATGGCACTCACTTTTTAATGAATTGTTTATGGAAATAGTGTCCCTTTTAGGGATCCAGCATAAACTTTGCTCAATCTATCATCCACTGGCCAAATGGATTGTGGAAAAAAAGTCCAGTTCACTCCTTCCTAAATGACCTTTCCTCCAAAATCACACTGGGCCTTTTCTACTCCCCTATCTCCTCCTCCAACTGTGGCACCCCCCAGGGCTCCATTCTTTTGCCATGGCTCTTTAATATTTACCTTTCTCTGCTGGCACGCCTCATTTCCTTCTTCTCCCCCCAACTTCCAGTGCTACGCTGATGACACACAGCTCTTCTTTAAACTTCCTACTGATGCCCTTGCACCGCCTTCATCCCTGCCTGCCTCTCTGTCATCCAGGCCTGGTGTTCTGCTAATTACCTCTGCCTTAATGCCAGCAAAACAGAGATTCTACCTATTGGGTCCCCTTCACCCTACTTCTTCCCTGCACTCTGGCCTTCCTCCATGGGCCCTACCCCTTCTACCTCCTCTGAATCCAGGAATCTCAGAGTCCTCTTCGACTCCTCCCTCTCCTTCATCCCTCATATTCAGGACATTGTCAAGAAGTCCCACTTTCAGCTCTGCCTTCTAAAAGGAACTCTGCCCTTCCTCACCTTCCTGCAGAGACTCAATATTACCCGTGCTTTGGTTCCCTCCAAGCTCGACTACTGCAATAGCCTCTTCCCCAATCTTCCTTCATCCACTCTGCAACCCCGCCAGCTAACCCAGAATAGGGCAGCAAGACTTATCCTTGGCCTCAAGCCGAGGGACCACATCTCTACTGCCCTAAAAAGGCTTCACTGGCTCCCAGTCTCAGCACGGATTACATTAAAATCCCTCTGTATCATGCACAAGGCTATCTGGGTCCCGGGACCACTGTATCTTCAACTCATCCTGACCAAATACTCCCATTCTAGACACCTGTGTTCCTCTGGCACCAACTCCTTGCGTGTGAAGAGATTTGCTAAACAGATAGCTGGTGGTCGATCGCTTTCCTCGGCTGGCTGCCTTCTGTGGAATGTCCTCTCTCTCCCTCTGCATCTTGAGCAGGACTTCCCTTAAGTTCCAAAAAAAAGGCTCAAGACCTTTCTCTTTACCTCTTCATTCTCCTCCCGTCTTCCTTGCTAATCATAGAGTAGCATGACTGATGTCCATGGCCCTTTTTTTTTATCCTCTGGGCCCTGACCCCCCACATTTCTCATCTCAGTCGCTGTCTATTTACTGCACTTGCTTAGGCTCCCCCTCCTCACTGGAGGTTTCACTTACGTTTTTCTCCTCTTATTACTTCACCCTGAGCACTTCTCCATGAGCACCATAGCACTATCCCTTACCCTCCTCCCCCTCTGCACTTGCATGTTCTGAACACTCACAAGGCATAGTAGGTTTGTCTCCCCTCACTATCATTCTTCTGATTTGTTTGTACTGTCTTTCAATTATTTATTTTTGTTGTAATTCATTGTCTCCCTTCCGCTGTCCCCACCCTGTTGCTTAGTGGGCACTTAGAAACAGTTTTGCTAATTGTATACACGCCTAACAAGTGACCAATACATAAATAAATAAATAAATAAATAGATAAATAAATAAATACAAATGAATGGTTTATTGAGGAACAAATCATCTCTTATATGTGCTACGTTAGTGAGGACCTGGCTGCACTGTCACCCTTTGGCTTTGTTTAGCCTGGGAACCCAGTCCATTAGAGACCAACACTTGTCCCTACACCAGATAGTGCTGGGGAGAGGAATGCACACACCTCTCACGCCCACACACAGCATTAGATGTTCACAGGGCAGCATGATTTTTGTTGGAGGAGTTCAAGGATATTTCCCAGAGTTAACCAAAACTATAAATATGTATTCTCGCAAGATTGCTACTAGAAGAGGAGAAATAGCTGAAGGATCGCTGACAGATTAACTGAACTTGCCTGCGCCACAAATGTATCCTGGGGACCGGATCTTTGTGAATAGTTTTGTGCACTGCTGTTGCGACTGGAAATTTCAGTGACCGTAAATGGTTGTCTATGCAACACTGTTCGCAGGCTGTGTGAAGGAGTTGCGTTAGTGGGTCTACTTATCCAATGTTCGCAAAGCACCCAACACCACTCCACCCTTTCACCACAATGATCAAGTACCAGAATTATATTAAAGTAAATTGAAGTACATTTTGTAACAAATTGTGATACTGTTGGTTAATCCTTGTACTATGATGAAAAGTACAGATTTGGCTGTATATTTGTCTCTTTTTCTATCCTTCTGCATGTTCAATACTACAAGTATCATGTAATATATATATATATATATATATATATAGCGGCCATGGCCGTGTAGTTATGGTTAAGTTGCTCAACCCATACGAAGACCAGTTTTATAGCGGCGTATAACTTTGTCTGCCGTGGACACATTCGGATACCACTTTGCCAAAAAAGTATATAGTGCTAACTGAATTTAATTGGAAAGTTGGGTGAGGATATAGGGGGGGTTCCACATTTCTTTATTTCCATAGACTGAATGGGCAAAAACCTTGCGCACGGCTTTAGGCCAAACGGCTAGACGGATTTTAACCAAATTTGCGGCAGCAGTGGGTGCTTCCTTCCAAAAGCGTGCTTTTGTGTGTTTGGTGGATATCAGACCAGTGCTTTTGTTTCAAAGAACTGGAATGTAGGTCTAAAAATTAGTTATATCTGGCTCCGCTCCGTTGACCCATTTCCCTCATTTGCTTGCAGTATGCCGTGATGTCAGTGAACATTGGACACATGCGGTTGTTGGCTGGAGAGAAGCGTGCTGTGGGTCCAAATTTTAGGGGAAGGCCGCCATGGTGTATTGGAGGACAGTGCGGCGCCGAAAGGGCACAGCAAACATATTTTACGACATGTGGTGGTGGGAAGAAGGGATGGAAAGGGTGGGCGAGTGAGAAGTGGTTCATGGTATATAGCTCATTAGGTGGAAGAAGACAGTGGTTTGCCTGCAGTATCCGTGCGTGCTGCACCAATTCACGGGTACCTCCACAGGTGACTACCTTGTGTGGTGAATGCAGGCAGCCTTCGTTACTCCACGATAGCTTGTGCAGCGACCTCTTTCTGTGGGGCTGGTGGCAGGTGAATTGCAGAAGGGGAGTGTATTGCACATGACATAAACATTGTAACATAGCACGTACTATGTTGTGTTGCTAGTGATAAGCCCATAGCCCCTTCCATGCATGGCTGGAGGCCTTTACCAGACAATTATGTGCCCTAGTTGCAAGTCGGTTTGACATTGTTGCCTTGTGTGTGGTTTGTCAGCATTGCATACATTGTTGGTTCCATCAGTGTGGTGATTGTTAGCACATTCTACAGTGTTTACTCCATGCCTGGAGCTGATGGAGTGAACACGCCTGCAGTATGTCAACTGGGTGCAATGTTCAAATATTGTGTGCATAGAAGTGGATAGGGTTGAACTGCATATTTCATAGGCTTGGGTAGTGTCCATTGCGCGGAGTGCTGACTCCTGAAATGCACTGTGAAGTATTGGTTTTGTGAACTGAATAGAGTGCTTGGAGCAGGGCCACTGTTGTGAACAGTTTTTTGGTTTGGTTGGGAGTAACACCATAGTAGGTGAATGAAAGTGGGTAGGAATGCCAGAGGTTGTGTTATGTTTGTAGATTCTGCTAACTGTTACATGTTTCCATGCATTGCTGATTTATGTTGCGGGGATTAGGTAGAAGTGCTGCTGGCTATGTTACATTTATGGATTGTGATATCTGGCCACATGTTCACATACATGGTTCCATTGTGTTGTGCTGGGTCTGGGCAAGGCCTAGACTATTGTGTGCATGGCCAAAGTTGTTATGGGTGCCGCTCTGGATGATTTTGGATGTGGAAATCATGTTTTTGTTGCAGAACCTTCTACTGGAGGTGCTTTGGAAGCACACGCAATATGCACGCAGAGAATTTAACTGTAAATATAGAGCGCTGTACAGAAATGCTAGTGTTGGATGCAGAGGTCTGGATGTGATTGGTGCATGCGTGTATGAATATTTCACAGTTACCAAGTAGGGAGCGCTGGACAAAAAAGAACAGCAGAAAGGGAAGAAGGACTGTCCCTGTTTTACTGGGGCACAGCCCTCTCAGTACTTGGGGAAGCACACATGCCACTTTCTCCACTTCTCACCATACTGGCCAATGGCAATGGGACTGTGCGGATTATCCAGTCAGGTACTGAGGGTGTGTTTCACAGGAAGCTGTGGTAATACTGTTTTTCATTACTCTGCGTAGTGAGGCGGGATGACATGGAGAAACGCATTGTGTTGGTTTTGGGTGATGCCTTTGTGATAGATCTGCACAAGTATGCCCAAGAAAGACACTTTGATGGCGATTTCGGTTTGGAAGGAGTGAACACATTGTGGTACGCTGTCCATGTTCGCAGTTTCAGCGACATGTTTGCACTTTTCAGACAAGTGGCCAGTTTTGTCACTGTTCATGTAGTTATCGTGCATTATGGCGGCATGCATTTGGGTTACATGGCTTGTATACGTTTGTTCCATCAACTGAAGAGGTTGATCAATACAGTGAAGAGGCTTTTCCCCACTGCCCAGGTGGTTTTCTCAGCCATAGCACCAAGAAGAGTATGGGACTATCCTAATGTATGTTGTTCCCAGGTAGAGGCTGAAAGGGGTCTCATCAACAGAAGCATGTGTTTTTTTTGTCTGCTTGTGGGATGTTCTTCTGCAACAATGACATAGTTAATTCTCAAAATGCTGAGTTTTTCCATGCAAATAGCATTTCTTTGTCTAGCGTTGGTGATGCTCTTTTGTTTGCCCATCTACAGGAGGTATTGAAAAGTTTACTGTAAGAATGTGAGGAGGAGAAGAAAACAGAAAATAAAGGTGTTTCTCTAGAAGCACCCAAAAAAATTAAAAAAAATTAAAAGGCTCCTTTTAGAGCCACCCCTTCAGACGAAATCCCCTACCCTGGTTGCAATTTATCCCCCATGCCCCCACACAGCACGAAAGCCACATTCAGGGCTTTTGAGGATGGCGGGCATGGAAATGGGACTGTGGAGACTAAGGGATTGTGCAATAACGTTTCTGGGTGTGGTGTGTACGCCGAGGACTGTTCTACAGACATAATAGTGTTACATGGAGAGTTCTTGTATGTGATTGGTTGATGCTTGTGTGACTATTTAACAGTCCCCAATGAGAGTGTGCTGGAAAGAAGATAGTGGAAAGGGTAGAATGACTGTTTTCTGCTTTATTGGGACACGGCCCTCGTCGTACTTGGGGAAGCGCACGTGCCACATACTACCATCTTCAGCATGCTGCCCATGGGAATGGGACAGTGGAGACTATAGATACTGAGGGTGTGGGTCACAGGAAGGGCAGTTAATACTTTTCTCCATTACTGTGCGTAGTGAGCCGGGTTGGCATGGTTTCCATTACTTACAAAAGTAATGTAGCAGAGTAGGTTTGTCCAACATCAATTACAGCTCAAAGCTATGTGTCTCCCTACGCTGTTCTGAAAAGATACAAACAGATTGTGGAGCACCTCTTGGGTGTGGACTTTTGTAGGGCTGCTGTGGAGACATTGCACCCGTAAAACAGGCCTACATCGTTCAAACAAATGGCACATTGTGGAGTGTTTGTAAGCATGTACTTTCCCAATAACACTCTGTAGATTGCAGAACACTGCACTTTTCTGCTGTCCGAGGGTCCGGATCATGTCCGCGAAAAAAGACCCACACGTGGGTGAGGTTGCATGGTGACCTCGCAAATGTTCTCGATTGGGACGACTGCCAGAGGATGCGTTTTGAGCAGAATACTTTGTGCGCATGTGCATAGGTGTCCTATGCACACCGTTGGGATCTCTGGACTGATTAATAGTGCGACACACGTGCGCCGACCACTTTGGGAAACGCTGGGTGTTTATAGGGTATAGCAGGTGGGATGTTTATGTGTGCCTGTACCTGTAGGACATGGGTGGGCGGCTCGACCTAATTAAAGTTTGTCAGAAATTTGTTTGCATATGCTGCATAGGGGCGGTGTCACCAGGAGACAGAGGAAAAGATATGCATGCATGTACTTGTGCAACAGACAAACGTCCACTCCCACAACTAATTATAGGTGGTTCAAAAGATGCGCACATGCGGGTCGTACTGGCGTCATACGAATGACTCCATTGTTATTGCGGATAGGCCGGGCAGGTGCGGTGTCCATAGGACACCTCCCTTTTGCTTAATTGCGGTCATTCCTACCAGTACTGTGCGCCGCTGAGTCATAATGGCATTTTAACAACAAAGGAAAAGCCACAAATACACTCAGCAACAATTTAAATATGAACGTTCACTTTCACACGTTCATACATACCATTAGGAAAGGGAGGGGGTATTGGGGATTTGCACATGTTGGTCATGAGGGGAGGAAGTGATTGAGCTACCAGCGTAACGTCTCTAATCACACAGATTTTGAGGGGATGGTGGGCTGTGAAATGGGGAAGGGAGACACATCCAGGTAGGGCAATGATATTTTATTTTGTCCATAATATGTCCTTGTACATAATCTTTTAAGGTTGCTAAATTGTTCACCTATTCTTCCATTTTGGCTTCCAGGCTGTCCAATTTGCTATTTACAGTGTTTCTTTCTTTTCCTGTGCCTGTATACTGTTGTGGAACGGGTGCCGCTTATGCTGCCTTGATTTCCTTTCCAATATGTTCTCTTAAAGAAAAAGAAATCTGTTAGGTGTATATGAAGCAATAGATAATAAATATTTTCCATTTCAGGCTGTGGTGCGTACCAATGGGGTTACTATCGTAAATCATTGCGTCATGAGGGTCATTTTCTTCCAGCTGCTCTAAGGTGCTTGCCTTTGCTGTGTAAAAAAAGAAACTTTGTGTTTTTCTACTATTGTATACTGCACCACCTGTGCAATTATCAGACACACTTTAGTGTGCTTACTACGTTGTAGTGACATTCTGGTCTTAGTACTTTCCAGTCCTTACTTTGCCCGTTAGTTCTTTGTTACCATGTAAAGTAGTGTGGTAAGATTGTTGACTGCAGACATCACTTCTCTGGTTGGTGCATTCCGTTATGGTGTACTCCCTATGCCTTTGTGTTGTTTGTTTTATAAGTACACAGTTTGCAGACCTACTCTATTTTCCCTTCCAATTCATGTACATGGTGCTGTTCGTACCTGTTCCTTGTGTTTGCTGAATGGTACCGCTATGTAAGAGAACCCCTGCCTTTCTGAGCAGGTTGGATGCCTCCCAAAGTCTGCAACCAGACGCATAGTCTGCAACTGCTGTGTGCATTAAAATGGTGCCAGCAGGTTCAGTATGTTGTACAGTACATCTTTACAAACTAAGGGTATCCTGGTAAAAACCTATGAAATTCAGTGAAAAAATGTTGTTAAAGGGACATTATGGTTAAGTTGCACTAGTAAAAACGTTTGAAATTGAATGGAAATACATTGCTATAGGGACGTTATGGTTATAGGTAAAACCGAAAAACCCCAGAAATTCGCCAGTTTCGGTACGGTAAGCAACCATAATTCACGCTACCATTGTGCACTGCAAGGACTAACACCCATTACATCAAAGATGACATCATACATGTCATTGATGACATCACTGATGACATCACATGTGTATTTAGTTTTCTTGCAAAGTCTTCACAAGGGATTGTGATTGAAAAGTTGGCAGAAAACTATCAGAGATCATTGGAAGATTGATCATGACATAAATATTTCATTAACCAATGCATTGCTATAAACACCATTGCAATACAGAGTTCTTTCCAGTACATGAACCAAATCATGTAGAAACGCAGGTATTGTCTGCAGCATGCATCATAAAGATGCAACATTCAAAATCTTCCCATGTTGGATAGTAAAATGATGAATGCTTTCGTTTCAGAGATTTATGTACTGTGAAACATGCAATATGTGGCTAAGAATGCCTCACTTACTACATAATTGTACTCCTATACACAAAACATAAAGAGACCACAACGCATACAAATATGAGTATGTACAGGGAAAGTAAAGTAAGCAAAAAAGTAGCAGTACTATCAGAAAGTGTTCATAACCTAACTGATTATCTTCATGCACAGAAATGATTGCTGTGTTTCAGGCTGGTTTCTTCCCCTATGTATATGTATCATATGATGTGCCTGAACCCTATGGAAAGTAGTGTAAGAACATATGAGAAGGGTAAGGTCTGCAAACGTAGTACCTTTTGCATTCTTACTTCCTGACTGTCAGTGACGAAAACCACCTGGCCTACATATGTCAGTGAACAAAAAAAAGAGGGAGGCAGACATGTGATGTCATCAGTGATGTCATCAATGACATTTGTGGTGTCATCTTTGATGTCATGGGTGTTAGTCCTTGCAGTGCACAGTGGTAGCGTGAGTTATTGTTGCTTAGCTTACCATAAATGGCGATTTTCTGGGAGTAAATCTAGATAATCTGTTTTCTGAAATACACAGCCATAGCTATCTGTTCTTCTCTCAGGAAAAATACTTTCTGACAAACTCTCTCCTTACACAACACACCCAGTAAACTTTATTGACCAAAGCCTTTCTCTGCTCATTTCTCATTTGCATGCCTCTCCACCCCAAATTCCTGTATGTAATACGCGCTGTCCGCGGATTACCGCTATGTTCGCAGACATATCGAACATCTGACCGTGGTGAATGTAAATTTAAATAGTGTGCCTATTTTCCCTTTGAGATTGGCTCTGAATAGAGCAGTTTTTTGGGGTTTTTTATTCTTACTTTACCTCCAAAATCTTCACATAACCTTCTCCAAAGCAGCCCTTATATTCCAAAACAGCATAGCATTTCCCAAAAAAGATAAGGAAATGCCATCTTCTTTAAAATTAACAGCATTACTGGAATCAATATTCTCATTATTACAGAAGAACATACCAGCTCTAAGCATGAAACCACACATGCCTCGGTTGATTGCTCACCTAGCAATGTTTTGATGAGGATAAAAAACAAAACTATTGTCCCATATTGCCCTAGGTAGTAATCCAGAAAAAAATACTTTAGCATTTGGAAGGATGTTCATTACTGCTTGAACCAAGTGTTCCAATCTAGGTTCCAAAAATTAGGCTGACTGACATAGCCCAAATGGAAAGTACAATAGTGCAAAACGACCACATGGTCTGTTCATCCTGCCCATATCTTCACAAACTTGTACAATTCCCTGTACATTGCAATCAGGCACTGTGCTCCACACCACCTCCACTCCTTTAACGTCAAAATTGTTTGCCACATGCCTGCATTGAGCATACTGCTGTAAACCATGCACAAACATATCTCCAAGCACCAACACCCTGAATTTCTCCACATCTGTCACTGTTCACTACACACAGCCTCTTTCAACACAAATCCACAACCTCAACATCTGATTGACTGATCCCTACAGTCCCCTTTTCATGCTGCATTTGCTGGAAAACCCCGGATGTGGCACGCCCTGTCCGCGGACAGCCGCAGTGTCCGTGGACCGTGTCACTCTTAGACAGCCCTTCTACCCTTTCCAGTTCACTCTCTCTGCCATTCCCTCATTGGATACAGCTAGGCAGTCACACAACCATCCACCAATCACTTCCAAGACCTCTACATCTAACACCATCATCAGAGTTCAGCACTTCAAATGTACTGTTGATCACTCTGAGTACAAGTCTCATATCATTGGAAAGCACCTAATACAAGAACTGCTGTACAAGTCTCCAAGATTTCTACGTGCAGCTGCATGCATATCCACATGCATGAATACAAACTACAGGTATGCATATTTTATTCAGAGTACATGTACAACTCTTATGAATGCATATAAACAGAGTAATGCCACTAAACCTGTATAACCTATAAAAATAATTTATTGCATTTTTTCCCATCTGCTATAATCAACTATCATTTCCAAACCTGTCTCCTATCTACAACACAGCTTTAAATACTTAATATTCTACTCATTTGCAAAGCATGTTGAACTAACATATTGTAAATAAAATATAAAGGCTGCACATAGTCAAATGAAATGCAGGCATGCACTATGTTCAGATATCAAACAAGAATACTACTACAAAAACATAAAAATCAATGTCTAAATTAACATCAGTGCTATAAACACACAAAATTACTAACCTCTTTATTTTACAATTGCAGTGAAGACCACTCTCCTGCAAAGCAGCAGCATCTGAACTACAAACAACATCTCTGAAGAAACCTGCTCATTCCACAAAAAAAGAGTAAGTACAATACTACCTTAATATTCTTACTGTTACTCAAACACACTGTACGGTTCATTCATGTAATTTGTGCACCAAAAAAGCAGAGATTTCTGAACCATTCTGCCCACAAATCCCCATTTATTACACAGGGATTAGCAGGCAGAATGGCACAAAAATACCCATTTTTTGGAACACAAATAACATACCTCAACCCCTAGAATGTTAGTATTACAAAACAAAGAACTGTTTTAATTGTATAGCATTAGATTTACTATTAGTGCTCCTCCTCACCACTAGCTCATTTTACTGTCATCTGAACCACAATATATTAACACACAAATAGAAGAATAGCCTTCCCAACTAATTGTATCTGCCAATGCACAATCACACACCAACACATACATCTTTACCATCATACTAAGACACTCATGCACACAGCACACATACATTGCAGAAAGCCCAACCCATACCTTTTTTCATTCAACAGACCCAAAAGAATGCCAACCAAAAAGCAAGTCCATAGAAAGCAACGCAGCAATAGAGCAAATGAAAATAAAAGTGTCCAAAATAAGAATCCATCTCTAGCAGAGTTTGTACAAAAAGTTCAAACAAAACAGCTAATACAGTCATTTAGCGAAACAAAACAAGCTTCCAGTACAGAAACTTTGCCTCCTCTATCAAAATGTAAAACAAAACAGAAAATGATTAATAAGAATTCAGCTACCACGACTGCTAAAACTGCTTGCATAAATCTTGATATAGGGGCAAGTAACCATACCAAAAAAAGTGTTTTAGCAAAAATGTTCCGCCACAGAGTCCTTCAGAATCGTATAAAAACAGGAGACAAATCATGCACAACCTTTAAAACCTACCGTAGAAAATGTATTTTGGAAGCTTTGATGGACAGTGCAATCCTTCTCAAAAGAAAGTTATTTATTTTAGTGTTAAACAGAATGAAACCACTAACAAAACTAACTACTAAATTACAAAAAAGACTTCTCAATAAACGGAATGTAAACAAAAATAACTTCTTAAATATCTGTGGAGGTGAATGGAGTCACACCACGAGCACAGAACCATATTTTAACGAAGAAGCATACAACAAAAGCAAACAAACACAATTGCCATATGTAGCAGTGGACGAGGTTATGAAAAACGTAATAATACCATAATGCAACAAGAAATGCTGCTTAAAAAAATATCCCCAAAAAACTCAGTATTACCTCATACAAATGGCCATGCACGTCAATGTGTTACATTGCCAAAAAATCTTTCAAATCTTTACGCCAGTACCTCAATCAGTATGTGAAAGGCAAAGACAAAATCAAAATGAAACTGCTGCACAATATGGATACCTGTCCAGTGCACAAATACACAGGACTACAAGGACATTAATTAGCTTGCATTTCAGGACCTATTTTTAAAAGCACCTTCCATCATATCAAAATGATAGCAACACATTATTCAACTATAAGAAATATAGTCTATAAACTGTACTATGCCAAAAGTCCTGCTTTAGCACTAGACAGTTAAAATAACAATCTTCTACATGGTACAGCCAAAGACCTACTCGAAGAAATACAACATATCCAGAAGAAATATTTTGGAAGTGAAAGCCACTTACAAAATGCATTAGCTTTACAATAGACTAGCAACAATTGTACAGATGGCAACCTTCTACTAAACACATACAAAAAAGAAATACTAACATTTAAAAGTACATCAGCTGAAGTACCAAACCATGTATATGTGTGTGTTTTGCCGCAGAACTTTTTATAAAAGTAACACAAAAACTATAGACGTAACATACAAAATAGAGAACAATGAAGATTCCAAATGTTTTGAATTAGCTCTCTACCTTATAGCAGAAAAGAAAATATGAAATAACTGACCCCTTAATACTTTTCAGTTACTGCACTACAAAACTTGACAATAATCAAACTCCTTCACGTGCTATCACAAATAATTTGCAATTATACTCACATCCAAAACCCCTGCAACAAATGAATTTATACGACAGTATCATAATTCAAACAGGGCACCCATTTCAAGCAATAATACACCTTCCACCAAAAACTGCAAAATTACCTCCCTCTGAATTGGTGAAATGCATTTGTGGCAAAGTAGTTTATTTTACCATTAGATCTAAAAGAAAATGTGCACACTCTGGGAGTGCAACGTCCAATAGAGCAATCTTTAATTGTCTTAGTAAATGTTGTAGCTACAAAAGACAAAAGAATTTGGCAACAACTCATAGACTTACATAAAGTTAGACAAGCCTTGCAATATCTAAAAGACAATAATGAATACTGCAAAGAAATAAATATCGAAGAAAACTTAAGGGAAACAACTGAAATAATTCAAGAGTCACGAGAAACTGGTCAATTTGAACTTCTAGATCCTGCTACAGTATCCAATATTTTAGACCATTATACAATTCATCCATTACACTCTAATTACACCATAGATGATGCACTAGAAATGTACCCAACGCGAGAAACCAAAGGATCACCGATCAGCATATGGGAAAAAAGTATAGAAGCACCTGCTTTTCCTCTACTCTTTCCTACTGGCAAAGGAGGACGGTACAATGATAGACCTATTCAGATAACAGCATCAGAATACCGCTCATTACAAATGTATTCTGAAGATCCCAGATTTATACAAAATGTGGAATACATATTCCACCTACTCTTTGAAAGTGAACTAGCAACTCAATGTTACGGAGTTGCACACACATTGAAATCAGAAACCCACTTTCAAAATATGTCAGCTAAGCAATTAATACAAAAAGTGCAAGAAAAAGATGAGGTTTTACAATCCAGCATTACAAACCTGTTAGCAAACATGCGTGGTACTAAAAAGTACTGGTTCCGACGTCACGGAGATGTACGTTGTATGATAAGAAACCTTGGCACACCAACGTGGTTTAAGTTGTGCAGAATATGCATGGGAAGATTTACATGATTTCCTAAGCATATCAAACAAAAACAAAACAAACATATATATACTAACACCTGGAGAACTTTGCAAATTGCGGTACCGTAATTAGCACCAAGGTCCCTTTGCGGGCCCGTTCCTTAACGGCTGCTCAAACCAGCCATTGAGGTCGGGTCCAGCAAAGGGACCTCGTAGTAAGGCGGTAAGGGTTTACCGGTACTGGAGCCCTTACTGGTACCGGTAAACCCTTACCGCATTCCGTGTAATGAGGCCCTATGTGTCTATACCACATAGCCCAAAACTTTTCATGCAAAAATGATATAAAACCTGATGAAAAAATAGGTATATATAGAGTGACAGATTGTGAAGGCAGCTTAGTGAAACTTACCAAACGAAGCTTAATTAATCATATCAAATTGTCATTAAAAAATCCTCAATAGAAAGAACTATATTACATGTCCCTGCTACAACTTTTTAAACCATGGAGAAAAGAAGAAGAGATACTAGATAACTATGACTCCTATGAAGACGCTTTCAAAGCAAATGAAAGCACTATCACTGATGTAAACTTTACGCAGTACAAAACACTGTTGTACAATGAACAGCAACACGAAGAAGAACTCCAGGCCCAACTAGATAAGGACACTCCCGACAGTAGTCAACCTTCTGTAACAGGAAGCCAAGAACTACTGGGGCAGCCACTAATAGCAAATGAGGCAGAATTAGCTGAAGCAGAAGTAGAAAACACCATGTTTCACTATGAAGAAGATACAGAAGACTTATCTGTACTACAATCAAAACTGAACAAATAGCAGTGCACCATTTTTGAAAGAAGTAACAAAACAAATTGCACATGGAGTACAACATGAAAATAAAGAATGTACCTGCCAAAATTACAAACCTATACTACTATACGTCAGTGGTGAAGCTGGTTCAGGCAAAACATTCTTAATCAAAATCATCAGAAAGTTCCTTCAACAATTGACAAACAACAAACTGTCAGCTGTTGTAACTGCCCCCACAGGTGTAGCTGCCTACAACAATAGGCGGTGTCATTTCACCCAATGCTCTAGGCCCTGGCCACAACCACCGCAGCATATCACACCCACAGATCACACCCATAGAATCAAACATTTTAACTGTCTATAGGGGCCCGCCCAATTCACACTTTCTACAAAGTTTGGAGAATTTATCCAGGGAGAGCGAAGTTGTAAGTCACCCATGGGGCTTATAACTTCAGTGCACATAACTTCAGTCTTGGGCGCA
Organism: Ambystoma mexicanum; assembly: GCF_040938575.1. Classification (NCBI taxonomy): domain Eukaryota; kingdom Metazoa; phylum Chordata; class Amphibia; order Caudata; family Ambystomatidae; genus Ambystoma; species Ambystoma mexicanum. The sequence continues at coordinate 1,550,844,166 of NC_090937.1, read as the reverse complement.
TGACCTTTGCCAATGCACCCAAGACTCAATGCCCTGGCCACAACCAACGCAGCATATCACAACCACAACCACCACAGCATATCACACCCATGCTGGCTTATAACTTCAGTGCTTATAACTTCTGTCTTGGTTGCATGGCCTTTGGCCATTCACCCAAGACTCTAGGCCCTGCCCCCAACCACCTGATAGATATTTGATTCTATGGGTGTGATGTATGGGTGTGATATGCTGCAGTGGTTGTGGCCAGGGCCTAGAGTCTTGTATGTATGGGCTACGGCCTACGGCCTGCGGCCATGCACCCAAGACTCTGGGCCCTGGCCACAACCACCACAGCATATCACACCCATGGTGGCTTATAACTCCAGTACTTATAACTTCGGTCTTGGGTGCATGGCCAAAGGCCAAGCACCCAAGAACAAAGTTATAAGTACTAGACGTGGAAGCCACTGCACACCCATCCCATGTAGGATCTATGGACATACAGCTAGGAGTGAAGCCTCTGGCCAGAAGCACTGAAGGATACCACACCTATAGAAAACCCCCCACTACCACACATCACTGAGGTGGTTGTGGAGAGACCCAGCACTCTTGGGTGCATGGCCTGCGGCCATGCATCCAATAATACAGCTATAATCTCTTCATGATGTACTTCCTATGCCCACCTTGTACGCACAGAAAATGAGGATCCAATAAGGGCAGTATTTCAGTCCATGCAGTGGACAGGAAACTTCTAACTGTTGAAAGCACAGGCGTAGTGGTAGGCAACATTGAAATTGACAACATGTCATGATTGCATTACTTTTCCCCGATGGGTATTATTATTATAATCATTAGTACGCCGCCATGGGTGTCACATGCTACAGTGGTTATGGCCAGGTCCTAGAGTCTTGGATGCATGGCCGTCGGCCGAAGGCCGTAGGCCTTACTTCCAAGACTGTAGGCCCTGGCCACAATCACCTTAGCATGTCACACCCATGGATAAACCCGTAGTATTGCGTTTCGATTGGCAAGTTGTATGGATTGTGTGCAGTCTTGGGTGCATGGCCAAAAGCCATTCACCCAAGAACAAAGTTATAAGTACATGCACCCAAGAACAAAATGATAAGTACTAGACGTGGAAGCCACTGCACACCCATTGCATGTGAGATCTATGGACATACAGCTAGGAGTAAAGCCTCTGGCTAGAAGCACTGAAGGATACCACACCTATAGAAAAAAAACCACTACCACACATCATTGAGGTGGTTGTGGGGAGACTCTGTAGTGTTGGGTGCATGACCGAAGACCATGCACCCAATAACACACTTATACCTTCATCATGATGTATTTTCTATGGCTTCCTTGTACGCACAGAAATGAGGGGTCCAATAAGCGCAGTATTTCAGTCCGTGCAGTGCATGGGGAACTTGTAACAGTTCTAAGGACACGTGTGGTGTTAGGGAACATTGAAATTGATACCATGCCATAATTGCAATACTTTTTCCTATCGTTATTGTATTCATCAGAATGCCGCCATGGGTGGCACATGCTACGGAGGTTGTGGCCAGGGCCTAGAGTCTTGGATGCATGGCTGTCGGCCCAAGGCCAAAGGCCTTACTTCCAAAACTCTAGGCCCTGGCCACCAATACTTCAGCATGTCACACCCATGGATACCCCCTTACTGATGCGTATCGATTGCCTGGTTGTGGGGAGTGTGTGTACTCTTGGGTGCAAGGCTGAAGGCCATGCCCCCAACAACAAAGCTATAACCTCTTCACTTACAAGTCCACATGGGATTCATGTACTGCGGTGGTTGTGGACAAGATTTGAGTGCATGGTTGAAGGCAGTATGCCATACACCCAAGCATGTACCCAACAGGAAACTTGTAAGCACTGCAGTTATAAGACACTTCACAACCATATATTGAAATGTATGGCCATACACCTACAATTTTAGGCCCTGCGCACAAACAGTGCAGCATTTCAGAGCTACAGAGACACCCCTAGTATTGAACATCAGTCAGGTGGCTGTGGGGAGAGTCTGCAGTCATGAGTGCATGGACGCAGGCCATGCACCCAACAGCACAGTTATATGTAGTGTACTTACAAGGCACAATGGGTACAATATGGTGTGGTAGTGTATCCCTCTGGCGGCTGTGGGGAGGGGCTGCAATCATAGGTGCATGGCCGAAGGACATGCCCCAAAAGTACACTTGTTCGTAGTGTACTTATATGCCACAATGGATGTCATATGGTGTGGTAGTAGTGGCCAGGATGAAGAATATTTGAACAAAGTAATAAGCACTGCAGTTGTAAGTAACTATGCATTTTAAATACTGTATACCCATACATTCATAATGCTATGGCCTCAAACTCACCTCTGTAGCCTGTGGCTACAAACTACTGCACCGAATCACAGCTATTGGTACACTTGTACTATGCAACATCATTAAGATGGTTGTGGGGAGGGCCTAGCGTTTTGGGAGCATGGTCAAAGGCCATGCTCCCAAAACCAAGTTTGTACATAGTACAATGACAAGGCACAATGGTTCCGATATGCTGTGGTGTTTCTAGCCAGGACCCAGACTCTTAATTGCATGCCCAAAGGCCATGCACCCAATACTGAAGTCATAAGCCGTGGAGTTACAAGTGAATATGGGTCTGGTGTAATGCGCTTGTTCTGTGGATGCCCTAGTGTCTTGCCTACATGGCTGCAGACGATGGTCCGAAAAGTACATTTATAAGTAGCTAATTTACAAGGACCATGGTTCTGATATGCAGCGATGGTTGTGGCTGGGACCTATACTCCTTGTACCTTGGTCGTAAGGCGTACATGGTAGGTTACACACCGAAGATAGATTAGACGTGTAGAAAATGACTGCCAATATACTCACTCCTTACTTTGTTCAGAATCCACATACAATTTTTAAATGGTTATCGTACTTGGCGGAAGTATCCCTATCCTAAGTTAGTCTTTGCATTTTTTGAAAATGTACTACATTGTTTATTAGAGAGTTTACCTTTTTTTTTACCCTCATATTTAGTTTAGAAACCAGTGTACTGTGCGTTGCGCTCAGTTTCTGTGTTTGCTTTTCTAATCCTTGGGTCTGGAAAAAAAAAATCCTTGGATTAAAAAAAAACCCTTCATTTACTATGGTACTAACTACTTCCTTGTTTCCTTTGAGTGTTTCCTTCATCTTTCTGATTAATGTTATGTTTGTTGCCTTCCTGACGATTTTTACCAACAGTTACATACCTATAGGTGTATTCTAACTGTGCATTTGTTCCTACAGCTTTGTGATATTCATTCAATTGTGTCGTTGTTATATCCTGTTTCCTTCATCTTTTCCATTAATGTTATGTTTGTTGCCTTCCTGCCGATTTTTAACAACAGTGAGATACCTGTTGGCGTATTCTAACTTTTTGTAGTGTTTCACATAATTTATTTAAAATATCTTGAAGTACAAATTATTTCGTAAATTTTGGCTTTAAGAACATTAAATACGCATTTGTAAGAATAGCTGACAATCTCTGCTTTAGAGTAATTGTGCTATCATTATATTCGAACCATCCACAATTCTTTTTAATGTATGCAGTGTAGTGACCTGCATTGGTTGTAGCTCCTGCATGATAGATTATACCTACTGTTGTAAAGGTTTTCTTTCCAAGTGACACTTGACCGTGCGTGAATCCAGTCAGTTTGCAGTTGTTTTTGGTGCCATCTGCATTATAACGTAGAAGCATAAGTATTATGTAGGCACTATGTGATTGTATCAGTAAGGTGGAGCGATTGTCTAAATTGCAAATAGTAAATAATCTGCCATGGCTTGCATTTTGTACAAGTTGCTGAAATGGAATTCTCTCACAATTTGGTATGGAAACATACACAAATCACTCATTTGAGATTTCTTCCTGTATCACTTTGCTACAGAGAGTGCATGTATGTTTCCACATGTACGAAATCTGGAGATTTCATTTACAGGTATGCTTTTGTTTTCCAATACTAATATTATGTACATTAGAAATTTTTATGGATCTTCTTGTGAGTTCATAGTAAATCTCACCATTCCAGCACAGTCGTCCAATTGTTGCCTTACTCCATGAACACTGTATGTGTTGTCAGGATTGCTTGTTGCATTTCTATGCAGCACTAACATTTGCAAACACAATTGGTCTGTACTGTGGAGGTAAATATTGTTAAAACAATTGGTGGCAATTGAAATAGAGTATTCATTGCTACATTTGCATAGCAACTTACCCCACATTCATTTGCAAATTTGAATACATTCCCTAGTAGGTTCTTCTATGTTTGCGGTAATTGATGAAACTTTAGCTTCTTTTCTTTTCTTTCCAGAATTTGCTGTTGGATTCTGTTGCATTTCTGTTTCATTTAGTTTTCTTTTACCACGTTTTACCCTATCTGGAAAAGGGTATTGTTTCAGATGAGGGGTATACAGTGAACGCAATCTATTGTATTCTAGAATGCAAGGAATATCAGCTTTGACTTTACTTGCATCAACATTCATTAGCAATAGACCGTCAAGTGTACGTAAGCGTGATAATGCTATGTAGCTCATGCCTTCCTTAAAGGCTATCGGCCTCATTACGACCCAGGCGGAAAACCATGGTGCTAATAGCACCATGGTCCATGCCGGTAACTTACCGACTACGCCATGGAGAAAGGGGGAATTACCACCCTATTACAAGGTTGGCGGGGCGGTAATTCCCCCTTCCTTCATGGCCCTTCCCCATTCCCATTTTTGCCCCATAGGGCTCAATGGGAATGGGGAAGGCGCTAAGTACGGTACCGCAAACTGTGGTACCGTACTTAGCACCAAGGTCCCTTTGCGGGTCCCTACTTTAACAACTGGTGTAGACCAGCCGTTAAGGTTGGGTCCCGCAAAGGTACCTCGTAATCAGGCACTAATGGGTTAACGGCACTGCAGCCTTTTACGGCGCTGTTAACCCATTAGTGCCAGGGTCATAATGGGGCCCCATGTTTCCTATATCTATCAATGTTTTGTCTAGGGTAAGACCTTGGGATTTATGAATGGTAACTGCATATGCAAGAGTTAGAGAAAATTGCTCACTATGTACATACCTGTCTTTGAAGAGAAGGAATCGAGCAATTGAGCGCCCTATCCTTTTCACTTCTGAAACTTTATCAAAGCGAATATTGACAAACTGAATGTTGCTATCATGTGGGTATGATTGAAAGCCAACAACTGTGCCCAGTGCTCCATTAACTAACCCTTGCTCTACGTCAAGGTTACGTTTAAGCATTACTCTACAATTTAAGGATAATTTCAATATTTTTTCCAAACCAGCTGTGTTGGATATTGAATTTTCTAAACTATTTAGTCTTGTTGTGGCTTGCTCACACATTGGTACTGTCATACCATGTACGTCTAGTTTATCTGTGGCGCTAATTTCCAGTATTGGTTGCATTTCTTTACTTAACATTGTTTAATTGAATTTGAAACAGCTTGCAAGAGTTGGCATTAAAGCCATACAAATGACATTTTTGTGCGCTATTTGTTCCATAACATGAGTTGCACATGCATTGTCGCCATAAAGTGCATGTATGTACCGGTTTTTCAACACAACTTGTGCTTCTTGCGATAATACACCAACTCTAATACTTTTTAAGATGTTGGCATAAGTGAGATCTTCAGATTGCCGTATGTTCTCAGTTAATTCTCTATATTGGAAATGTTGCCACAGGTTAACATTACCTATGCTACCAACAGTTTTCTGGCAGAGTTTGTGACCTAAGGTTTTAAAAATCGGTTCACCTTTCACTGGTGTCAATTGTAGAAGATATCCGAAAACGATAATGTGTTTCCCTGCAAAGATTTCTTTGTTGTTACTTTTAAGTACTTCTTGCAATCTGAAATGAATCAAAGCCAACATTAGGTTGGAGTCCATGCTCACTTCATCTATTAATAGCATTTTCATTTGTTTCAATACTCTGCATAATTCCATTGCAGCTTCTGCATAAAGTTTGTAGTAGTCTAATTTATTTTGATGCTCTACTGGAAGCAGTAGTAATCGGTGTAAAGTGACACCGCCTATGTTGTAGGCAGCTAGACCTATGGGGGCTGTTACAACAGCTGACAGTTTGTTGTTTGTCAATTGTTGAAGGAACTTGCTGATGATTTTGATTAAAAATGTTTTCCCTGATCCAGCTTCACCACTGACGTACAGCAGTGTAGGTTTGTAATTTTGGCAGGTACATTCTTTATTTTCGTGTTGTACACCAGTACAATTTGTTTTGTTATGTCTTCAAAAATGGTGCGCTGATCTGGTTAAGTGTTGCTTGTTGTACAGTTGAGTCTTCTGTATCTTCTTGATAGTGATACATGGTGTTATCTACTTCTGCCAAAGCTACTTCAGCCTCATTTGCTATTAGTGGTTGTCCTAGTGGTTCTTGGCTTCCTGTTACAGAAGGTTGACTACTGTCAGAAGAGTCCTTGGGCCTCCCTACGACCCAGGCAGAAAACATAGCACCATGGTCCATGCCAGTAACTTACCGACTCTGCCATGGAGAAAGGAGGAATTACCACCCCATTACAAGGTTGGCGGAGTGGTAATTCCCCCTTCCTCCATGGCCCTTCCCCATTCCCATTTTAGCCCCATAGGGCTCAATGGGAATGGGGAAGGCGCTAAGTATGGTACTGCAAATTTCGGTATCGTACTTAGCACAAAGGTCCCTTTGTAGGTCCCTATTTTAACGGCTGGTGTAGACCAGCCGTTAAGGTCGGGTCCCGCAAAGCGACCTCGTAATCAGGTGCTAATGGGTTAACGGCGCCGCAGCGTTTTACGGCGCCGTTAACCCATTAGCGCCAGGGTCGTAATGAGGCCCCTTATCTAGTTGGGGCTGAAGTTCTTCTTCCTGTTGCTGCTCATTGTGTAACATTGTTTTGTACTGCGTAAAGTTCCCATCGATAATAGCGCTTTCATTTGCTTTGAAAGCATCTTCATTGCAGTCATAGTTATCTAGTATGTCTTCCTCTTTTCTCCATGGTTTGAAAAGTTGTAACAGAGACATGTAATATAGTTCTTTCTGTTGAGGACTTTTTAATGACAATTTTACATGATTAATTAAGCTTTGTTTGGTTAGTTTCACTAAGCTCCCTTCACAATCGGGCACTCTATATCTGCGTTTACTTTCATCATGTTTTATATTATTTTTGTATGCAAAGTTTTAAGCTATGTTGTATAGACACATGCTTTCCAGAGTGTTACTCCTGTTTGGATAGTATGTGTCCAGTAAATTGTTTTTCAGAATGTCGTGGCTGTTGGGATCATTTCTGGCAATTGTTTCTATGTCCTCATATGATTTTAGCACTCTTTTTCCAGATTTTGCATGACCAAGACTGAGCCATATTATATTGTCTGATTTTCCATACAAAGCAGTACTGGTTAAACGATCTGCTGCTTCATAGGCACCACATTGTCTATGAGAGAGCATTTTTATGCCTAGGCTGTACAATTTCTGTGATAATGTTTTGTCTGATGCTAGGTCATCTCAGAGGTCTTGAAGCTCTGATTTTTCTGCTTTTGTTATGTAGGCTGTAACATTTCGTGCAACAGCAGTGGTATTGTCTGCAATGTACTGCACATCTATGTTTGCATTCCATAAGAGGACAATGATTGCATTGTAATCATTGATATATTTTGATTCTGCCCTTCTTTTTATGTAATACGTGTTTTTAGGTTATTTACCTTTAACACTATGTCGAACTGAAGACATGAAGTTGTTTACTTCACCTGCTTATGTAACTGGTCTAGGGAAACCAAAGCGGTATTTGGTGTAGTATTTACCTTTGTTTTTGTATTTGCGGTGACAATATTTGCCACATTTGTCTCTTTGAAATTGTAAAATCTGCCCATGCAGCTCACTATGTGTCTGGTTAGAAGGGATTTCACAAGTCACATATTTTTGGATAAACTGCAAAATAGTGATGTCACAGTCGTGACCAAATTTCGGTGCACCTTTGATCCATAACAGCATGTGAATATGTGGTGCTCCTCTCGCTTGATATTCTTTTCTCCAAAACAAGTGCTGCACTTCTCCAAGTGGAGGAACAGTTTTATTGCAAATAAAGTGTAGCATGGCAATGAAACGATGATGGAAATATCTTGACACATTAACTGGATCTAGAGAGCAAAGTTCTCCAGGGATTAATATATCTATGTTGTTTTTGTTGCTGTTTGCTATGCGTAGGAACTCATGTAAATCTTCCCATGGATATTCGGCACAGCTTAGCGTAACTAAGCAAGTCGGTGGTCCTAGGTTTCTGATCATACAACGCACGTCTCTGTGCTGTCGGAACCAGTATTCCTTTGTACCACGCATTTTTGCAAACAAATTTGTTATACTTTATTGTAAAACCTCATCTTTTTCCTGTACTCTTTATATTAATTGCGTAGCTGACATATTTTGAAAGTGGGTACCAGATTTAAGAATGTGTGAAACTCCGTAACATAGTGTTGCTAATTCACTTTCATAGAGTAGGTGGAATATGTATTCCATATTTTGTCTAAATCTGGGATCCTGCAAATACATACACAATGAACGGTATTCTAATGCCCCAATCTGAGTGGGTTTATCATCGTATCTTCCACCTTTGCCAGTAGGAAATAGCAGTGGAAAAGCATGCGCTTCAATACTTTTTTCCCATATACTCATTGGTGACCCTTTGGTTTGTCGCATTTGGTAAGTTTCTTGTGCATCATTTATGCTTTCATTGGAATGCAATGGATGAATTGTGTAATGGTCCAAAAGAGTGGATACTGTAGCAGGATCCAGAAGTTTGATGGCTCTTGAATTATTTCAGTTCTTTCCCTTAAGCTTTCATCAATATGTATTTCCTTGTAGTACTCATTATTGTCTTTTAGATATTGCAATGATTGTCTAACTTTGTGTAAGTCTAATAATTGTTGCCAAATTTTTTTGTCCTTTGTTGGTACTCCATTTACCAAGACTATTAAAGAATGCTCTATTGAACGTTCCACTCCTAGAGTGTGTACATTTCCCGTTAGATCTAATGGCAAATAAACTACTTTGCCACAAATGCCTTTCACCAATTCAGAGGAAGGTAATTTTGCTGTTATCGGATGAAGGCGTATAATTGCTTGAAATGGGTGAACTGTTTGAATTCTGGTGCTCTCATACCAATTGAGCTGCTGCAGGATTTTTGGTAATGGAAACAATTCCAAATTATTTCTAATAGCACGTGAAGGAGTGTGTTCGTTGTCTAATTTTGTAGTACAGTAACTGCAACAAATTAGGTGTTCAGTTAGTTCATATTTGTTTTCTGCTAAAAAGTAGAGAGCTAATTCAAACCATTTAGAATCTTCATGGTCTTCTATTTTGTATACTATGTCCACATTTTTTGTGTTCCTTTTGTAAAACTTTCTGTGGCAACACACACACACATGGTTTGGTACTTCAGCCGATGACCTTTTAAATGTTACTATTTCTTTTCTGTATGTGTGTAATAGAAGGTTGCTCTGTGCAGAATTTTTGCTACTATGTTCTAAAACTGTTGCATTTTGTAAGTAGCTCTCACTTCCAAAATACTTTCTCTGAATATGGTCAATTTCTTCTTGTTAGTATTTGGGTGTAGCATGCAGAAGAGTGCTATTTAAGTTGCCTAATTCTGAAGCTGGACTTTTTGCATAGTATATTTTATACACTAGATTTCTTACATTGGAATGATGTATTGATATCCTTTTGATATCATGGAAGGTGCTTTTGCAAATGGGCGCAGAAATGCAGGCTAATGAATGTCTTTTTAGTCCTGTGTATTTACTGGACACGTATCTATATTTTGCAGCACTTTCATTTTACCTTTCTCTTTACCTTTTACATATTGATTAAGGAACTGACATAAAGATTTGAATGCTTTGTTTGGAATGGTCCACATTGATGTGCACGGCCATTTGTGTGTGTGGTTCTGCTGAATCGAGAGGGAATTATGAGTTTTCAGGGAATACATTTGTAAGCATTGTTCTTGTTCCATGATGGTAGTATTGATTTTCTCATACCCTCGTCCACTGCTATGGATGGCAATTGTGCTTGTTTGATTTTGTTTGTATGCTTCTTCATTAAAATATGGTTCTGTGGTTGTTGTGTGACTCCATTCACCACCACAAACATGTAAGAAATTATTTTTGTTCACATTCCGTTTATTGCTCAGTTTCTTTTGTAGTTTAGTAATTAGTTTTGTTAGTGCTTTCATCCTATTTAATACTAATATAAATAACTTACTTTTGAGACGGATTGCACTGTCCACGAGACCTTGTAGGATTAACTTTCTACGGTAGGTTTTAAGGGGTGAGGATGATTTCGGTCCTCTTCTTAGTAGATTCTGAAGGACTCTGTGACGAAGCATTTTTGATAAAATACTTTTTTTACTATGCGTTCTTGTTGCACTATCAGGATTATTAGGAGCATTGTTAGCTGTACTGGTAGTCGTTTTTGCTGATGTCATTTTTGTGTCTTGTGACACATTTTGATGGAGGAGGTAAAGTTTCGGTAGTTAAGACTTACTTTGTTTTGCTAACCAACTGCATTAGCTGGTTTGTTCCAACATTCTCTACAAACTCTACAACAGGTGGATGCTTACATTGGGCACTTTTATTTTTATTTGATCTACTTTTGAGTTCCTTTCTATGGAGTTGCTTTTTGGTAGGCATTCTTTGGTGTCTGTTGAAATAAAAAGGTTTACTTTAGTCTGTTGTCCAATGTCTGTGTGCTGTGTGCATGTGTGCATGAGTCTGATGGGGAAGGTCTTTGTCATGGTGTGTCAATGTGCATTGGACTTGTCCAATGATTTGGTAAGGCTGCTTTATTGTTTCTATACTACTACAATGTGCTTCGGATGAGATTACAAAGTGGCCTACTTGTGACAAAAACCATTATTAATGAACGAAATGCCATAAACTTGCAACAGCAACTTCTTTTCTAAATCTAACCTTCTACGGATTACGTATGTTATTTGAGTTCCAAACACACAGGGATTTGTGAGACATTCTGCCTGTTATTCTTTGTTCAATAAATGGATATTTGTAGGTAGAATGGTTTAGAAATCAATGTTTGCTTTGGCACCCAAAATAAACAAATAACCCACACAGCCTCTTGGAGGAGTAGTTACAATATAAAGGTAGTACTGTACTTACTTTTTTTTGTAAAATAACCAGGTTTCTTCGGGTATGTCGTCTGCAGTGTAGATGCTGTTGATTCTCAGGAGAGTAGTCTTCACTGCGGTGCAAAAAAACAAAATCAATTACTTAGTGTGTTTACAGCAGTGATGATACTGCACACATTAATTGTGCTTCTTTCGTCACAGCATTCTACTTTCATATTTCAACCCAGTACATGTGTGCATTTCACTTCACTCTATGCAGTCTTTCCATGGTATTTGCAATATGGTACTTGAAAGTCTTTCAAAATTGCTAACAATTTTAAGATTATGGAAATGCCTTGTTTTTTACACGGTGTACTATGTATAGGAGAGAGTTTTGTAAGCGATAGGGCACAGAAGTAGATGGGGAAAAATGTTCTATTTGCAAATTAAAAGCACTATGCTGAAAAACCGAGAGACCCTCAGAGGGAGATCTCACCACAGCAATCGGGAGTGCTTTCTTTTCTCATACGATTACATTGCAAGTAGCATTACTGTAGCCCGTACACAGTACACATCTCTGAAATTTTCACACACAAAATTGAGTTCCGTCCTAAATAGGCATGCTTGCAACGTATGTATAGGTTATGCGGAAGACAGTAAGCAGTCGTGCGGTAGGTCAATCATAAATCGGACATCTTGCACTTAAAAGGGGGAACGTTGGTATGTATTGCCTATGTACATTTAGCGCCGTTAAGTTGTCTAAATTAAAACATAAGGGTTGCATATGTTCTCTGATTACAATATGCATACCTGTATTCTAGACTCAGGCATGTGCGCATGCATGGAGCTGTACGTAGAAATTTGCAATACTTGCACAGTAGCTTTTGAAGTAGGTGCTTTGCAATGATATGCGACTTCCATTCACAATCATCGACAGTCATTTTGAAGTGTGCAATGTTGATGACTGAGTTAGAATTAGCGTTGTTCAATGTGATTGGTGGATGGTTGTGTGACTGCTTAGTTGTGTCCAGTGAGGGACTCGACTTGCTACCGCTGTGGAAAGGGTGGAAGGACTGCGTAAGAGTTATGTGCCGCAAGTAAGCAACGCTTGTCTGCAGGTAGGGCGTGTCACATACGGGTTTCTACAGCAAATCCCGCATGGAAAGGGGACTGTAGGCATCAGCCAATCAGAAGTTCACATTACTCTTTTGTGTGGAAAGACGGTGCGTACAGTGAAGATGGCAGAGGTGCAGAGGGTCAGGGTTTTGGTGATTGGAGACATTTTTGTGCATGGATTACAACACTATGCCGAGAGTAGGCATGTGGCACACCATTTCGATGTCAGAGGAGTAGAGGTGGTGTCAGTGTTTAATTTGTAAAAAAATAAGTACCAGTGCCCAAATAATATTGGCCCCATAATGCCGGGCGCAGCGCTGCCTGCAGTGCGGACGCGGCGCCTCCCTCAGTGCCAGCGTGCCGGCCGCGCCAGTTCAGTGCTAGACCTATCTAGATCGACCCACCACCAGCCCATCACACTGCTGCTGCTCCATGTCACATGTTTGGTGCTGCAGCAACTGCTGGCACAGGCTAGTAGTAAATATGCGACTAAGACATGCTCCTCCTGTAACTGCGCCTCGATGCCCCCGGGCTGTGTAAGCGCTTTAAAAATGCAAATAAATAAAAAAGCATCTGTTTCAGTCACTGTTGCACTGTATTTGACTCTACCCCTTCTGCCCCATCTGACATTGTGTTAAAGTACACCAGGGCCCTCATTACAACTCCGGCGCTAAACCATGGCGCTATTAGCACCATGGTTGGTGCCGGTGTTGTAACGGGTCTGCCATGGCTCAATGGGGAATTACCACCCCATTCCAAGGTTGGCGGGTGGTAATTCCCCATTGAACCATGGCCCTTCCCCATTCCCATTTTCGCCCCATAGGGCTCTATGGGAATGTGGAAGGCGCTAAGTACGGTACCGCAAATTGCAGTATCGTACTTAGCACCAAGGTCCCTTTGCGGGTCCCTACTTTAACAGCTGGTGTAGTAAGGCGCTAAGTGTTTAATGGCGTCGCAGCCTTTTACGGCGCCGTTAAACACTTAGCGCCAAGGTCGTAATGAGGCCCCAAGTATTGTTAATCGGTTACCTCCAGGAAGAGCACCTTCCCCTCAGCTCGTTCTTCAGTCACCTCATCCAGGTGTTTTGTGTAATCAATTTACTCTCAGGCCCTTATCAGTCATCACATCTCATAAATCCATCCCCCTTCACCCTTCCTTCAAGCATGAGCATGGTGTTGAATAACTCGGAAAAAGTCATTTCTGCAAGACATTTGGCCTCATTACGACCCAGGCGGTAAGTTACCGCCTGGGCCGTGACTTTACCACCATGGCGTAAACTATGTTTACGCCATGGTGGTTGGCGGACTTACCGCCCCATTCCGAGGTTGGCGGGGCGGTAAGTCCCCAATCCCCATTTACCCTTCCCCATTCCCATTTTTGCCCCATAGGGCATAATGGGAGTGGGGAAGGCGTTAATTACGCCACCGTAAATTACGGTGGCGTAATTAACTCCATGGTCCCTTAGCGCCATGGATTTTAATACCTGCTAAAAGCAGGTGTTAAATCCGCCATGGCGCTAAGGGACCTCGTACTCAGGCGGTAAGGGTCGGCGCTGTTTACGCCGCCGTAAAACCCTTACCGCCTGAGTCGTAATGAGGCCCATTGTTGTGAAATCAACGGCCTGTGCTACTTCTGGTTTAGGGCCTCTTTCCACCTTAACACATATTAAAAAACTAAATATTTTTTGTCACCCAATATTCAGGAGCCAGAGGAGAATGCATATTCGGATATCTCCTTCCCACTGACATGTTCTTGACATATGTCACTAAACTGCAGGGTGTAACAAACACCCACCTCCCTATCCAACGATTCCTATCTGAGGATTGCATATGCTCTCATTCGGAACACATGCTCGGAGCGTATTGTACCCAGGTTAAGGGGCCACATCAGGTGTATAAACCACACATCAGGATAGAAAACATGCACTGGAATTATGTACAAAAATGACAGCAAAAGACGGTGGAGAATTATACACAAATTCTCAACTAGTGCTTTTATTATGACGACAGATTAGTGGGCAAGTGCACCATGTTTATCCCCGTCTAGTTTCCATGTGTATCTTTCAGCGTGAAATGGCATTTCAGAAGTTCGTCTTTGCATGGGCTTTTCTTGAGAAGTGCAGCCGGTTCGGTTTTGGCCCAATACGTGCACCGTTCCGGGTCCCCTCGCTGAAGCTTGTTTGTGAACTAATGAAGCCGATAACATTAAAAGGAAGAACGGAAACACCCAGGCAAAAATGTACAGTTCATGTTTCGCTTAGATTAATGCTATCCAGGGTCGGACTGGGGCATACAATTGTCTCAAGTCGGGCTTGGCACCAATTAAAAAGTGGCCAAAGTTGCAAACGACAATTCATTCCTTTTGTGACAGACACTAGTGGGACCACGCTGCCGTGCCCCACCCGGTCCTGGGCTTTGCCCTGCCTTGCCTCAATCACTTAGGCTACCTTCCATGGGGCCACCACTGCCACGGCCATGCTGAGCCTGATGATGACAAAAATAGGTGCGTGGCGCAGCTGCCCCACGGAAGGTAAGATTTTAAAAGAAAAATGTATATTTGGGCAGCTGGGACCCATCACTTTCGAAGTGATGGGCCACAGCCGCCACTCAAAATAAGTTATTTCTTTTAAAAGCTACCTTCCATGGGGTGGAGCCCCGGCCACCGGCCCCACGGAAGGTCAGGTTTTCAAAGAAAAAACTAAAAAACGTACTTTTGGGCACAATCCACGGGCCCGGCCGCCTGCGGCAGAGTCATCCGACTCAGTCTGCGGCAGCCAGCAACCCCTGGTCACAGAAATTGGCCTGGGCCTGGCACTGACTGCAGTTATCAGCACACTGCACACAAGTCACACAGACCGAAGCCCGGGCGCGGACGGGCCTCTAGTGGGGTCCTGACTCCTGGGCAGTCAAGACACCACCAGGGGACCGTGCCGCCGCCTGGGCCCCGACCTGGGCCTTCCTTGCCTGATCACTTGACTGTGACAGGCTCAGGCTGCACAGCATGCAACAACAAGTGACTTACCTGCTTTGCCGGCTGAGACTTGGTCTCCTATTAGGGCCTCAGGGTGGGGGGGGCTGGGTGTGCACACTGGCACCTGCACAAATGAAAAAGCAGGCAGAGGGGGCCCCAGGAAGCAACTAGGCTGCACCTCGCAGTGCAGCAGGGCAGGCTCTCTCTCTCACAAGTCAGGACCGTAGACGCCACACCTCCACACCTTCCCTTCACAGTAACTCGTGAAATGAAGGTGGCAGCGTGCTGCCTCCTGTGGCAACAACAACACGTCACCATGTAATTTCACTGGCTCAGAAGAACAGCCAATGAAAACTGCACATTCTGTGTTACTATACAGAATGTATCAAATACTGCATAGTAACAACAGAATGGTAGTTTTCATTGGCTGTTGTTTGTAACAGTTGTTCATTGCTATTCCTGGCCCATCCCAGGCCCAGCCAGCCATGGCCTGCAACCTACAAGCACGAGAGAGATCGAGATCAGAATGACAAATCCCAATGATTTATAATCGAAGCAAAGCGAAGTGGAATTACAAAGAAAGCAATTGCACGTACGCTGGTCCCGCATGAGTTCCGGTGCCCAAAAAAAGAAGGCTGTGTTGGGCACCGGCAACCACCCCCACAAATTAAGCATTGGGTGGTGTGGAGCGTTGACACTGATGGCAATGCTGCGGCAATTGTGCAAGTTTACAGAGACATGCGTACAATGACCACTCCTCATGTGGTAATTTTGCACTACGGTGCTTCACATTTGGGATACGTGAGTTCACGTACTTTGTTGGCTGATTTGGCACAGTTGGTTGAAGCACTCATGACCATCTTCCCAACAACAAAAGTAATGTTTTCTGCTTTGCAGCCTACAATAAAATGGGACAACAATTCTGTTTTCTGTCCAGACCAAAGTATTGGGAGGTGTATCATCAATTGCTGCATGCGTGCATTCATAATACGAGCTGGTATGTTTTTCTGCAGCCATGATAACATTGCTTCAAGCAATGCAGATTATTTCGAAGCAGATGGTGTTGCGATATCTTCTTCGGGAAATGCAATGTTCTTTTGGAACGTAAGGCTTGCTTTAGAGAAGGTTCTGTAATGGTTGTAGGAGTAAAGCAAGGACAAAAAATACAAAAAAAGAAATAAAATAACAGATGTCTGTACGGTATCTGCCCAAAAAAAAAAAAAACGGCTCTTTTCAGAGCCCATCTTAAAGGGGAAAAAGGGGAATGACACTTTAATGTACCGTTAGCATGCTCTGATCCTATACATGTCTGCGAACATGTTGGTACTTCGCAGCCAGCGCGTATCACAAATGGGGATTCAGGGGTAGAGACGCATGCAAATGAGAATGAGCAGAGCTAGGGATTGGTCCAAAAAGCTCATTAGGTGTGTTCTGAATAGCGCACTTTAGTAAGACTGTCTTCTCCCTGACAGGACACCACACAGCCTTCGCTTTCCAAGCTCGAAAACAGATTATCTGGATTTTGGGAGACTCATGGATACATTGGTTGAAGGTGCATGCAGTTTATCTGCAGATCTCGGATTTCCTCATGAGGAGGTGCACTGGCATGGCGTGCGTGGCATGAGGTGGCTGGACTTGGTACCTCTCTGTGTTACTTTACTGACTTATTATTCACTGCGGAGGAAACAGTTTGGGCCATGTCTCTGGAATTTCTTTGCAATTTGCAATGAAGGAAGGACTTGCATAGCTCATGGACATGTTTCCAAATGGTCACATATTTTTTCCCGTATTGCACAAAGACAAATATGGCTGCGTTCTTCTGCTTTTGGTCCACAAATGGAGAAAGCGAGACGCAATGTGAATAAGGTTTTTGTGCCTTTTTAAGAGATGTTCGCATGTCCTCCTTCCACAATGAAAACATTTTGTTTCGCAGCTCTTTCATTTTCCGCAGAGATGGAGTCCACCTCACATATGCTGGCAATCAGATTTTTCTTCGCAATGTACAAAATGCATTGCGACCTCTTTTGAATTCACACTAACCTATCTGACAATCCGTTTTCTCCAATCCACAGTTTTTGACCCACTCAACACACCACTGAAAGGCTCTTTTCAGAGCCACCACTTACTCCCAGCCTCCACTTCATTGTGTTTGCTCCGCTTGCACCCTCCCTTTTTCCCCTATGACTGTCCGCAAACTTTTCCACCACTCCGCGGGGCTCTACGACCGTCACTACATAGTTCTATCTTTAAACTGAGAAAGGCGTCTCTGAAAAGCGCCTTTGCAGTAATTTTTGTTGTTTTCATGTTTATTGCTTCACAGCACATGACACACTAGGAGAAGAGGCCAAAGGAGGGTAAGGAAGGGACACCAGCTTCGGGGATAAGAAAGGGCAAGTGAACAGAGAAAGATATAGGGTGAGCTTTATTTAGGTAAGGAGCAGATCTTCAGGTGCTCTGCGACCGTAGCCTCAAAAGCACTTCGAAAACTCTCCCCCCTGCAGAGTACTGTGTCACAATAATTACGTCACCCTTGAAAGGTAAGGGTCAACAGCATTGCGAATGGCTTGTGAGGCAGCTGGAGGGAGGCACTCCCCCACAGGAGTGTCTCTTGTGGTGGGAGGATCAGACACGGAGGATGCTGTGGAGGAACTCAAGCGACTACGCTCTTCACATGGCACCACCTTGCGAATGTCCGCAGTGTGGAACGAAGTGAGGTGTCGCTTCATGGTTGTCGTACCAAAGCTGTACGAACCAACTCTCCCGTCACTCAGCACCACCTCACACCGGTTACACTTCACTACGTTTGCACGTGCTTTTGGTACTTTCCCATAAATGGAAAACAACCGCCACACCCACGACTCCCGGCGAGTGCTCCTACTGCGGAGTTCCTCCACTTCATTCTGTTCCTCTTCTTCTTCCTCGCTCTCTAGATCCTCACCCATATATCTCTCTGCAGGCTTTTGGGGAGATGGTGGTGGTGGCGAGTTTGGGGTGGTGCAGAGGCTAATGAACCAACAGCAGCCATGGTAGCCATATTCATTAGTTTCCTTTTGGTCACTACAGCAGTAAAAGCAGTACACCTCAATCTGCTATAGCTAGAAGGAGAATGAAGAAGTGTTCGGGGTGTGGCCATTTATAGGGGTGGAGGGGTGGGCCTCGTGACCGTCTTCATCACTGCAAAGCGGTACAAAAATGTACACATAAAGTCCTTAGGTCAGCTATTGTCTGGGATACGTGAAATTATATTTTTACACTCTACAATACTTTGCCTTGTGTCTACAGTTTCTTTTGGACTTTTGCGGAAGCACACAAACTGCGCAAATTAGTCCACACGCTCAGAGTGGGTGCGGTCACATGATGACGTCCAGAACACATCCGCACCAGAAATGGGAGTCCGCTGGATAACAAATGCAGAGTACCAAACGTGCGCATGCGCGCATGTGTCCTACGGACAGTGTTCGGGTTCTCAAACAATTTCAAAGTGCGACACAAGTGAGACGGTCAGTTAGGGACAGGCGCGATGTCCGTTATACTTACGGTTGTTCACTGTACAGACAGTTCCAGTATCCATAGGACAACTCCATTTTGTTTGCCTATGAACTTGCCGGCCACCGCGCCTGTTCTACGGACGGCACAGGTATACTGTCCTTCACACACTCCCATTTTGCTTATTTACAGCCATCCCGGACATCTGGTGTGTTCTACGGACATGTTTCATCTCGTTTACAAGCGTTACGGCGAGGTATAATGTTCTTAGGATGCCCCTTTCTGTTGTACTGAAGTGGGAGAATGGGAGCACAAGCTCCCCCCAATCTCATTGCGACCATGGCCTAGAGGATCGCGGCCCAGGCACCCACCACGGGACGAGTTTGTCTATCTACCAGATGACAGAATACCCTGGTTCAAGAACATAATGATATGCCCACCAGCCTGTCCAACTAAATCCGACACCTGCGGCATGGATGAACTCGACTAAGACAACAGCCACAAGCACCCACATCGTTAGAGATGCCACAACAACCTAGCCAACTGCCAAGAGCACACGTGCCACCATGCACACTGGTCACTCACGCACCAGCCTACACAAAGAACATATTCAGTACTATGACGTAGGTGACTGACACACCCACTGACGTGCATCTTTGTTATTTTTCACATAGGCCCCTTTATAGTAATGCAGAAACGCAAGATTCCTGAAGAATTCGCGTATACGCTTGCTGACGCTACTCCCACCTCTCGCCTTGTGATGACACCATAATGTAGACATAACATTGCTTATGACCCCATGTCAAACCGCGACATAGGTACCATGGATTATGCATAGTCACCCATGAACTAGGCCTGAGTAGGCCGCAAGCAAGAGCCTCACCATGAAGAGGGACTCATCACTGACGCCACTAACATTAGCCAATCATCAGGGGTCTACGTGTAACGATTTTCAAGTATCTAATAGAAGGGACAGCCCAAGTATACCACCTGACACATCCTTAACCACTAATATTCTTCTCTAATGTATCATATACTAACCCTACCACTCGAGGAACCAATCCGAAGTGGCAATATGTTTTTTGCTAACTTTCCCAGGTGACACAAGTAGCGTGTCATACTGGTGTAAAAAGGGCCTGCAAGCCCCACTAAGTTTGAGAGTCTGGACGGACGCGTACGATCCAAGACCCATCCCTGCCGTTGTTATAATAAACAGCAGAACCACCTTGCTCCTTGTGTGTGTCTCATACTCATTTTTGGAAGCACGGGAGGAGTTGGGGCCTCCCAGCCCAGAAGTCCGCGGACGGCTCAGCCGACCCAGGATAATCACCCCGACAAGTTGGAGGCACTGCTGAAGATCTGTTTAAGGTCTACCTTTTCAGTTTTTATTTTTCCAAGGCCTCTCGTTGCGAGGAGGCCCGGCGGCATGGCCCCCTCTGCTGCGGCCCCCTTTTTGAGGACTACAGGACCATTGCGGAACTGCGGGAAGACCGGACAGCGCAATCCGGATATTGGCCCTCGGGAGCCGGTTGAGAAGTATCCCGCCCGCGGTTGGCGAGTGTCCAAACGTGGTCCAGCCGAGGGGAGGTGGTGAGCCTCTTGGAGGGGTGCACGCAGTCAAGCGGCCCTGCAACAAGAGAACTTGGTGAGTATGACACACCCAACAAGCAATGTGAGATTCTGAGGGAGGGGCGAGGAGCTTTAATAAGGGTGGCGGGAGGTGTTATTAAGGTGTGTGGCGAAGATTTGATCAATTAGTGTTGATAGCAAGTGACTAGTAACGGGACAGGCACGAGAGCCGTCCTCTACCACGTCACGGAAGAACGGTGGGTGGAGCCAGAAGACACCACGTGCCGTTGCTCGTAGACACTGATTGGTCTTGATCGTGGCCACTTGTATGCATCGATGCATGATTTATTAAATGCACTAAACAGCAAAATACATTTTTTAAGCTGAATATAATACCTATTTCTGTCTGAACTACTTCATGTACATTTTCACATTTGCAGTGTTTTTGTATTTCTCTGGATACAATAGAAATTACTTGGGCCTACTAGAATCAGAAAGTAGTCCCGCCCCTACAATGTTACACGACAGAGCAAACCCCTCTTTGTTAACCAAGACATTTGGAAGAGGGCAGGATTCCCCGGAGTTACAATAACGAACACATCACATGACGGGCGCCATTTGTGAACTGCAGGTATGCATTATGGCAAGCCCTGAGGGTGCAGTATCCAGACACATCAGATATAGGGGCAATTACATCACGCAAGATGCGTGAGAACGAAGATCCTGTTGATTATATACAGGAGATTCAGGAGAAGTGGCGCATGGAAACTAGAGAGCAATGGGACAAGACACCGGCAATTTTTACAAGGGCTTTCAGAGGCAGTACAAAGACAACTGAAGAAGATAGTGGGAATGGAAGCTGTGGCGCTGCCCGATGACGGGCACGCACGCGGCGGCGTGACGTTGCACGTCGCCGCGTGCAACATACATAAACGGGGCATTTCCCGGCCACGGAGAGCGACCGGGAAGCCCGAACAGTGAGGACGCGTGTGGAAGTGTGGCGACGAGTGGGGGAAACGATGCCCGGGCCCGCCGGTGACTATTGATTATATTTTTTCACCGAAACGAGGTGGATGCAACACTTCGTTTCTTTGCCGCGGGTAGTGCGTTACCCACGCGGCTGGTGGCCATTTTGGTAAACAAGCTGTGGGACTTCACAAGGCTCCGGTTTTGACGCGGAAGCAGCCCCAGGCTTAATTTTTGGAACTCCTGACAGCAGGAAGGCATACCTGCAAGAATGTATGCCTAATTTCAATTTTGGCTTTTCCTTGGGTTTCCTACGTCGAGTGAAAGCAAGAAAGAAGGTTTTGGGCCTAGGGTCTACAGGACCCACGCATTTTCTTCTTCTAATTTTTGGGACATTTGAAAGCTGAATAGTTCATCCTCATCTCTTTCATCATCAGGCTGGTGGATACACTCTGTTTTCATCCTCTTCATCATCAAGGTGGTGCATCTTCATCAACAGGTTGGTGGCCACGCTGATCTTCACCCTCTTCATCATCATAAGGTGTTACAATGACTGCGGAGTTTGAGTTGCGGCCCCTGTGTTCCATGCTGGGGCGCCTGTGCGCTCAGACTCATGAGTGACATTGAGGACCAAGGTGGTGCAGTGGCAGTACAGCGGCCTCCTCCGCCCCTGCCACGTGTGCTACCTCAAGTGCAGCCTGTGCAGCAACCTCCACTTGTTCAGCCGGCTCCTCAAGGTCTTTCACCTCTTGTACAGCCAGTGGCAGGGCCGGCTGCTCCACAGATCTTTCCTGTCATGGCCCAGGTGCGTACCCAGGCGGCTCTGCAGCCCATCCCCGAGTTTGATGTGTCGGGCCCACCATCTAGTTTAGGGCCCAGATGGAGGAGGTGGGTGGACCGTCTGGACATGTATTTTCGAGCGGCCCAGGTGGTGGATGATGACACCAGGCTGGCAACCATGCTGTATTCGGCGGGACCGTCCGTGCAGGAGATCTTTGAATCACTGCCGCCTGGGGATGGATCATATGGTCAGGCGAAGGCCACCCTGCAAGCTTGCTTTCTGCCTCTGCCAATGCAGACTATGAGCGTTTTGTGATGTTATCGTCCAAACAGAAGGACGATGAAACACTGGACTCCTTCTATGGACGCCTGAGGCGTCTCTCCTTAGCCTGCGCCTGGGGAGATGCAGAGGATATGATTAGGACGATGCTCATCCAGGCGTGCTCATCGGGCAAGCTCAGGCACCAGGTTCTACGAGAACCAGGCATCACGCTTCAGCGCATCCTTGAATTGGGGAGGTGCCATGAGGTGTCAGAGGCGAGAGCAACCAAAATGGAGGCGGGTCGCGCTCAATCAAAACTGAGGAGGTATGTGCGATGTGGCACGGCGGCAGGGGTGTCAGAAGGCCTGGAGGTGCTCCCCGAGAGAGGGCTGGAAGGGCAGGGGAAATTTGCATAAAGTGTGGATACGACCTGCCCCACCCAGCATAGTGCCTGGCAGCCGGAAAGACGTGTGGACGGTGTGGGTTGCCGGACCATTTCTCAATGGTATGCAAGGCGGCCACGCCTGTGCTGGTACCGAGAGGCCCAGGGCGGCCAAGCTTCGTCCACCAGGGTCGGCCGCCCAATGTCGCTCAGGTGGATCAGAGCGAGGAGGATGCCCAGGTGGAGGAAGTGGAGGAGGACGAGGAAGAAAATGTGTTCTTTGTCTCGAGTGTGGAGGTCCTGAAGAGTAAGAACAGGAGACAGCCCAGGTGTGTGATCGAGGTGAATTAGTCTCCCGTTCCGGTCCTCGTGGACACTGGGGCATCCGTCAATGTAATGGCATGGGGACATTATGATGTCATGGACCAACCCCCCAAGTTGGCTGCGCCAAGGGCCCGCATCTTTGCTTTTGGTGGTCTTGACCCTATCCCCCTGGATGGTGCGTTTGTGGCCAAGGTGGAGCATGATGGCTCTCAAATCAAAGCACGGTTCTATGTGACACCTGTGAGCACCAACACGTTGCTGAGCTGTGCTGCAGCGGAGCCCCTTGGCATTGTCACTTTCGCGTATTCTGTCTACTTGGAGGACATAAATGACTTGTTGGAGAAATATGCGGCACTGTTTAAAGGGATTGGACAGATGGTTGGAGAACCTGTGAGACTACATATTGATGAGTCGGTGCAGCCCATTGCCCTGAAGCATCGGAGGGTGCTGTTTCACCTTCGAGAACATGTCGATAAGGAGCTGGATAGCCTGGTAGATCTGGACATAATAGAGAAGGTGGAGGGCCCCACCCCCTGGGTGTCCCCTATAGTAGTGGCACGAAAACCCAGGCAGCCCGACGCTGTCAGGATCTGTGTTGACATGAGGCTCCCAAACAAGGCCATCAGGAGAGAAAGGCACCTCACTCCAACGATAGATTTTTATTTTATTTATTTATTTTATTACATTTGTTATACGCCCAGACCCGGAGGTATCACGGCGTAGTTACAGACAATGGGATAATGCAATCTTAGAATAAACATAGAGGTGTAAAAGTATAACAATCAAAAATGTACAATAATAGGAATCAATAATATACACTAATATACAAAGCAGCCAGGTTAAATAGTTGATTGGAGGGGATTAGTGCACTGGTTCAGTTAGAACTTGTTGAAGAGCCAAGTCTTCAAAAGGCTTTTGAATTTGGGGAATGAGGTTTCATTCATAATGTGGGTAGGTAGCGCATTCCAATGTCTGGGGGCCAGTGTTTTGAAGCTGCTGCCCCCTGCTTTCTCTCTTTTGTATCTGGGGGTTTCAAGGAAGGCGTTTTTGTTGGACCTGAGGAGTCTGGTCTGGGGCTTCATCATGACTGTGTTGTTGAGGTATTTGGGCGCTTTGTTAGCCCTGCATTTGTGGGTGATGCTCAGGGTTTTAAATAGAATTCTGGCTTGTATGGGGAGCCAGTGGTGGTCTCTTCTGGTGTTGGATATATGTTCAGATTTTTTGATGCCTAGAGCTGCTCTGAGGGCTTTGTTTTGCATGAGTTGAAGTTTAGCTATGTTGGCTTTGGAGGTGCCAAGGAATAGGATATTACAATAGTCTAGCTTAGACAGTATGAGTGCTCTGGCTAGAGTAACACAGTTGTTGGTAGAGAGGAATTTACGGCTGAGGGAGATGAGTTTAGAGGTGTAGGAAGTGGATGAGGCTAATGTGTTTACTTGTTTAGACATGGAAAGTGTGGCATCTAAGTACACGCCGAGGGTCTTGACTTGTTTAAGAACAGGGATTATGGTTCCATCGATGGTGAATGATTTAAAGGCGGGCTCAAGGGTGTTGATTTTGCTGGAGGAGCCTAGTATGAGGAGCTCGGTTTTGTCGTCGTTGAGACAGAGGCTGTTGTTAGCCATCCAGTTTTGGATGAGTGAGTAGATTTGGTTAACCAGGAGGGAGTCTTGTTCATGGTTGCCTGTGAGAGGAATGAGGATTTGGGTGTCATCGGCGAAGTTAGTATAGATGACACCCAGAGCATCCAAGGCTGCAAATAATAGCTTGGTGTAGGCATTATACAGAGTGGGGGATAGGCAGGAGCCTTGCGGTACACCTGCAGGGACAGACACTGGGTCTGCTGATTCTTTGCCGATGGATACTCTGGAAGTTCTGTCAGCCAAGAAGGATTTGATCCAGTTGGTAGCGTTCTGAGCTAGGTTGAAGTTGTTTGCTAGAGTGTTACAGAGTTTGTCGTGGTCAACCAGATCGAAGGCCGCCGAGAGGTCCAAGAGCATCAGAAGGCAGAGTTTACCTGCTTCTCTGGTGGCATCCATTTGGATCTTCAGATCAAGGAGGGCTGTCTCTGTGCTATGTTTGGGACGGAAACCTGACTGGCGGTCTCCTAGTAGGTGATGTTGTTCCAAGTGGTTCTGAATTTGGCAGTAGGCTATTTTGTCGATTATTTTTAGGAGAAATGGGACCGTTGTAATGGGTCGGTAGTTAGTGGGTATTGTTGGATCCAGGGAAGGTTTTTTTAGAAGTGGTGTCACCCAAGCTTTTTTGATACTGGTGGGGACTGTGTTTGTGAGGAAGGAGGCGTTAATGAATTCAGTGATGATAGGTGTGAGAGTGGGGGCGCATAGTTTCACTAGATGGGATGGGAATTGGTCTTCCTTGCAGTTGGAGGCTTTGAGTTTCATTATAGTGTCGAAAACTTCTTTGTTAGTCACTGGTGAGAATTGGAATGGGGGACCAGTAGTGGCGTTTGAGATGGTCGTTGATATGGTGGGTGGAGTTTTGTCAGCTAGGTGTGTTTTTTTACTATCGATTTTGTTTTGTAGTAGGAGGATTTTGGATGAGAGTGCGTTTTGAATGGTGGTGCACCAGTCTTTGCTAGCGTTTGAAGGTGCTGAGATTTGACAGGGGTTTTCGAGCTCTCTAAGAATGGTAAAGAGTTCTTTGCTGTCTGAGGACGCGTTAGCAATGCGGAGGTTGAAGGCATTGGCTTTTTGAGTGATTATTGCTGATTTGTAAGTTTTGTTGGCTTCAGCGAAGGCTGATGCCGATTCTGGGGTGTTGTTTTTCTTATGGAGGTGTTCAAGTGATCTTTTAGTGCGTCTTAAGGCTATAAGTTCTTCATTAAACCAAAAGCAGGAGCGTTTATCAGGTCTACGGGTTTTAGTGGTGATGGGTGCAAGTAGGTCGATGGTTTGGGTGAGGCATTGTTGGTATTGTTCTGCTAGATAGGAGGGGTTGTTGGTGCCTAGAACCATATGGGCAAAGGAGGCACACAGGGCTGGAGTGAGTTTGTCGGAAGAGAGCTTTTTGATATTTCTAGTCTCAAATGTTTCTGGTTTTTTAGGGGTGATGAGTTCGGTACTGGCATTGTCTATGGTGAAGTTAATTGCATAGTGGTCTGACCAATTGAGTGGGAGGATGGAGTCAATAGTGACTAGAGAATTAAGATGAGAAGCCAGTCTAAGGTTCTTCCTTTTGAGTGGGTGGGTTTATCTACCAGTTGTATGAAGTTCATCTCTGACATGGCTGTATAAAATGTAGATGCTTCTGAGTCGAGGGGGTCATTGTATCCTAGGTTAAAGTCACCGAGGACTATGCATTTGGTTTTACGCTTGATGAGGGGCTTTAGGAGTAGTGGGATGTCCAAGTCAGGGTGTGTGTTTTTGTTGGGTGATCTGTACACCACTAGTAGGTTGGTGGTGCTTTTGGGGTTGAGGTATACTTGACTAGTAGGAGTTCATAACCTTGTATCTGTTCTATTGGGCATGCTCTGATTTCCAGGGTGGTTTTGGCTATTATGGCAACTCCGCCTCCTTGGGTATTTATCCTGTCTGTTCTCAGGATGCTGATTCCTGGGGGAATAGCAAGGGCTAGAAGTGGTCCTGCTGCTGGGTGAAGCCAGGTTTCAGTGACCACCAGCATATCAAGGTGTTGGTCTACAATGAGGTCATGGATATCTATAGCATGGGCACCTAGTGAGCGGGCATTGATGAGTGTAGTTTTGAGGGTGGAGGTAGGGGCAGGGGGTGGTGTGTTATCTTTGATGGGGGAAGAGTCAGCGGTTTTGTTATTGGTTAGGTGTTTGAGTGATGCGTTGTGGAATCTTATGTGTTGGAAGTTGGTGGGCGTGGTGTTTGGTTTGATCAGTGTATTGGGTAAAGTGGTGAGGGAGTTAGCTCGTAGGGACATTTGGGTTCTAGACATGAGTCTATTGAGTCTTTCGATGCCCAGGATGGGTGTGGTTGTGTCATTAATGCAGATGGGTATGGTGTGATTGTATGTAGGCGGGTTGGGACTAAGGCACTGGATGTCTGAGGCTGCTGCCTTCTTGATGGTGATGGGCATGGTGTGGGCCTGAGGAGATGGTATGGGGAAAGGGGGGAGTGTGGGGAGGAAAGGGGTGGGGCAGGGGATGGGGAAGTGGCGTGGACAACCTGGTCTAACTAATCCATCGCCAACCTTGATGAAGTGTCCTCTGGTGCATGGTGTAACATTAAGGACTATGCAAAAAGGGAACATGATGAATGTGAGGAGTGCTAGCATTATATTAGTGGGTGCTGGGTGGGTAGAGCTAGAGTTCAGTGAGCTGTCTAGGCACCTGGACTGGGAGCAATAATCCAGTGCAGGCAGGCAGTGCTCTAATGCAAACACAGCATCAGCCTGGGTGGCTAGTAGGGTGCGCGGGCAGTGGGTCATCTAAATTTGATTATAGTAATCAGGGCGCAAGCGGGGTGCACAGGCAGTGGGTCACCTAGATTTGATATTGGCAATTCAGGCACAAAACATAGCAGGGTGCACAGGCGGTGGGTCACCTAGATTTGATATTGGCAATTCAGGCACAAAACATAGCAGGGTGCACAGGCAGTGGGTCACCTAGATTTGATATTGGCAATTCAGGCACAAAACATAGCAGGGTGCACAGGCAGTGGGTCACCTAGATTTGATATTGGCAATTCAGGTACAAAACATAGCAGGGTGCACAGGCAGTGGGTCACCTAGATTTGATATTGGCAATTCAGGCACAAAACATAGCAGGGTGCACAGGCAGTGGGTCACCTAGATTTGATATTGGCAATTCAGGCACAAAACATAGCAGGGTGCACAGGCAGTGGGTCACCTAGATTTGATATTGGCAATTCAGGCACAAAACATAGCAGGGTGCGCAGGCAATGGGTCACTAGCAGAATGCACAGGGGGTGAATGAGTAACCTAGAGTCGAATTTAATGACATAATTGCAGAGGTACAAGGTGCTCGCTTCTTTTCGAAACTGGACCTCAGGGCAGGGTATCACCAGGTTGTCCTCCACCCCGAGTCGAGATATATCACCATCTTCACCACACATCGAGGTCTCTACCGTTACAAGAGACTTATTTTTGGTGTCTCCTCGGCGGCAGAGGTATTCCAGAATATCATCCGGGTTGCCCTAGCGGATTTGGAGGGAGTTTTGAATATAAGTGAGGACATTCTGGTGTTCGCAAGAACGGAGGTCGATCATCTGCGGCGTTTGTCAAAGACATTTGAGAGACTGCAGTCCTCGGGCCTCACCCTACACAAAGAAAAGTGTGAATTCCTGTAACCATCAATAGAATTCTTTGGCTTTGTGTTCAAGGAGGGGGGAGTGTCTCCTGATCCCAAGAAGGTGCAGGACATAAAGAAGGCGCAGCCTCCGGAGTCTGTGTCTGAGGTACGGAGCTTCCTGGGCATGGTTACGTACTGTGGATGGTTTATTAAAAATCTTGCCTCCAGGTCGGAACCGCTCAGGGCACTAACGAGGAAGGACACGATCTGGAACTGGGGCCCACTGGAGCAGGCTGCGTTTGACGACATCAAGGGCACCCTGGCAGCTGAGGACACCATGTCTTTCTTTGATCCCATGTTACCATCGGAGATTGTTGTTGACGCCAGCCCGTTCGGACTGGGCGCTGTTCTGACCCAGGTAGACCCTGATTGGGGCATCCGCCCGGTGGCATACATGAGCAAGGCCCTGTCTGAGGCGGAACAACGATACTCGCAAATTGAGCGGGAGGCACTGGTGGTTCTCTGGGGATGCCGGCACTTCCGACTCTATGGGCCTCATTACACGGTAGGCGGTAAGGGTTTACCAGTACCGGTATTTTACCGGTACCGGTAAATCCTTACCGCCTTACTACGAGGTCCCTTTGTGGGTTGGGGAATTTAACACCTGCTTTTTGCAGGCGTTAAAAACCAACCCACAAAGGGA